>NC_077232.1:119931587-120243125 GCF_027887165.1 Monodelphis domestica | reverse complement strand
ACAAAGCTTTTGACATTTATTTTTCATCTGCTTTGAAAGTCCATTAAAACAGAATAAATTCTCATCTCTGATAACATTTAAATCTGGTAATTTCTTGAGAATGACTTCTCAAACACATCTCTAAGTCCATAATTCAGATTCCCTTTTTCTGAATTTTTGAAATTGTTGTAGTTACTTTCCCAATATATTGTTCATTTATAATAAAAAAATGGGATTATGGAAATATATTGTAATAAAGCATGAAACTTCCTCAATTTCCCAATATCCACCCCCTCACATAATCAAAAATAACTCCACAGAGTTAGTGCTAAAACAGTACAAGACAGGAGTGTAGTTTAGCAGTCAAGGACAACTTGGGAAAAATTCCCTGGACTTAGTCCTAACAGATAGTGTATATATGTCTATAGCTGTGTTGGTGAACCTCTGGCATGTGTGCTGGAGGTTCCCTTCCCTCTCTCCATGTGGCCTGAAAACATTTCTCTCATAACCTGCCCCTCTGTCCAGCATCCCAATGGGAGCTCTTCCTTTTTCCCCTGTCTGGAATAAGAAAAAGGCAGGGGGCAGCTCACAGGTGGCATGAGGGTTGCAGTTTGGGTACTCAGTCTCTAAAACTTTCAACATCACTGCCCTAAAGGAAACAACACTATCAACAAGTAGTTTCCCCTGGGGACAAGAAATGAGCAAACAATGGAATCAACACATGGCAAGTCCTGGGGCAGGACCAGCAGCCCCACCACCTCTGTTGAACTGTGGGACTTAAGCATAAAACTAATAATTGAGCATACTGGTCTGATCAATAACATTTTTTAAAAAGATGATTGAGCAAAAGAGAAAGAACTCAACTATTGATAGTCCTTATGAAGACACAGAAGACCTAGGTTCAAACTAAGAGGACAGTTAAGTAAAAACATCTACTTCTAAAACAGCATGGTGTGTGGGGGAGGGGTAGAATGGTCCCAAAGTGAAAAAGAACTTTTGGAAGAATTTTTTTTTTGAATCTTACAAAACAAATGAGAAAAGTTGAGGGAAAATTAGGGAACAATAAGAAAGAGGCAAGAAAATCAAGAAAATCATGATAGAAAGAGCATTCGAATAGTAAAAGTAATCCATAAATTCACAGAAGAAAATAATTCATTAAGAACTAGAATATGACAAGGAGAAACTAATGATTTCCTAAGGATATAAGAAATAATAAAGTAAAATCAAAAGAATTGAATAATACAAGAGAGTATATGACCGACAGGGAAAATAGATCAAGGAGAAACAATGTTTGAATTCTTGGAAAGTTATGATAAAAGGTATTCCAAGAAATTATCAAGGAAAATGGTCAGAAATTCTAGAACTAGAGGGTAAAATAAAAATTGAAAGAATTCACCAATTACTATCACAAAGAAATGTGAAGATGAACATTCACAGGAACTCATTGTTAAGTTTCATAACTCCCAGGTTAAAGAGAAAATACTGCAAGTAACAAGAAAAAAAAATCTGTGAACCTAAAGTCAAATTAACACAAGAGTTCATATCTTCAACATTTAAAAAATGAATGGCATGGGACACAATATTTCAAAGAAATGGACCATTTATTAGGACACAAAAAATATAGATAAATGTAGGAAAGCAAAAATATTAAGAGCATCATTTTCAGAACATAGTACAACAAATTTTTACATAATAAGGGAGCATGGAAACAAAAAGAAAAAAACACTAGATACTAAATAACTTAATTCTAAAGAATTATTGTGTTAAAGAACACATCCTAGAAACTGTAAATAATTTCATTGAAGAGAATTATAATAATGAGCAATATGCCAAAACCTATGGGATATAGCAAAAATAGTAATTAGAGGGAAATTTATATCTCTTATTTATTATATCAATAAAAAAGAGAAAGAAAAGATCAATGAATTGAGAAAGAAATTTAAAAAAACTTGAAAAAGTACAAATAAAAATTCCCAACTAAACACAAAATTGGAAATCCTAAAAATTAAAGTTGAGATATGCAAAAACACCAAATTAGCAAATAAATTTTGGAGTTTGTTTAATAAAAATAACACAAACCATTGGTTAATCTGATAAAAAAGGAAGAAATGTAAATCACTAGCATATAAGATGAAAAGAGAAAATAAGCCCTTAAGTTAAAATAAAACAATTATCATTATTCTCAAATAAATGTCAAGAAATTTAACAATATAAGGGAAATACACAAAACTGCCTTTATTTTCAGAGAAAAAAATATAACATTTAAATAAACCTATTAAAAACAAATTGAATAGTCCATAAAAGAGTTTCCTGAGTAAAAAGCATCAGAATCAGATGAATTTATAAGTGAATTATACTAAACCTTTAAAGATCAACTGATTCCAATATCAAATATACTAATTGTAATAACAGTTTAAGAAATGGATTTTAACAAACCCCTTTATGAAACAAGTATGTGTCTGCTTCCTAAAACAGAAAGATAAAAAAAAATTAGAGAAAAAAATATAAACCAATTTCTTTAATATGGATAAAAAATTAATCAATAAAAGTCTAACTGGCAGACTTCAACAAATATTAGAAAGATTGTACATTTTGACAAAACCAATTTATTCCAAAATTGCAGGAATTAATTAACATAAGGAAAACTATCAATTTAATTATAATATATAACATAAATAACAAAAATAATGAAAACAGAAGATTCTATCAATATATGCAGAACAGGTCTTTGACAAAATACAATACTCATTCCTATTAAAAACCCTGAAAAGCATAGGTATGAGTGGATTTCCCCTTTCATGATGATATGAAACTTCTACTTAAAAAAGCTAAAAGCCTTCCCAATAAGATCAAGAGTGAAAGAAATAGGCACTATCACTAATATTATTTAATGTATCAATAGCAATAAGAAAAAGAAATGGAAGGAATCAGATTGAGCAAAAAATAATAAAACTATCTTTTTGCAGAAAATATGTTGGTCTATGTGGAAAATCCTAAAGATAAATAAATGCCATTAATTTTGTTAAATAACATGGTTTGAAATTAAAAAGAAAACACATAAATTATCAGCATTTTAATATATTATTAACACAGTCTTACAAGTAGAGAGAAGGAAGCACTCCATCTAAAATAATGACAGATAGAAAGAAATATCTGAAAGTATTACTGCTAAAACAAACACATGAACTACACAAACAATTCAAAAACACTTTTTACTTGAATAAAATCAAACCTAAATAATAAGAGAAACATTAATTGTTAATAGATGGGCCGAGTCAATATAATTAAAGTGACAACCTAACCTAAACTAATCTACTTATTCAAGGCTACCCCAATTAAATTGCCAGAAAAAAATTGAGCTAGAAAAAAAAAATTCATTTGAAATAAGAGAAGAGCCGCAGTGGAGATTTGAGAGCTTGCTCAGGCAAAAGCCTTGCTACTTAACTCCATACACAGAGAACCTGCACATTTCACTCAGATTTCTGACTAAAAAGGGAAGGCAAATCCTCCACAATGATGGCAAATTGTAGACAGGACCAACAAACACCCTCCAAAAAAAAAAAAAGGAGTGACCCTTGAAAATTTTTACAGAGGAAAAACCCAGGCTACAGAAGAAATACAGGAGGAAATTCAAACAAAGACAAAACCTTCTAAAAAATGGAAATTGTCAACAAAATCTGGAATAATTTAAATTGGAGATAACACAAAAGATGGAAGCCTTCTGGCAAGAAAAGTGATAAATGGTTCAAAGAGAAAATCAAAAAATTAGAGCAGAAAATCAAAAAATTAAAGCAGAAAACCAGACCTTAAGAACCAGAATTGGGCAAGGGGAAACTAATGATGTTCCAAAACAGATAGAATTAATAAAGCAAAATCAAAAGATTGACAAAAGAGAAGAAAACATAAAATATCTCACTGACAAGGTGACAGATCAGGAAAATAGAGGAAGAAGAGACATTTGAGAATCATTGGTCTACCTGAAAAGCCAGAAATAAACAGAAATCTTGACATTATACTACAAGAAATCATCCAAGAAAACTGCCCTGATGTTCTTGAACAAGTGGGAAAAATAGACACTGAAAGAGTTAATAGAACACCCTCTACACTAAATCACCAAAAGACAACTCCCAGGAATGTAAATGCCAAATTCGAAAGCTTTCAAGCTAAGAAGAAACTTCTATGAAAAGAGAAAAAGAGAAAATTCAGATACCAAGGAACACCAATATGGATCACCCAAGACCTGGCAGCTTCCACTCTAAGGGACCACAAGACCTGGAACATGATTTTCAGAAAGGCAAGAGAACTGGATCTTCAATAAAGGATCACCTATCCATTAAAACGGAGTATATACTTTCAGGGGAAAGTATGGGCATTCAAAAAAATAGAAGATTTCCAAGTATTTGTAAATAAAAGACAAGAACTAAGTGTAAAGTTTGATATCCAAACACAAAGATCAAGAGAAACATGAAAAGGTAAATAAGAAAGAGAGGGAAAAGTGGAAAAAATGATTTTTTTTTTTGTAATTCAAACTCTCTTCTTTAAGGGCAACAATTAGATCAAATTACATATATACATATATATATATATATATTAATATATAGGGAAAAAGTTGTAACTCTCAAAATTGTATTCATTAATATGGTAATTAGAAGAATCACTCATAGGAAAAGATTGTGGCATTAAGGGCTATAAGATGATATGCAAAAAAAGAAAAACTGTTGGGGGGACTTGAAGATGGTACCAAGAGATACTTGAAGAACTAAAATAAATAAGATAAGGTAATCTTTATCACACAAAGATACACATGGAAAGGGGAGGGGAAGAATACACTTATTAGAAGGAGAAGAAGAGAGTGCTAATAGGTAATATTTAAACCTTACTCTCAGTGAAATCAATTCTGAGAGAAGAGCATCTAGATCCAGTGGGATCTTGAATTCTATCTTTTCCTACAGGGTAAGTGAGAAGGGAAAACGAAGGTGGGGGGAGGGTAGGGAGTACGAAAAGGGAGGGAAGGAAAGGGGAGAGGGAACTTAATAAACTTAAAAAACAAGAAAGAACAAAGAGTTAGGGACCAGAAAGGGAAGCATATTAAGGGATGGGATTAGGGAGATTGGTTAAAAGTAAACCACTGGTTTAAAAGGATATAGCTAAAGAAGAAAGAACAGAACTAGGAGAGGATATCAAAATGCTAGGGAATTCACAAGTGACAATAATAACTTTGAACATGAATAGGCTGAACTCATCCATAAAATGTAAATGAATAGGAGAGGAGATTAGTATCCAAAATCCAATCATACTACAAGAAACACACATGAGGTGGGTAGATACTCACAAGGTCAGAATTAAAATTTGGAGCAAAAGGTGACCTATTGGGCCTCAACTGAGAGAAAGAAGGCAAGAGTTGTAATCATGATATCTGACAAAGTGAAAGCAAAAACAGACCTAATTTAAAGGGATAGGGAAGGTAAATACACCCTGATAAAAGGGAGTATATACAAGGAGGAAATATCACTAATCAACATGTATGCACCAAATGGTATAGCATCAAAATTTCTAAAGGATAAACTAGTAGAATTGAAAGAGGAAATAGATAGTAAAACTATACTAGTGGGAGACATGAACCTACCACTATCAAATTTGGATAAATCAAATAAAAAATAATTAAGAAAGAGGTAAAAGAGGTGAATGAAATCTTAGAAAAATATATAGGGAAAAAATAATAGGGACAAAAAGGAATGCATCTTCTTTTCAGCAGCACGTGGTACATTCTGTAGCAGATAGAAATTAATTCCTCTGTTAGAAGTATTATATTTCATGAGGTTTATTAAAGATTAAGAATTTAAGAAAATACAAGTAACTTATATCATGAGAGACACATCTGTTTGGAAGCAGAAGTAGGAAGAGGGAGACTCAATAGGCTTTTACAGCCAGTTAAATAGAAACTTTTGTTCTCACCCAGGTGGAAATCTCAGTGACATTAGAGGGCATCAGGTGATCAAGATCTGAGTCAAACAGGTTCAGACACTGGGAAAAGGAGCTGAGCCAGCCAGGCCGGCTGGAAAGGCTCAAGAAAGTCCAAAGTGGATGGCTTCAGGCCAGAGCTGATCAAGATGGTTTTCTAAAAAAACATCTTGGAGAAACATGGCTTAGAAAAAACAACAAACTAGGCACTAGCTATTAAAGGCTGAACTTAGTTACAGTAGATCAGAAAATTGAGGATATTTCATTTTCCCAAAGAGGTTAAGCCAAAACAGTAGCATTTAAAATTAGTTTCTCTGCTAGAAGTATTATATTTCATGAGGTTTATTAAAGATGAAGAATTTAAGAATATACAAGTAAAAAGCATGTGCCTAGGAGGGCCGAAAGGCCCATTCAATTTCACTTATATCATGAGAGAAGCGTCTGTTTGGAAGCGGAAGTAGGAAGAGGGAGACTCAGTAGGCTTTTACAGCCAGTTAAATAGAAATTTTTGATCTCACCCAGGTGGGAATCTCAGTGAGATTAGAGGGCATCCTGGGAACTAGATCAAGTACATCTGGGGATTGAAGTCCAGATTCAAATCTCCATTTTTAAAATTCACAAAAGTTGACCATTTACTAGGTCATAAAAACATGGTAAACAAAAGCAGAAAAGCAGAAATAATAAATGCAACATTTTCATATCATAAGGCAATAAAATTAATGGTCAGTAATGGAGAGGCAAATAAAAAATCATTTGGTAATTAAATAATATGATTCTCCAAAATCAGTTAGTTAGAGAACAAATCATAGAAACAATAATTTCATCGAAGAAAATGACAATGATGAGACATCCTTTCAAAATCTATGGGATGCAGAAAAAGCAGTACTCAGGGGAAAATTTATATCCTTGAGTTCATATATTAACAAATTAGGGAGGGCATAGGTCAATGAATTGGACATGCAAATCCAAATACTTGAAAGCGAACAAATTAACCCCCCCCAGAATAAAACTAAATTAGAGATCCTAAAAATAAAGGGAGAAATTAATAAAATTGAAAGTGATAGAACTATTGAACTAATAAATAAGACTAGAAGCTGATATTTTGAAAAAACAAATAAAATAGACGAAGTACTGGTCAATCTAATAAAAAAAAGGAAACAAGAGAACCAAATTAACAGTATCATAGATTAAAAGGGAGAACATACCTCCAATGAAGATGAAATTAAGGCAAGCATTAAAAACTATTTTGCCCAATTATATAGCAATAAATATGCCAATGTAGGTGATATGGATAAATATTTACAAAAATATAAATTGCCTAGATTAACAGAATAAGAAGTAGAATTTTTAAATAATATCATAATGGAAAAAAGAAATTGAACAGGCCATCAAAGAACTCCCTAAGAAAAAATCCCCAGGGCCTCATGAATTCGCAAGTGAATTCTATAAAACATTCAAAGAACAGCTAATCCCAATACTATGCAAAATATTTGACATAAGCAAAGAGGGAGTTGTTCCAAATTCCTTTTATGACACAAATATGATACTTATTCCAAGGCCAGGCAGGTCAAAAACAGAGAAACAAAACTACAGACCAATCTCTTAAATTAACATAGATGCAAAAATGTTAAATAGGATACTTGCAAAAAGACTTCAGCAAGTGATCAGGAGGGTTATTCACTATGATCAGGTAGGATTTATACCAGGAATGTAAGGATGGTTCAATATCAGGAAAACCATCCACATAACAGACCATATCAACAAGCAAACCAAGAAAAATCACATCATCGTATCAATAGACGCAGAAAAAGCCTTTGACAAAAAAGAACATTCATTCATATTGAAAACACTAGAAAGTATAGTAATACACAGGCCTTAACTAAAAATAATAAATAGTATCTATCTAAAATCAACAGCCAACATCATCTGCCATGGGGATAAATTAGATGCATTCCCAATGAGATCAGGAGTGAAAAAAGGATGCCCATTATCACTTTTATTATATAACATTGTAGTAGAAACACTAGCAGTGGCAATTAGAGAAGAAAAAGAAATTGAAGGTATTAAAACTAGCAATGAAGAGACCAAGATATCACTCTTTGTGGATGATATGATAGTCTACTTAAAGAATCCTAAAGAATCAACTATCTTCTGATAGTGGAAATAAACAACTTTAGCAAAGTTGCAAGATACAAAATAAAACCATGTAAGTCATCAGCATTTCTATATATCTCCAACATCTCAACAGTAGGAATTAGAAAGAGAAATTCCATTCAAAATAACCCTGGACAATATAAAATCCTTAGGAATCTATCTGCCAACACAAACACAGGAATTATATGAACACAAGTACAAAACACTTTCGACACAACTAAAACTAGATCTGAGTAATTGGGAAAACATTAACTGCTCATGGGTAGGATGAGCTAACATAATAAAAATGACCATCCTACCGAAACTTATCTATTTATTTAGTGCCATACCCATCAAACTTTCAAAAATCTTTTTTACTGAATTAGAAAAAATATAACAAAGTTCATTTGGAAGAACAAAAGATTAAGGTTATTGTAAAGATTAAAATTTAGGGGAAACTGAGGCATGTAGAAATTAGTTTCTCTATGCAAGGAGTATTATATTTTTATAGGTTTATTTAAGATAAAGAATTTAGGAAAATACAAATAAGAAAGGCACGTGCCAGGTGGGCCAAGAGGCCCAATTCAGTTTCACTCACATCATGAGATGCATCTGCTTGCCAGCAGAGACAGGAAGAGAAGAACCCCCCCTCCACAGTTGAGGAGACCCTTTATATCATAATTTGCTCTCGGCCCAGGTGAGAATTCAGTGAGATTACAAAGCATTCTGGGGAAGTGGAGCAAGCATTTCTTGGGATTGAAGTCCTAGATTCAAGTCTCCATTTTTACATTATCCAGGGAAATAATGAAAAAAAATGCAAAGGAAGGTGGCCTTGCAGTCCCAGATCTCAAACTATACTATAAAGCAATTGTCATCAAAGCAATTTGGTACTGGCTAAGAGATCGACAGGAGGATTAGTGGAATAGGCTTGGGGTAAGTGACCTCAGCAAGACAGTCTATGACAAGCCCAAAGATCCTAGATTTTGGAACAAAAACCTCCTATTTGATAAAAACTGCTAGGAAAATTGGAAGACAGTATGGGAAAGATTAGGCTTGGATCAACACCTCACACCCTACTCAGATAAACTCAGAATAGGTGAATGACTTGAACATAAAGAAAGAAACTAGAAGTAAACTATGTGAACACAGAATAGTATACATATCAGACCTTTGGGAAAGGAAATATTTTAAAACCAAGCAAGACATAGAAAGAGTCATAAAATATAAAATCAATAATTTAGATTACATCAAATTAACAAGTTTTTGTACAAACAAAATCAATGTAACCAAAATCGGTAAGAAAATAACAAACTAGGAAACAATCTTCATAACAAAAACCTCTGATAAAGGTCTAATTACTCAAATATATAAAGAGCTAAATCAATTGTACAAAAAAAAAAAACTCAAGCCATTCTCCAATTGATAAATGGGCAAAGTTCATGAATAGGCAATTTTCAGTCAATGAAATCAAAACCATTAATAAGCACATGAAAAAGTGTGTTCTAAATCTCTTATAATTAGAGAGATGCAAATGAAAACAACTCCAAGGTATCACCTCATGCGTAGCAGATTGACTAACATGACAGCAAAAGAAAGTAATGAATGCTGGAGGGTATGTGGCAAAGTTGGTACATATATTCATTGCTGGTGGAGTTGTGAATTGATCCAACCATTCTGGAGGGCAATTTGTAACTATGCCCAAAAGGCACTAAAAACTGTCTGCCTTTTGACCCAATCATAGCACTGCTGGTTTTGTACCCAAAAGAGTTAATAAGGAAAAATATATGTACAAGAATATTCATAGCTGCGCTCTTTGTGGAGGCAAAAAACTGGAAAATGAAGGGATGCCCTTCACTTGGGGAATGGCTGAACAATTGTGGCATCTGATGGTGATGGAATACTATTGTGCTCAGAGGAATAATAAAGTGGAGGAATTCCATGTGAATTGGAACAACCTCCAGGAAGTGATGCAGAGTGAAAGGAGCAGAACCAGGAGAAAAATGTACACAGAGACTGATACATTGTGATTCAATCAATATAATGGACTTCTCCATTAGTGGCAATGCAGTATTCCTGAACAATCCAGAGCGATCTATGAGAAAGAACACTATCCACATCCAGAAGAAAAAATATGGGAGTAGAAACATGGAAGAAAAATAACTGCTTGATTACATGGGTGGAGGGGGATATGACTGGGGATGTAGACTCTAAATGAATATCCTAGTGCAAACACTAACAACATGGAAATGCGTTCTGATCAAGGACACATGTAATACCCAGTGAAGTTGTGCGTAGGCTATGGGATGGGTTGGGTGAGGGCAGAGAGGAATAGAAAATTATTTTTGTAAACAAGGAATAATGTTTGAAATTGACCAAATTTTAAAAAAGTTAAAAAAAGAACAAGAGCCATCCCCTAATTGTTTAAATGGACAAAATATATGAACAAGCAATTTTTAAAATTAAAAAATCAAAGCCTAATATAAATGTATTAAATATTGTAAATCAATACTGATTAGGGAAATTGAAACCAAAGAAATTCTAAAATATGATATCATACCCAACCAATCAGCTCAAATGGCAAAAGGACAAAATAACAAATGTTGGAGAGGATGAGGAAAATGTAGATACCGATATACTGTTGGTGGACATGTGATGTGATCTGATCCAACCATTTTCAAGAGAAACTTGGAAATCCATGTTGTTATAAAACTATGTATACCCATAAATCTGGGAAGACACAGCAAAGGAGACATCGGGGAAAGGGAAATTTTTTTATATATTCCAAAATATTTATAGCATTTCTCTATTTGGTGTCAAAGAACTGGAAATTGAGGAGTTGACATTCACTGTCAATGTGATGATCAATGGATGATTAAACCAATTGTGGTATATACTTGTAATGGAATTCTACTACATTATAAGAAATGATGAACAGACAAATTAAAAAAAAACAAACAAGCCTTGGAAAGAGCTAACAGATAATGAACAGTGAATTGAGTAAAAAGAACAGAATGTTATACATAGCTATAGATTTTATACTTGAGGAATAAATTGTGAATATCATCTTTAGAGAATGAACTGAAAAACAGAAACATGAAAGAAAATATTTCTGTATGTACACACTTATGTCTATATGTGTATATATATATATATATATATTGCTGATGATGTTTTTTATGAGGAGGGGAGAGAGTGACTGAGACACTTGTAAATACATTTTTAAACAACAAAAGAAAAACTAAAATAAGCAAATAAAAAATAACTAAATTAACTTTAATTTGGATATAGTAAGCATCTGAAAGGAAAAGGATTGAAAAGATACACATAGAAATATAAAGATAGTAATTAACAATTATAGCTAGCTTTTAGATAGCACTCTAAAAGTTTGCAAAGGGGAAGCTAGGTAATACAGTAGATAAGAGTTCAGGGCTTTGGAGTCAGGTAGTCCCAAATTCAATCCTGATTCATTCACTTCCTAGGTATGTGATACTGCATAAATTACTTAAGAATTTTTTTTTCTATTTCCTCATCTGTAAAATGCGCTGATCAAGAAAGTGACAAAATACTCCAGAATTATTACCAAAAAGGTCCCTAATGGGATTATAAAATGTTGGTTTCAAACAACTAAATTACAAAAAGAGAATGGCAAATTTCTTTAAATATTTTTAAATGTAATTAATTAACTTAGAATATTTTCCCATGGTTACATGATTCATGTTCTTTCCCTCCCCTACTCTGACCCCTCTACCAAAGCTAATGAGCACTGGGTTTTACATGTATCATTGTTCAAAACCTATTTCCATAATATTGATATTTGCAATACAGTGATCATTTAAAGTAAACAACCCCAATCATATACCCATCCAAACTTGTGATCAATCATATGTTTTTCTTCTCTGTTTCTACTCCCACTGTTCTTTCTCTGAGTTTAGATAGCATTCTTTCTCCTAAGTCCCTCAGAATTGTCCTGGATCATTGCATTGCTGCTAATATAGAAGTTCATTAAATTTGGTTGTGCCAAATTATGAATCTCTGTTTACAAAGTTCTATTGGTTCTCCTACTTTCCCTCTGCATCAATTCCTGGAGGTCTTTCCAGTTCACATGGAATTCCTCCAGTTCAATATTCCTTTCAGTACAATAGTATTACCTCACCATCAGATACCACAATTCAGGCATTCCCCAATAAATGGAAACCTCTTCATTTTCCAGTTTTTTGCCAATACAAAGAGTGTGGCTATGAATATTTTTCACAAGTATTTTTCTCTATTATCTCTTTGGGGTACAAACCCAGCAGTGGTATGGCTGGACACAGGGAAGGTAGCCTTTTAAAGCCCTTTGGATGTAGTTCTAAATTGTCTTCCAGAATGGTTGGATCAATTCACAAATCCATGAGCAATGCATTAGTGTCCCAATTTTGCCACATCCCCTCCAATATTTATTATTTTCCTTTGCTGTCATATTGAAAAATCTGCTAGGTGTGATTTGCATTTCTCTAATTATGAGAGATTTTGAACATTTTTTCATTACTCATTGATAGTTTTGATTTCTTTATCTGAAAACTGCCTATCATTGTAAGTGGAATAATGCTCCTTTGTTTATTTTAACTTAATCAGTCAAGAACTTCAAGTGCCCCTCCTGTCACACTTAGTCAAATAGTTGGAGAACTTTTTTATTAGAAAAGGAAGTTAATACCCTCAAAGACTAGAAATGGAACCCACAAGTACTGTCCCCCCACCCTACCCCTGGCAGTGCCAGGCAACTTAAGAAACCGTAATTGGTTCCTGAGATGTGATAGAACAGCCCATAGTAAGAGAAAGTAGAAACCAGAGAGACAGGAAGTGACCTGGGAAAATGTCTATAAAAGGTAAGATGGAAGAGCTGAGCAGACACATCTGTATTGGAGGGATTCCGTAGTTGATTGTACTCTGCTTTGGACACTTCTGTTTTGGAGGGATTCTGCTGCTTTGGTGTTTCTGCATGGTGATTCTGGGTTGGAGATTCTACCTTGGTGGCTCTTGCTGAAAGAGACATTCTATGTTGGTGGCTCTAGCTAAAGGAGGGATTCTCAGTTAGTTATTATGAGCTTAAGAGACTCTCTCAGACTTCAAACTGGAGATTGGAAAATGAAGTTCTAAGACTCTCTGTCTTCTGGTTGGAGATCAGGACCTGAGGGAGCCTTCTCACAATTGAGCTTGATTTCTTTGGCACGCCAATTATCAGGTATTTAGTTGGGCAATATTGCCTATCTCCTTCGTACATTTCCTTCTCTTTACTATCTCAACTTTGCTTTAAAAATCTACTTAAGATACTAACAGACTCCTGAATTAAGATTTAATTTTTATAAATAGTGACCACAACAACCTTTTTTAAAAAATAATGTTTTATTTGATCATTTAAAAGTATTATTCATTAGAGACAAAGATCATTTTCTTTTCCTCCCCCTATAGCTGATGCGTGATTCCATTGGGTATCACATGTGTTCTTGATTCTAACCCATTGCCATATTGTTAGTATTTGCATCAGAGTGTTCGTTTAGAATCTCTCCTCAGATATGTCCCCTTAATCGCTGTAGTCAACAGTTGCTTTTCTTCGGTGTTTCCACTCCCACAGTTTGTCCTCTGCTTGTGGATAGTGTTTTTCTCCTAGATCCCTACAGATTGTTCAGGGACATTACACCGCCACTAATGGAGAAGTCCATTACGTTCGATTATACCACAGTGTATCAGTCTCTGTGTACAATGTTCTCCTGGTTCTGCTCCTCTCGTCTGCATCACTTCCTGGAGGTTGTTTCAGTCTCCATGGAATTCCTCCACTTTATTGTTCCTTTTAGCACAATAGTATTCCATCACCAACATATACCACAATTTGTTCAGCCATTCCCCAATTGATGGGCATCCCCTCGTTTTCCAATTTTTGGCCACCACAAAGAGCGCAGCTATGAATATTCTTGTACAAGTCTTTTTCCTTATTAACTCTTTGGGGTACAAACCCAGCAGTGCTATGGCTGGGTCAAAGGGCAGACAGTCTTTTATCACCCTTTGGGCAGAGTTCCAAATTGCCCTCCAGAATGGTTGGATCAGTTCACAACTCCACCAGCAATGAATTAATGTCCCTACTTTGCCACATCCACTCCAGCATTCACTACGTTCTTCTGCTGTCATGTTGGCCAATCTGCTAGGTGAGAGGTGATACCTCAGAGTTGTTTTGATTTGCATCTCACTGATCATAAGAGATTTAGAACACTTTTTCATGTGCTTATTGATAGTTTTGAATTTGTTATCTGAAAACTGTCTATTCATGTCCCTTGCCCATTTATCAATTGGAGAATGGCTTGATTTTTTGTACAATTGATTTAGCTCTTTATAACAACCTTTTTTTTTTTAAACTCTTAATTTGGTTTGGCACAAAATCAATGTTAACTCTTACACTATTCATATCCCTTGCCCATTTGTCAATTGTAAATGGCTTGATTTTTTGTACAATTGGTTAAGCTACTTATGGATTTGAGAAATTAGACCTTTGTGAAATGTTTTTGTTATAAAGATTTTTTTCCTAAGTTGTTGCTTCCATTCTAATTTTTGCTGCATTGGTTTTGTTTGAACACAACTTTTTTTAATTTAATGTAATCAAAATTTTTAATTTAACATTTACAATATTCTTTATTTCTTGCTTGGTCTTATATTCTTTCCTTTCCAATAGATCTGAAAGCTATACTATTCAATGTTCACCTAATTTAATTATAATTTCCTTCTTCATATTTAAGTCATTTACTGATTCTGAATTTATCTTGGTATAGGGTATGCGATGTTGATATATACCTAATCTCTCCCAGACTGTTTTCCAGTTTTTCTAGCAGTTTTTGTCAGACAGTGGGTTCTTGTACCAAAAACTGTGATCTTTGAGATTACCATACACTAGCCTGCTAAGGTTATTAACCCCTAGTCTATTCCATTGATCCTCCCTTCTGTCTCTCAGCCACTACCATATTGTTTTGATAATCATAGCTTTATAATACAATTGAAGATCTGGTACTACTAGGCCCTCATCCTTCACCTTTTTTTCCATTATTTCTCTTATTCTTGATACTTTGTTCTTCCAAATGAAATGTGTTATAAATATTTTAATTCAATAAAAAAGTTTTTTAGTAATGTTATAGACCTGGCACTGAATAAGTAAAATAATATGGGTAGGATTGTCATTTATAGTATATTAGCTCATCCTACCCATGAGCAATTAATGTTTTTTTTCCAATTATTTAGATTAGTTTTATTTGTGTGGGAAGTGTTTTGTAGTTTTATTCACATAAGTCCTATTTGTCTTAGCCAATAGATTCCTAAATATTTTATATTGTCTAGGATGATTTTAAATGGAATTTCTCTTTCTAACCCTTGCTGCTGAGTTGTATTGGAAATATATAGAAATGCTGATGACTCATGTGGGGTTACTTTGCATCCTGCTACTTTGCTAAAGTTGTTGAATATTTATAGTTGCTTTATATTTGATTCCCTAGGATTCTTTATGTAGACCAACATATCATCTGCAAAGAGTGAAAATTGAGCCTCCTCATTGGCTATTTTAATCTTTTCTATTTCTTTTTCTTCTCTCATTGCTACCTTGAGTGTTTCTAGTATAATGTTAAATAATAGAGGTGATAATGGGCATCATTGATTCACTCCTGATCTTATTGGGAAGGTTTCTAACTTAGCACCATTGCACATGATGCTTGCTTATGGTTTTAAATATATACTGCTTATTATTTTAGGAAAGATCCCTCTATTCCTATATTTTCTAGTGTTTTTAATAGAAATGAATGTTCTATTTTGTCAAAGGCTTGTTCTGCATTTATTGAGATAATCATATGATTTCTGTTGGTTTGCTTGTTAATATGGAAAATTATATGGATGCTTTTTCTAATATTAAACCATCCTTGAATTCCTGGTATAAATTTTACCTTATCATAGTAAATAATCCTCATGATCACTTGCTGGAGTCATTTGCTAATATTCTATTTAAGATGTTTGCATCTATATTCATTAAGGAGATTGGTTTATAGTTTTCTTTCTCAGTTTTTGGTTTTCCTGGCTTTGGAATCAGTACAATATTTGTGTGATAAAAGGAATTTGGTAAAACTCCTTCTTTGTTTATTATGTCAAATAATGTTACAATATTAGGATTAGTTGTTCTTTGAATGTTTGATAGAATTCACTTGCAAATCCATCTGGCCCTAGGGGGGTTTTCTTAGGGAGATCCTTGATAGCTTATTTAATTTCTTTTTGAGATGAGATTGTTTATTCTATTTCTTCTTTTCTTAATCTAGGCAATTTATATTTTTCAAAATATTCACCCATTTCACCTAGATTGTCATGTTTATCAACATATAATTTGGCAAAAAAGTTCTTCACAATTACCTTCACTAACTCTTTATTAGAGGTGAAGTTGCCATTTTCATCTTTGATACTGTTAATTTGATTTTCTTCTTTTTTAGATTGAGTAATCTGTTTTGTTGTTTTTAAGTACCAGCTCTTATATTATTTATTTATTATTTATATTGTTATATTTATTAATATATTATTATCAATATTATAATATTAATATATTAATATAATATTTATTATATAATATATAATATAATATATTTAATATTATTTATTATTTATATATTATACTCATATATAATATATAATTATATACATATTATAATTTAATATATTATTAATAATAAATATTATTATATTTATTAGTTCAATATTTTATACTTTCAATTTTATTAATTTCTCCTTTGATTTTTATGATTTCCAATTTAGTTTTTATCTGGGGATCTTTAATTTTTCCTCTTTCTAGTTTTTGTTTGTTTGTTTGTTTGTTTTTGCATGTCCAATTCATTGACCTCTTCCCTCTTTGATGTGCTAATATAAGCACTCAGGATATAAATTTTTCCTCCATATATTTTGATATGTTGTTTCCTCATGGTTATTCTCTTCAGTGAAATCAGCAACTGTTTCTTTGATTTGTTCTTTGACCCACCAGTTTTGAAGAATTAGATTATTTGGTTCCCAATTAATTTTAAATCTGCCTTTCTACAATGCCTTATTGATTATTATTTTTATTATATTATGGTCTGAAAAATTACATTTAATATCTCTGCTTTTCTATATTTGTTTGCAATGTTTTTATTACCTAATACATAGTCAGTCTTTGTAGATGTGCCATGTTCTGCTGAAAAAAAAAAAAGATATATTCCTTTTTATTCCAATTTATTTTTCTCCAGATATCTATTAGCTCCAAGTTTTCTAACATTTCAAACACTTTCCTTACTTCTTTCTTGATTATTTTTTGGTTGAATGTATCTAGTTCTGAGAGGGGAAGGTTGAGGTCCTCCACTAGAATAGTTTTACTATAATATTTCCTCCTTAGGCTACTTTTGTTTCTCATTTAGAAATATGAACACTATACAATTTGGTACATATGTGTTGAATACTGATATTTCTTTATACTGCCTTTAATCAAGATGAATTTCCATCCCTTACCTCTTTTAATGAGACCTAATTTTGCTTTAGCTTTGGCTGAGATCATAAGTTCTACTTCTGCCTCATTTGTCTCATTTGCAGCCCACTAAATTCTGCCCCACCCTCTTACTTTTACCCTATATATGTCTATCTACCTCATGTTTTTTTTTTTCTTGTAGATAACATATGGTAGGATTTTGTTTTTTAATTCATTTGCTATCTGCTTCCTTTCTATTGATGAGCTTATTCCATTCATAATCAGTTATGATTACTGTCTGTGTATTAACCTCCATTCTGACTTCTTCCTTTGCTTCTGCCTTTTCTCTTATCCCTCTTGCCTTCCCCTCCAACTTTTTGCTTTTAGTCAGTTCCCCCCTTTTGCCCTCCCTAAAGATACTCCCTTTCAAATCCCCTTCCCTATTATTTATTCTCCTCTTACTATAGTGCTTTTTAAAAGACTCCCCAACCCCTTTCTCCCTTGTATTGCTCCCCTCCCCACCAGCCCATTTATTGCCCTTCTGCTTCCCTATAAGGCTAGATAAAGTTCTCTTCCCAATGGATCTGATTGTACTTCCCTCTGTAAGTCAATTTTAAAGAGCATATGATTTAAGTATTATCTTCAGCCAATCTCTTCTATCCTTCCATTGTATTGGTCTCTTCCTGTTCTTCCCCTGTGCTCTTAATGAAATTTATATTTGTCCCATTTTATCTCTTTTCCCATTTCTCTTAGTATTATCCTCTTTTTTACCCCTAGGTTTTCTATGTATTTTTTTGACATATCATCCTATACAGTTTCTCACTGTACTCTCTAAGTACACTTCTTCTAGTTACCCTGATGATAATAAATTTTAAGAGTTACCAACACTTCTTATAGGAATACAAATCATTTTAACCTACTGGGTCTCCTAAAATATTTTTTTTTCCTTTATTAATTACTTTTTGGTGATTCTCTTGAGTTCTCTGTTTGGACATCAGATTTTCTGTTTAGGTCAGGTCTTTTCACTAGGAAGATTTGGAAGTCTGCTATTTTATTAAATAACCATACTTTCTCCTGCAAGAATATAGTCAATTTTGCTGGATTGTTGATTCTTGGTTGTAAACTCAATTCACTTGCTTTCTGGAATATCATATTCCATGCCTTGTTCATTATGTGAATAGAAATTGCCAATTTTAATTTCCTTTTCTTTTTCTGATGTTTACTCATTTTTATATTCCCCCCTCCATTGGCTGTATTCTTGCTCATCTGTTTATTTCCTGGATCTGTGGGTTTGGGATTTTCTATCCTGAAGGGGTTCTTCTATGCTCTGGTGATTAATTGGATTAGGTTGATGGAGCTGACCTGCTGTATTAGTAAACTCTGAGATCAGATATTCTCCAGCTGCCAGCAGAAGCGAAGAAGAAGGTGAAGGTTTGGAGGTTGAAGGTAGTTACCTTTTTCCATTTCTCTTCCTTTCTGTCAATTACTTCCCTGCCAGTTACCCTGTCAGAGAACTGAGGTTGCCATGGTGGTACCTAGGTACCCTATTCATGGTTGCTGCCTTTATCCTGTTACACCAGTCTTCTGGATTCTTACTGTGGGTCTCAGCACAGTTGGTGGGGGAGAGGCATTAAGAGATTGAGCATTTCTGCCCTCTGGATGCTTCTTATCTATGCTATTGATGAATTGGATTAAACCAGTTGAGCTGATCTGCAGAGCTGGCTGTGACCTGAGGCCAAAACTTCCAGAGAAAGAGGCCCAAGATGGAGGAGTGGTAGCTGAAGACTGTGACCAGACTTCTCTCTTCTCTGCCCTTCTGTTTCATCTGTATCCCTGCCAGCTGTGGTCAGAGCCCTGAGCTTTGTGATACTGTGGTATCAAGGCACTCTCAGCAGGGTGGAGTCCTGGCCTGAGATCCCAGAAACCACCTCAGTCTAAACACAGTAGGTGGGGGAAGGATCCTAGGACCTTCCTTCTTTCTTTTCTTTAAATCAGAGAATTCAAACTTTTCTGTGTACCTTTTAAGTTGAATTGAGCATATGGGTCCCCTAGGTCTGTCCTGTTATTGGACTTGGTTTTCTGTCCCCGTTGAAGAGTTTTGTTTTTGATTGGTGTAAAAGTGTTTTCACAGTACTCAATGTTTGCTATTTCTAAGCTGCCATCTTAACTACACCCTGTAAATTTCTTTACAAATATCTCATTTAATCTTGACTACAACAAAGAAAGAAGCTGAGGTAGACATGTAATTTAGTTGCCCAGGATCATATTGATACTAATTTTATGAGGCTTGCATTGAACTTGGGTGTTCCTGACAACAATTTCTGTGTTTTATCAAAACCCAACACCTAGGTGCTTCATTAACAGTAAGATTGTCCTTAAATTTTGTGAAATTTATTACTCCTGATCTTTCTGAGATAAGGTGATGCTTACTTTACAAGATCCTGAGAGTTTTCCAATTTTTTCTTTCTAGTTTCATCAGGATTCTAGGTATCATCATTTATCTTCAAAATTTAGTACTTGATCTTCAATTCTCAAATATTTGCTGATATTGACCTTCATCTCTGTTAATAGCATTAAGAAAAGAGGTAGATTAAGGTAATAGATACAGACACATTCCTCCTTCATGATAGGAAATATAAAATGGAAGTAAAGAAATAGACAATACATGGCATAAATCATGTAACTATGATCTTGGACCAATGTTTCAGTTTCTGAAATTCCCTCAACTTCTCACCACTTCTGTAATTACAATATTATGTAGTTGTCAGTATAACCTCCTCAAATGTATGTCTTTATTTCACTGTATTGTAAAGGTACCTAGGTTTTGAAGCAGATAGAACACTTGGCTTGTATGTTCCTTAGCAAATCACTAAGTCTTTGGGTGACTCAATTCATTCAACTATAAAGTGGAATTAATAATAGCAACTATTTCAAAGAGTGCTGTAAGGAACTAAAAAGATATTTGTAGAGCACATGCCTTTATTGTCTGACACATAGTAGGTGCTTGGTGAATGTTTCCCCCCCTTTTCTTACATTTAACTCTAGTGAGTAACTTGTCAAATAAATTATCTGATTTTAAAATAAATATATTTCTATCAGTAATCCCTTTTATTGACCTTTTAATATACCTGTCTTATATTTTAGTGCATTTTTGTCACACATAAAATAGTATGGATAATCATCCAATTCCCCTGTTGGAATGCTAAGTCAAAATTTCTATTTTTCTTTCTTTGGTAGATTATATTTTTAAAATATGTATGGTCCCCATACAATTATAAACTTTAATTTTACCACCACATTTTCCTGAATTATTTTAAATAAAGTCTAAACTTATTTTTAAAAAAGAACTTGGTAATTAGCATCAAAGATGAGCTAATTTATTTCAAAAGTGCAAAAAACCCCATTATGCCTTAAGCTGTCTTTCAGAGATGTTATTATAATATCACATGAATGAAAATTAATTAGTACTTTGTTCCTACACTAGTCTTTCTTTTGTAAGCTGTAAGTAGAGATCATTTCTCCTACTAAACATATGATAAGAAAAATGAAACACAGACTTATCCTCAGTTTGGGAACAATGGGACAATAGAATGGCACACTCACCATCATTCTCCACACCTGCATATATTTCATCTTTCTGAGAATTTCCCATTCATTTTCCTAAACATAGGACCAACAGAATTATAATGCAACAATTTTGAAAAAAGGAAGATTTTTATGCTCTTTTCTCTTTCTATGATATATGAGTCTACTTTATAAAAATTATCTGCAGAATCCTGTAATTCTTTGTTAGCACAGACTTCTGGACAGATCCTAAAATTTTAACTGAACCAGACAATGCCCTACAAAACCACATTCAGCTCAATTATACTACACCTGTGAAGTTAAGAAGCCTATGAAAACTGTTTTAGACAATATAGCACCCCAATTTCTATCACTGCAGTATGGGCCCTTCAACATTAAAATGGAGCCAGTGAGATGACCTGAGCTAACAAGATCCTAGAATCTCAGCAAAGAAATGGTTCTTAGAGGTTAACTATTCCAAACTATGTCCAAAGTATCAGTTCTCTCCATGTGTGTCACAAATGGTGATCCAGCTTTTCCTACAAGCTTTCCAGTGACACAGCAGACACAATTTCAAAAAGTAGACTTTTCTCCTTTGAGAACTGATTCCAAATCTCCCACCTTCCCCTTCCCCCAAATCCTCCTCTACTTAGAGACCCGCTACCTTCTTACATATATACATTACCTCTCATTTAAAATATTGCCAGAATCCCCTTTTTTCCCCTGCTTTCATTTTTCCTCTCTAAAGATATATCACACAAACTGCTAAGTTGATGAGTAGTAAGATTTGAGAAATCTGATCATGTCCTTCCTCTGCTCAGAGATCTCCCATGGATCCCTACTGCTTTTAAGATAAAATATAAATTCCTTAATTTGGCATTGAGAATGCTCTTTAAGATTGTTTTTATACATTTTCCCAGTCTTATTTCACATGAATCCCCCTTCTCCCTTATGATAGCCTTTTCATAGATGTTCAAATCCAATAGTTTTTCTTCTTATCCTCTGTACATAACAGTCCATGACATATTTCTGTGCCTTAAAAACAAACAAACCCATATTTTGTCTCTTCGGGTCAATACTAAATATCATTTCCAACGCAAAAGGGCATTAAGGGTGAGGAAATTGGGGTTAAATGACTTGCTCAGGGTCAAAGAGTCTCTATTTGAACCTAGGACCTCCAAGCTCCAGGTCTAACTCTCTATCCACTGAACTATCTAATTGTCTTTTTTCTGCCTTTTCTTTGGGTTATTTAGTTTAGAATATTTTTTCTATTCTCTCTTCTACCTCTTGGAATTTCTAGTTCATTTAATGGATCAGTTCATATTCCGCCTTCTAGATTTAGCCTTTTCTGATACCATAATCTCCCAAATGAAAGTGCACTATTCTCTGAAAAAAAAAAATTAAAACACTTTATTTACTTTTCTGTGTTTGCATTGTTTCTTTGAGAAAATGTAAACTACTTGGGGGAAGGGAATTTTTCCCTCTCTAAACATATATTTATGTGCTCAGAACAGCACTTAATAGAGACTAGATGATTAGTAAAACTTTTATGGACAAAATCAACCATTAATCTGTCTTATTGATCTTCTACAAATTGTTCCTTGTCCCTTCTTTGGTCAAACAAAAGAAGGTAAATCCTTTTTCTGGATAAAATTACAACTTTTTGAATACAGTTTTCATATTCCCTAATAACTCTTCTCTTCCCCAGGCAGAGAAGTCCTAACTCTTTCAATTTGTCCTTATTTCAATTATCTTGCATATGTTTTTAACAGGCTGGTAATCTCTGGTTACAGCCCATTTTGTTGTTGTCCTTCCTAAGATGTAGCACTTAGAACTTAACAAATGAAACATGAAATTCTAGATATAGTCTAATTTTTTAAATGAATAGCTTCCCATACTTTGAATACTATGCTTCTGCTAATCCAGCTCAAAATGAATTTGCTTTTCTTGCTACCCTATCACACTCTTGGCCCAAGTTCCTATAAATATCCATTAAAACATCTGTATCCTTTCCACATAATTTGATATGCCCTTCATGCTATACCTATATACATCCACACACAGAAACATATATAAATCACATGCATGTATACATTCATGTGTGTACATGCATATATCATGTATATACACACATATTATATACATAAAATGTATTTGTATGCACATATACATGTATATTTGATTCAGACTACTAATAAATATTTCATGATAATTTTATATCCTATTTATGTCTCCTGGTATATAAACTAGTGTTCCCATTGTCATATTGCAATGTTGTGGAAGAAAGAAAATAGGAAGAGTTTGCAGCAGAGCTGGAGTAGCTGGGACTGCTGAGCTGTCCCTCAAGATGAACATTCCAATTAGAATGGTGACCAGGAAAGTCTGTTGAGAAGGATCTGACAAACTGAAAATCTTGGTCTCTTTGCCTAAGAGGCAGAAAGGAAGAAAGGTCTTTTGGCTTGGGGACAGAAAGAAAGGACAAGAGTCCAGCTCTCTCTCATTTCTCTGCTGTGCTATAGTGACTGAATTCCCAGACCTGTTATCCAATTTTCTGGTATCTAAACTGTATTCTACCATCCTCCAACCTAGAAATTTAATCCAGTAATAGGAAAACCCCAAACCCTCTTTCCCTCCATCTTCCTATCTTTCCCTTTCTCTCCAATAAATCCCTTACTTAATCTTATAGAAGAGAAAGGAGTGATTTATTTGATACACCATAATATTCACTCTGAGTTTATTTAGAGAGACTAACAGAAGAAGCAACTGAAAAGGGAGGGAGGAAGGGAGGAGGAAGAATAAACAGGGAGGGTGAAGGGAGGAAAGGGAGAAAGGGAGGAGATTGGCAACTCTGATCTTTACTTATCATTTATCATTCAAATAATCCCTTATTATAATATGTAATTATGTATATAAATGCATATATGTAATATTATACCTTTATTATAGCTTTTAAAATCAATATCTGGGGTATTAGAATTATAAGCTAATTCAGTCCTAAGCCTAATTATTGTTGTGCTTTTAGAATCTTGGCATTATTTTAAAGATCTATTGGTAAATGAGATATTACTTTCTAAACAAGTACAGGAAAGTGCTTCACCATACAAAACCATATTGCTTTCAGTCTGTAATCAATTACAAACTAATATTTTACCTTTTTATGGGCATTAAAAAGTCCCACATGGCTGTGGACCTGTGCTGATTCTATTTGATGTGCCTCCATTATCATATTGACTTTATATGGGTCCATTAATATTACAACTTATTATGCCTTAATTTCTCATATCTACCATTCTTACTTAGCTTTCTGTTTCCCTAAAGAGTATAAAAAATGTTTAACCTTCTGCAATTTAAAAAAAGACTTTATAGTACTTTTAATCTGTATAGAAATCTCCCTCTTACAGTCACAAGAAATAAAGCTATGCCTTGAGTAAGTAGTTAAACATTGTTCTGGGTAAATTCCTCAACATATTCTAAAGAACTGAATCAAGAATAGAGTCCTGCTTTTCCTGAACGTCAGTCTTTCCTCTTGTTTGACATCTATATATCAATGCCTGAATTCTTGGCATAAAGTCATTTCTGAATCATCCTGATTGTCCATGTTGTTTCTCTATATTGTTCAAAGTGTATTGTAAAACACCCTGCCAAATTCCTTGTTAAAATCTAAATATATATTATGTCTAAGGCACTCTTCAATCTAACAATCTAGCAGGTCTGTCAAAAATGGAAATAAGTTTAGTCTGTCTTGTTTCCTTCTTTCCTTTCTTAGTTCATGCAAGTTATTACTATGATAATGTATTCTACAGTAGTTTCAAAGAATTGACAATAAGCTCACAGGTCTGTCATGTGAAGAATATAACAGTTTTTGCTTTTTAAAAAATCAAGTAAATAATTATGAGTTACCAGGCCACCAACTTTCTTCAGTTTTTAGTGGTATTTCAAATATCATTACTAGCAGTTTAGCAATACAGTGTATCATTTCCTGGTCTGAGGAGTTGGAAAACCTTTTCCACTACACTTGAATCATCTATTTAGAGCTGGAAGAAATGTCATAAGCCATCAAGTTCTCCTCAATTCTATGGATGAGGAAACTGGGGCCTAGGAAAGTCCAATATTTTGACAAAGGCCATATAAATAATGGGACATATTTGATCTTATGTTTTCTGATTTTAGAGTTAGTGCTGTTTCTACATTACAAAGGTTTATCTCATTGATGGTACTGTGGCTTAAACTTCCTAAACAAAGTTCAGTGTCATACTATTGACTTGTGTTGAACTGTGGTCCACAAAGAATACAAGTACTGGATATTTAGAGGTAGAGTATGCTATTCTAAATGTGTAGAAAACATCATAAGCAAAGTCAACAGAATAGAAGTGAGCATGGTATTAACATAAAATAAGTTCAATTGATAACAAATATGATTTAGACTAATATAGAATTTAGTATTTGGAAGAGAAAAGGTGATGTTAGGGCATATTATGGGTAAAAGAGAGGATTATAGGAATAGAATAGCAGGAAACAAAGTTAGAAGAATAGAAGAAAAGTGCCCTAGAGAGGGAATTTTGGAGTTGAATATAGGAAAGTGAAGGAGCCAAAGGAAATATATTACAGCTGATGTGCCATAGTTGTGACATTGGGCTCAGAGCACAACAATTGTTCAGAGGATTTTCAGTAGAGGTTCAGAATCTATCCAATTGTTTATTTAAATGAAGAGCAATTGAGGGTGCAGCTGTTTGATGTAAGAGGCATTGTGGTCTACTGGATCTGGGTCTAGCCTGGGCTCTGCTCCCAGTTCAGCTATTGAGTCTGAACTTAGCCAGAAGATGCATGACCAGAAAATGAAAGGGTTTTACTGGTTCCTAACTCAGTGTTTTCCTCCACAAACTTCAGCTTCTCACTTGGGATGTTAAAAATGTTGGTCTTAGCTTTACTGAAATTTGTTGTACATGAAATAATTTCTTCCATCCAGAAGCTAAAAGTACATCATATGAGGCAAATAAAACTACATTCAGATTTGTTAAAATACAAGAGGTTGCATAAGCAATAGTGTGCCCTTGGCCTAGCACACATTCCTTATTTTCTGATGTACTGAGAAAATGATGATATCTCTTATATGAGATATTTTGTGCCTCATTGCTTCTAATTGCTTATTTAAATACATTCCCAGAAAACCAACAATGTCTTAGGAAGGCCAAAGGACAAGATGTGAGATATTCAGAAATATATGAAATTGAGGGGAAAAAATATCTGTTTCTTGTAGGACTAACTCCTTCCTGTAAAATCTCAGGTTAATACATGTTAAGTGAAAGACTACCCTAAAGGCAATTCAAATGAAATTTCATAACATAAAAGAGTAATTGAAATAAGTATTAAACTTCTGGAATCAATAAGAAAAGTGGTATAAATCTGCTTATAAATCAATTTAAAAAAGAAAGAAACCAAAAGTTAAATATGCAGATTGATTCTTAAGCTGGGGGTGGAAAGAAATCTCAATGAACTTATCCTTCATTGGGTTATCAAACCTGGCTCTGATGGATGGTGTCATCTGTTTCAAACCAACAAATAACCTCCTTGAAGGCAGGAAACTATTTTTTGCTCCTTTTGTTCCCTTAGCAAGCACTTAGTATAATACCTAGAATATAGTAGACACTTAATAGATGCTTATTCTTTGGTTGATTGATTGATTTTTGGCAATTGTTTATAATTTTTATTGGTGAAATGGTCTTTAATAATCCAACTACACATCATTACTATTATTCAAAATCAGGAGTTGCCTTGTTTTATGAATTAATGAGAAAATGAACTTTGAGTTCTGGGTTTAGAGTTGCAAGATTTTGTTTCCAATCCTTCAGTCATTTACTAATAGTATGATCATGAACAAGTCATATAACCTCTTAAAACTGATTTCCTCTTCAACAAAATGAGGGCAATAATAGCTATCTTATAGGGTTATTGTGAATAGAATGCTTTGTAATAATAAAAGTTATATACAGATATTTTTGATAATAATATTTATTATTGTTAAATCTACTTTCACACCAGAGAATTAGATATTTGGACAGTATCAATCAGTCAATCAGTCATCCAATAACCATTGATTAAGCTCATTCTTTGGGCATTTCTTGACTATGAATTAGGAATATAAATACATGCAGAAAACTTTAAAAAAAGACATTTTCTGCCCTCAAGGATTTTAGATTAGAATAGAAGGAACAGACAGCACAAAAAACAAAACTTAAAATTGGGACTGAGGAAAGCTTGGGAGCTCAGAACTTTCAGGGGGACTTTCAGAGTGCTTCCTAGAGAGCATGTATTGCATAGTAGCCATCTGTAAAAAAGCATGTTCTTGGAGGAGTCATACACTCAACTGAAGAGACCTTAGGGAAAGAGTACATTCTAATGTGTGAAATACAGCACTGGAATGAAATGCCATTAAAATATCTTTTTGCACTTTGAAATAGTAATGATTTGTTTTAATTTTTAAAATTGCCATCCAAAAATAGAGAAATGAAATGAAACCAGGCCTCACCTTAAAATTCAGAACATACTTAACTCAGGGGCTGGATCTATCTGTGTTTTGAAGGGTGCCATCGATGAAACACTTCTCCCCCCCCCCCCCCAAAGAGCTGAAGAATAATGATATTTCCATTGCTGCTCATAGGCTGGTTGATTTTAGAACTTATTTTTCACATCTATGCAGTGAATTTCCAGATCAGACAATCAGACACCAGGACATTCTTGTACCTTGAGGGACATTGCTAATGTAAGCAGGGTAAATAGCACCCTTGGGTCTAATAGTATTAATGTCTCTACCTAAATTCCTCACATGCTACTATTGACTTGGGCCCAGGAATTAAATCAATTTCAACAAGTTCTTTAAAAGGCAAAACAAAAGTAAGAACATTAATAGATCTGTGAATTTACATGTTTAGTGGCTTTTCTGAAGGTTTGACTTTAAAGTCAATTATAAAATTAGGTTGCCTTTTCTTTCTTGCTAATTGATTTACCATCCCACTTGCTTTTATTTTATTTATATGTAGTAAGTAGTACCTATTAGAGATAAAGAGTATACATTATTTGTTCATCATAGTTGTACTGTGCTGATGTGCTGCTCTGCCCCACAGTATATGAGGTTTGCAGATGTAGAGAAATAATTGTTGTTTATTTCTGATGAGATTTGTCCTCTGCTACTCTGTTTTGTCCTCATTAATACCTTTGAAAGTTTATGAGTTTCAATTCATCTTTAACACTGGACATTATTTTATTACATTCTTAAGTCAATGTATCACACTGGCTTTTCCAAATTCTGAGTGTAATTGACCTCCTCTGCATCAAAATTGAATTCTTTGTGGATAAATCTTTAATTGTTAAAACACACACACATACACACACACACACACACACACACACACACACAGAGGACATTATTTACCAAAAAAATGGGTGATAGATTTTGTGCTGGTTACATGGCAATTGATTGATTATGGATAAATTAATGATAAAAGAACCAAAGATGACTACAACTTTGAGCTGAAAAATATGATGGTATTCATTGAAATAGAGAAGCTTGGAGGAGAATGCAAAACTTTTTTGTGTGGTTGGATTAGGATTAGATAAAAATGTGCTTAGGTAATATTAAAGTAGAAATTTTTTATTAAGAAATTAGAAACAGATTTAGGGAAAAGTTTGATATTGGACATACAGATTTAAGATCCTTCTTCATAGAAGGTAATCTACTCCAAAAGAGTGAAAAGAGGTAAAAGAAGAAGGCAGAATAAACACATTTTACAAGCCAATAGAAGAAATAGTAAATTATTGGAGACCAAGCTGGAGTACTTATAGAGACAGAGGACAACCAAGAATTAGTAGCATTATAGAATCAAGAGAGAAGATGAAATGCAGAAGGAAGGTATAGCAAATATGATCAAATATAGCAAAAGGAATGAAAGATATAAAAATTGGGAAAATGGAATCATCCTATTTCATAATTCATAAATTCATGGATGACCTTAAAAAAGTCGTAGAAGGGTAGTATTTACAAAATCAAATCTGGGGTTGTGTTGAGGAACTGATTTGGTTGGAGACCTAATCCTTAACTCTTATGGGAGAGGGATTTAAATAAACTAAAGATAAAATGAACATATGAAGGTGCCACATATAACATTGTTTCTAAAATTTTAAACATAAAGTGATTAGAAGATTTAGGATAATGGTTTTGGTAACTGGCAGAGTGGAGAAGAAATAAAGTAATGCCTCCTGGAGTTACAGTTAGTAGGGACTATAACAGAAACAATTAAAGCAGTTATGAGTCATGCACAATATTCTTGCTCCCTCTGGCCACTTCCTGTTAATGACCCATTAGATGCATTGTGCTAGAATAGTGGAGCAATAGACATTTATGATAGGTTACCTTTTACCTTTGCTAGTTTAGGAACATGATTGTAGATGATAACTCTTAGAAAATACATGTTGAATGTGTAACAGGAATAACTTCCATTTACCATCAGAAATTTAGTATGTCTGGCATAAAATGTGCCATATAAATATTTATGAGAAAAGAACAAAATATCAAGGGTATCTTAAAAAATACATTGCTTCACCTATAAAAGTTAAGCTTTGTAGAAGGTAAAAATCAAACATTTTATCAAAAATGTTCTCAAGATCATATATTTATGTGGTGCAATAATTTCATAAGTAAAATTGACATAGGGAATCTGAGCTGATATGTAACTCGTTGATTATTCACATTACATGATAATACTTCACTTTACAAAAGTATTCCCTGATGTGCCTCTACTGAATTTTAAAATATGATTATATTGATAAAATTCCAATTTAAATAGAGCTTTTCAAAACTATATCTGCTGAATAAAATTAAATATAATACAAAAATATACTTAGTTGCATTTAGTACCCAGGCAATGAAGGGTCAGTAATTACTAAAGAGCATTTATATTATTCTATACAATAGCTGTTCAGTAAAGTAGGGTAAAAATCTAAGTAAAATATACAATATAATATTTAAGGAGATATAATTATAGAATTAATTTTTAAAATAATAGGTTTTGGACTCTAAAAGTATTTAAGGATAAATCATTAAACTATGGATAATAAAATGATGATGATTTTTACTAGTAATTATGAAAGTTTGACTGGGCAACACTGACACACAAATATACATGCATAATCATATCTGTGTATGTGTATATAGCATATATGTACATTTGTATATGTATGTATGCATGTGACAAAATGTATTCCTTTATAATCTTATAAAAAAGCATCTTTTAATAGCAAATTCCATTCAGTAAGAACTAAGGATCCTGGCACAAAAGTTATAACAATAAGTAAAATCCCCTTCTTTCTTAGTCCTAAGAAAATCTGCAACCCAACCTGATTGATTATGTCTGAAATTCCTCTCATGGACAATGCCTTTCATTTCCCAATGAGAGAAAATATATAAAACTAGAATATATATATATATATATATATATATGTGTGTGTGTGTGTGTGTGTGTGTGTGTGTGTGTGTGTGTGTATAAAATCACATTTTCTTAAAATAATACTGAAGTATAAGAGAGATATTTGTTCTTTTTCTTAGTGTAGGTATAGAAAAATTTGAGGAGAAGAAACATAATAGGTGCCTGGAGTAGAGAGACAAGAGTATACTTCAAAGTTGGTACTGGAGGTTATTAAACTGATATCATTTAAATATGTCTACCAGAACTAAATTTTAAAATATCTTTCATTGAAACAGAAATGCCTTATGGGACCTTGGGAACCCATGAAACAATGTATAAACTATTATTTAGCCATGAAACATAGAATTTCATAAAGTATTAACCACCTTATGAGAGAATTAGTTGCTACTTCATTAGCTATAGGATTTTTAAAATGTTGTAAGTCAGTCCTGGAAGAGTATTTCTTTCAACAAATGCCAAAAAAGCATCACTAATCCCTTTAAGAATGATCTGATGTTATTTATGAGAGCAGTAGGATTAGATTCTGGCCAATTCCAAACCACATCTAGATTGTTCCATCATAGAACCAAGTGGAGTGACTTTACTAAATAAATGAATCTCAAATGTAATTACCAAAGATGTATTTCCTTAATAAATAGGATTACTAGACAAGTAGTGAGGTGCAAGGCAAGCATGAAGAATTGCAGGATATTACCAACAAGCGATGGCATGTTAGAAGTGACATAAAATATATCTTCTAATAATTCTATCATTACAAAAGGAGATAGATTAATTGTGTATACAAAGATAGTCTAAGTGCTTCACTCATACTTATCAATGATCTCAAGAAAAGTCCTCATCATATTGGAAATATCTTTTATGGAGAACTTGTAGAAGGAAATAAACAAGAATCACATGTGTTGGAAATATGAGCATTGACTGAAATTTTCAACATTGAAGGAACCCTAGAGGGATATTAAAATGTAAGTACTAGGGCTGATACTATAAACACAGGATATATGGATTTTAGCAAGGAATTTAACAATGCCTTTCATAATTTCCATGTGTATAAAATGGAAAAAGGAATGCTGAATATTTAACTTTGGAAATTGTTGAATCTCCATGGCCAAAGGTTATTGATTAATGGATCAATGTCAGGCTTTCAATCACCAGTTTGTTGATATACAGGTTATGAGCTCAACCTTGTTAATTCAACAAAACTCAACAATTAGCTTTCTACTATGTGCTAAGCACTAGCATTACTAAGATAAAAATAACACAATCACTATAACATATCATTTTGGGCAAGATGGAGGAGATATGACCTATATACATACATATATATATATATATATATATATATATATATATATATATATATATGCATGTAGTAGTAGTCTCTCGGGTAACCAAGGATGACAGTTGTCTTTGTGTGTTTTTGTGCACAAAGAGACTTGTGTGTGAAGATTTAAGTGGAAAAGTTGATGCACAGAGACAGTCCCACTCTCTCGGCATTGGAAGCCTGGGTCCATTGGCACGAAAAGTCGTTACCCCTGGAGACTTCCTCAGCTGCATTGGATGGCCGTGTTGTCCTTTGTGCTCCAACATGCCCTAAGCACTCCACAGTGCCTTGCTGCGATGCCATCTCAGCCGTTGAACCTTCTTGTTGGTTTCCTCCACCTGTTCCACCGAAACAGTCTTCACATGCTGGGTGAGCAAAGCCCTGGTTCACCAGGGGTCTATGATTTGGCCGGTCTGTTGAAGCTGTTGCACAGGGTGTGGACGCATGTAAACATACATATACTATAAATAAAAGAATGACTGGTAGCAAAGATGGGAACTAAACAAATGACTCTAGAATTATTTGAGGTAAAAAGACAGTTTCTTTAGGAAGAGATGAAGGAATACCATGCTGAAGGGGTATCTGTCACCTCATCTAAGTACTAATTGATAAGGCAAGATAAAGAAATTTATTTCAAGTTTGTAGGTCTGAATGAATGATTCCATTGAGCAAAGATAGATTAATAGTGGCATTATTTCAGTTCAGCAGAATGGATAATATATAAAAGGAAATTAATCGAAATAAGGCTAGAAATATAGAGCCATTTTGTGGAGCATTATTGGTGACAGTTTATGGAGTTTGTAAGAGAAACAAAATTACACGGCAGTAGAATAAGAAGCTAGTAAGAACAAGAGAGGCTTTATTAAAGATCATAGCATATTAGAATTATATGTATGTAGCAGGATTAAAATAAGTAGAGATTAGGCATATTGAATATAAGTTGGGGAGGGAGAAGGTAATCAAAGAGATAAAGGTCCAGAAGGGTTGGGATCTAGGGTACAAATAAACATGTTAATCTTGTAAAAGGATTTCCTCTTTATTATTAATTGGAGGAGACTTCCGGTCAAGATGGAAGCTTAGAGAAGGCTAAAGTTCAGATCTCCGGAAACCCTTCCCTACCGAACCCAAACTATATGCTCCTAAGGCACCAAAATTCAAAACGAACAACAGCATAGACCCCGGGAATCCTCCTCCTGGATCTGGACCTGGATCAAAAGGTGCGGCCCCCCCCAAATCCAGAACACGAGATCACTCGGACCTAAGGGGTAAGCAGAAGGAAGGTCTCAGGGCCCATCACCTCAACCCAGAGCACTGAGTCCGAGGCAGCAGAGGGAACCTCAGAGCCTCAGGGCCAGCTATCCTGAAGGCCTCTTCCTGAAAACAAACTGACCCAGTCGAGGGGGCACCCAGACAGCAGGAAAACAGAAAGAGCCAGGAGGAGCCTGCAGCCCCCTGACCAGATCCTTCCACCTGAGTCTCACCGAAGGTCCCTGCCTCAGGGCATACTCAGTCTAAGGTTATTCCTATCACCAGCCCTCAGAGCTCCTGGAAGCCACGGCCCCTCCCCCCTCAGAGAGCAAGGTCCTCTGAAACAACAGTAACACTCAGGGATGGCAAAAGGGCCTCAGAGCAGAAGGCCACATCCTGGAATCAAACTGACCCAGACAGCAGGAAAACAGAGAGAGACAGGAGAATTCTGTAGCCCCTGACCAGATCCTTCCATCTGAGTCTCATGGAAGGTCCCTGCCTCAAAGCATATTCAGTTCAACCCAGATAAAGTTAATCTTATCAGGAGCCCTCTGATCTTCAGAAAGGCAAGAGAGCTGGGTCTTCAACCAAGAATCAGCTATCCAGCAAAACTGACTATATACTTCCAAGGGAAAGTATGGGCATTCAACAAAATAGAAGATTTCCAAGTTTTTGCAAAGGAAAGACCAGAGCTCTGTGGAAAGTTCGATATCGAAAAACAAAGAGCATGGAATACCTGAAAAGGTAAACATGAAGGAAAGGGAAAAGGAGAAAAATGTTATTTTTTTCTTTTACTCAAACTCTCTTCTATAAGGACTACATTTATATCAATCTATGTATAATAACATGTGGGGAAAATGTAATGGGTAATTTGGGGGAAAAGAAAGACCAAATAGAATAATCTTTCTCACACAAAGATTCACACTGGAAGGGGAGAAGAAAACTCCTATAAGAAGGAGAAGAAGAGAGTTTTTACTTAAACCTTACTCTCAGGGAAATCAACTCTGAGAGGGAAGAACATCCAGATCCATTGGGATCTTGAATTCTATCTTACCCAACAAGGGAAGGGAGAAGGGAAAACCAAGGGGGGGGGAGGGGGAGAGGGAAAACAAAAAGGGAGGGAAAGAGAGGGGGAGGGGGAGGGAACAAAAAGGGAGGGACTAAAAACGGAAACATCAAGGGAGAGGACAAGGGGGACTGATTCAAAGTAAATCACTGGACAAAAAGGTAGAGCTAAAGTAGAAAGGTTAAAATTAGGGAAGGATATCAAAATGCCAGGGAGTTGACCAGTGACAATCATAACTTTGAATGTGAATGGGGTGAATTCACCCATAAAATGTAGATGAATAGCAGAATGGATTAGAATCCAAAACCCTACCATATGTTGTCTTCAAGAAACACACATGAGGCAGGTAGACACCCACAAGGTCAGAATTAAAGGATGGAGTAAGACCTTCTGGGCCTCAACTGACAGATAGAAGGCAGGAGTGGTAATCATGATATCTGATAAAGCCAAAGCTAAAATAGGTCTGATCAAAAGGGATAGGGAAGGTAATTATATTTTGTTAAAAGGGACTTTAGATAATTAGGAAATATCACTAATCAACATGTATGCACCAAATAATATAGCACCCAAATTTCTAATAGAGAAACTAGGAGAATTGAAGGAAGAAATAGACAGTAAAACCATACTAGTGGGAGACTTAAACGAACCATTATCAAATTTAGATAAATCAAATCAAAAAATAAATAAGAAAGAGGTAAAAGAATTGAATGAAATCTTAGAAAAATTAGAATTAATAGACATATGGAGAAAAATAAATAGGGATAAAAAGGAATACACCTTCTTCTCAGCAACACATGGCACATTCACAAAGATTGACCATACATTAGGTCACAGAAACATGGCACACAAATGCAGAAAAGCAGAAATAATGAATGCAGCCTTCTCAGATCACAAGGCAATAAAAATAATGTTCAGTAATGGTACATGGAAAACAAAATAAAAAACTAATTGGAAATTAAACAATATGATACTCCAAAATTGTTTAGTTAGAGAAGAAATCATAGAAACAATTAATAATTTTGAGGAAAATGAAAATGGAGAGACATCCTTTCAAACCTTTTGGGATGTAGCCAAAGCGGTAATCAGAGGTAAATTCATATCCCTGAGTGCATATATTAACAAACTAGGGAGAGCAGAGATCAAACAATTGGAAATGCAAATAAAAAAAACTCATAAGTGATCAAATTTTTAAAAACCCAGCAGAAAACCAAACTAGAAATCCTAAAAATTAAGGGAGAAATTAATAAAATCGAAAGTGATAGAACTATTGATTTAATAAATAAGACAAGAAGCTGGTACTTTGAAAAAACAAACAAAATAGACAAAGTACTGGTCAATCTAATTAAAAAAAGGAAGGAAGAAAAGCAAATTAGCATCAAAGATGAAAAGGGTGAGATCACCTCAGATGAAGGGGAAATTAAGGAAATCATTAAAATTTACTTTGCCCAATTATATGGCAATAAATAAACCAATTTAGGTGATATGGATGAATATATACAAAAATACAAACTGCCTAGACTAACAGAAGAATAAATAGAATTCTTAAATAATCCCATATGAGAAAATGAAATCCAACAAGCCATCAAAGAACTTCCTAAGAAAAAATCCCAAGGGCCTGATGGATTCACCAGTGAATTCTATCAAATATTCAGAGAACAGTTAATCCCAATACTAAACAAACTATGTGACATAATAAGCAAAGAAGGAGTCCTACCAAACTCCTTTCATGACACAAACATGGTACTGATTCCAAAACCAGGCAGGTCAAAAACAGAGAAAGAAAATTATAGACAAGTCTCTCTAATGAATATAGATGCAAAAATCTTAAGTAGGATACTAGCAAAAAGACTCCAGCAAGTTATCAGAAGGGTCATCCACCATGATCAAGTAAGATTTGTACCAGGGATGTAGAGCTGTTTCAATATTAGGAAAACCATCCACATAATTGACCACATCAACAGGCAAACCAACCAGAACCACATGATTATCTCAATAGATGCAGAAAAAGCTTTTGATAAAATACAACACCCATTCCTATTAAAAACACTAGAAAGCATAGGAATAGAAGGGTCATTCCTAAAAACAATAAACAGTCTATATCTAAAACCATCAGCTAATATCATCTGCAATGGGGATAAACAAGATGCATTCCCAATAAGATCAGGAGTGAAAGAAGGATGCCCATTATCACCTCTACTATTTAACATTGTACTAGAAAGACTAGCAGTAGCAATTAGAGAAGAAAAAGAAATTGAAAGCATCAAAATAGGCAAGGAGGAGACCAAGTTATTGCTCTTTTTGGATGACATGATGGTCTACTTAAAGAATCCTAGAGATTCAACCAAAAAGCTAATTGAAATAATCAACAACTTTAGCAAAGTTGCAGGATACAAAATAAACCCACATAAGTCATCAGCATTTCTATATAATTCCAACACAGCTCAGCAGCAAAAACCAAAAAGAGAAATCCCATTCAAAATCACCTTAGTCAAAATAAAGTACCTAGGAATCTATCTCCCGAGACAAATCAGGAACTATATGAACACAACTACATAATACTCTCCACACAACTAAAACTAGACTTGAGCAATTGGAAAAACATTAACTGCTCATGGATAGGACGAGCCAATATAATAAAAATGACCATCCTACCCAAACTTATTTATCAATTTAGTGCCATACCCATTGAACTCCCAAAAAATTTCTTTACTGATTTAGAAAAAACCATAACAAAGTTCATTTGGAAGAACAAAAAATAAAGGATATTCAGAGAAATAATGAAAAAAACACAAATGATAGGGGGCTTGCAGTCCCAGACCTTAAACTATATTACAAAGTAGCAGTCATCAAAACAATTTGGTACTGGCTAAGAAACAGAAAGGAAGATCAGTGGAATAGACTGGGGGCATGTGACCCCAGTAAGACAGTATATGATAATCCCAAAGATCCCAGCTTTTGGAACAAAAATACACTATTCGATAAAAACTGCTGGGAAAATTGGAAGACAGTGTGGGAGAGATTAGGAATAGATCAACACCTCACACCCTACACCAAGATAAATTCAAAATGAGTGAATAACTTAAACATAAGGAAGGAAACCATAAGTAAACTGGGTAAACACAGAATAGTATACATGTCAGACCTTTGGGAGGGGAAAGACTTTAAAACCAAGCAAGACATAGAAAGAATCACAAAATGTAAAATAAATAATTTTGACTACATCAAATTAAAAAGTTTTTGTACAAACAAAACCAATGTAACTAAAACCAGAAGGGAAACAACAAATTGGGAAAAAATCTTCATAGAAACCTCTGACAAAGGTTTAATTACTCAAATTTATAAAGAGCTAAATCAATTGTACAAAAAATCAAGCCATTCTCCAATTGATAAATGGGAAAGGGAGATGGATAGGCAGTTCTCAGATAAAGAAATCAAAACTATTAATAAGCACATGAAGAAGTGTTCTAAATCTCTTATAATCAGAGAGATCCAAATCAAAACAACTCTGAGGTATCACCTCACACTGTAAACCTTAAAATTTCTTAGACTTATGAATGTTGGAAATTTCACCATTGGGAAATTTCATACTGGAAATATTTCCTTCTGATAGTAAGAACTCTATTGGAATGTGAAAACCCTTGGCATGGGAGGGTCCTTCTCATCCCTACTTAAGAATACTTTAGGACATAAATCTTTTGCTAAACAATGGAAAGGGCTTTGACCTATGCTTAAGCATAGAACAGGAAGTTATTTGAGTCATGATTGATTTTTGAATTGATACAATAGAGATACTTGGAATGACAGAACCAGGTCTTGGAACTTACAATCTCTACCCTACTCAGTCTAACAGGATTTAGGAAGGGCTGCAGCAAAGATCAAGATTTAATTATTTGAGAATATGACCTTTAACAGACATGTGCAAAGGAAACAAACCTCTGGGCGGTATTGGGTTAAGCTAGAGCCACCATTGGCACAGGGGAGACATCGACAGTGATTGGTAGATGTGAGAACTGAGGGGAGGGAACTTATATGGGGTCCTTAAAGATAGCAAGGTCTAAGGAGGAGAGGAGGTTTTTCTCTGAGAGTTTATTGCTCTGAGAGGTTTTGCTCTGAGGAGGTTTTGCTCTGAGGAGGTTTTTTGCTCTAAGAGGTTTTGCTCTGAGGAGGTTTTGCTCTGAGAGGTTTTGCTCTGAGAGGTTTTGCTCTAAAGGAGTCTGGAGGTGGAGGCCCCTGAGACTGTTTCTCCATTTTTGTCACGTGAGTGATAGGGACTGATCTCTTTTCTTTTCCTCAGCTATCTAAGGGCTTGGCCCTTTGGCCCAGCCTAAGGAGAGGGGGTATTTAAGGCCTAAGTCCTATTCCCTTCTCTCACCTTTCTATTTCTCTCTCTCTCTCTCTCTCTCTCTCTCTCTCTCTCTCTCTCTCTCTCTCTCTCTCTCTCTCTCTCTCTCTCTTTCTGTAATACCTTTCTTCCTCCTGTTTGTAATTAAAAACTCCAAACGGTTGACTGCTGACTTGAGTTTTTATTTAGGAATTCCATAGCTGAATTCCTTGGAGACCTTAAATTAATATATATCAGTCTTTTAAAGTGATTTAGATATCACAACACCTGGCAGATTGGCTAACATGATAGCAGAGGAAAGCAGTGAATGCTGGAGAGGATGTGGTAAAGTAGGGACATTAATTCATTGCTGGTGGAGTTGTGAACTGATCCAACCATTCTGGAGGGCAATTTCGAACTATGCCCAAAAGGAGACAAAAGAATGTCTACCCTTTGATCCAGCCATAGCACTGCTGGGACTGTACTCCAAAGAGATAATGGAGATAAAGACTTGTACAAGAATATTCATAGCTGAGCTCTTTGTGGTGGCCAAAAATTGGAAAACGAGGGGATGCCCATCAATTGGGGAATGGCTGAACAAATTGTGGTATATGTTGGTGATGGAATACTATTGTGCTCAAAGGAATAATAAAGTGGAGGAATTCCATGGAGACTGGAACGACCTCCAGGAAGTGATACAGAGCTAGAGGAGCAGAACCAGGAGAACATTATACACAGAGACTAATACAGTGTGGTATAATCGAACATAATGGACTTCTCCATTAGTGGCGGTGTAATGTCCCTGAACAATCTGCAGGGATCTAGGAGAAAAAACACTATTCATAAGCAGAGTATAAACTGTGGGAGTAGAAACACTGACAAAAGCAATTGCCTGACTACAGTGGTTTAGGGGACATGACAGAGGAGAGACTCTAAACAAACACTCTAATGCAAATATTAACAACATGGCAATGGGTTAGAATCAAGAACACATGGGATACCCAGTGGAATCAAGCATCGGCTATGGGGTTCGGGAGGAGGAAAAGAAAATGATCTTTGTCTTTAGTGAATAATGCTTGGAAATGATCAAATAAAATATTATAAAATTTAAAAAAAAATTGGAGGAAAATAAGGCAGAATGGGGGCCAGAGGAATGGAGCAGGGGTAAAAGAAGGAATGTATACTAGACAGTCTTCATTTTCTTAGTGAAGTATAGTTATTTGCTGAAAGGGAGGTGAGAGAGTATTGGCAATTCAGGAGAGCAATGATTTGAAAAGGTTATAGATAGGATGCTTTAATAATTTGCATAAAGAATGAAGTCTGGAGGGGCCAGAGAATATCTTACATAATGCAGTAAAAGGTTGAACCAAATATGATGAATGATAATAAAAATATATGTAAAAACCCTGCATTTAGATTCTAAAAACAAAAGAAAGGAGAGCATTTTGTGAAATAGTTGAGATGAAAATATTGTGAATTTTTTTAGTTTATTATTAATTCAATATTCTTGATACCTACTAAGGTAACTAAGAAATGCTTAATATTTTGATACTTTAATATATTTGTACATGTGAATACTCCTATAATTTACTCAGCCCCCAATCTTTATTGTTCTAGTAGGTGTTATAAATGAGTTGCTGTGGTGAAAGAGGGAGGGGAAGAATGGAAGGAGAGACACTATGAGACTACCAAACTCCAATAAATCACTTCTATGAATTTAACCCTAATTGGACACATAGTTGTCAAATATAGTCTTAACCTAAATCTTTCTGGCTTCATATAAACTGCAAAGGTTGCCTCCTGCTTAAAAAAGCATTCAAAAGTCCAAAGTCAACCCTACCACATGACCAGGCAGCAGAGTAATACTTCTGTAAGTAGAATGTAATCTTAAGCTGCATTAATAGAAATTTACTGCCCATAACAAGGGAAGTTATGATCCTGCTGTGTTCTGCATTGTTCACATTACACCTGGAGTTTTGTATTATATTTTGGGCACCACACTGTAGAAAGGATATTAAGGCTGGACTACATCCAAAGCATAACATCCCAAAGCATGAGAGAACTCAACATCATGACATAAGAGGAAGGAATTGGAGATGTTTAGCCTGGAGAAGTAAACTATATCATAAACTGTAAATGTTTGTTGAATCTGTTGACTTGAAGCCATGAGAAACGATAGCCCCTTCCTTTGATCAATTATTTCCATTCCTCTCAATGCATGGTGGATTCTTTTTTTCCACTAATTTGTTTGTTGGATGGCAAGGGAATTACAAGCATCACACATTGGAATGCTTACTCTATTAAAACAGGAGTCAGCTGCTTTCTCCATAGATAGCTCTCGCCAGCTGGCTAAAGAATGGCATTGGCTCCAGCTGTGTTTTGCAGCCACACATTTCATGTTTTACAGTCCAATCAGATGTGATGGCACTGAGTGAAATGAGCCCAGAATGTTCAAGAGAGGATGGAATGAATAGGAGAAAAAAGAATAATGCAATGTAGTAACATAAATGCTAGTCAGAATTCATCTTAATAGATCACATTACAAAAATATGCATGATTAATGATAATAGTATTATCATGCATTCTAGAAAGTCTTTCATATGTAGATAACAACTTCTTTTATTCATTTCTTTTTACAACTAGAGCAGGCAGGGAGAAGAAATAAATGATCATTAAGTGTTTTCACATTAGACTTGTCAGACATTTTTTTTTAATTTGAGCTTATAATTTCTGTACTTCTATACACTAATAAAATGCATTTGACAAAGTACTGATTTCTATTGAACTTAAGTGTTTCATTTCCCCCAATTTTAGCTGATATAATATTAAAGAAATCATAACTTGAGGGATTCATCAAAATGTGCCTCACTTTCCCCTTTTACAAGTTTCCTTTTCTATAAGGAAGAAGAGAAAAATAAAAGGGGGAAGAGACATGGGAACAAAAGGAATGGAGAAGAGAAAGGATTAGAATTAGAAAAAGCAGGAAAATGAATTATGAGATTAAGCAGATTAAGAAATAGGAAGAAGGAAAAATTGAATAATGTGAGAATTAAAATAACTCCATCTGGAGGCACTCCAACAGTGGAACACAGGTGTCACATAGTAGCATCATATCTAACAGTCTGATACTGGTATCTCCTGGCTTCTCTAGGGTCAACATGTCAGAGTCAGTGTATGGTCAAGTCACAACAGAAGGGCAGAAGGCATGATGTTTGAAAGCTAGTGGCCAAGGACAGGGTTTTTAAAGCCTGGCTGGAAGCCCAGTGGCTCCCTTGGCTTCCTTACCTGTTATGGGGCTAGTGTTTTCTCTCTGTGCTGCAGCTTATCCAGTGGCTTTGCCTGAGCCAGAAAGATGGAGATTTTTCACTCTCTACCTTTCTTTCTCATCCTTTCTCTCTTCTTTCTCTCTCTTTACTAATAAATGGATATAAATCTGGTTATGAGCCTCCAGATCAACTTTACTTATAACAATAAAAATGAATTCAGGAATGAACCTGAATATTACACATAATTTTTAAAACTCAGTAGTTTAATATACTTCAATAATAAAAATTGAATTGTCAGTCAACAATCACTGTCAAAAAGAATTATAGATACAAAAAATGGAAAAAAATATTCCTGCCCTCAAAAGGTGTCATTCTAATGGAGAAGACAATAGTAATGAGGGTTAGTATGAAAACAGGAGGCACAAAGAGCAATAAGATTTGAACTAGGTATTGAGGGAATCCCTGAAATAGAATAAAATGGGGAAACTTCTATAAATGGGCATGTAAGTGAAAAAATACTTGGCATACTGTATGCAATATAAAAGGAACAAGGGAATCCCAGTGTCACTGAATAATAGTGTACTTGAAAGGGAATAAAATATTAAAGACTGAAAAGATAGTAAGAGGCCAGATTATGAAGGCCTTTAAAACCAGAACTAACCAGCAGACTATTGTAATTCCATGAGATGATGAGAGTCTGCCCCAGGGTCATATCAACAAGAGTGTCAATAATATGATTAACTATAAAAGAAATATTGGAGAGGTAGAAAAAACAGGACTTAGCAACAGATTGGATATTCGGAGTGAGTTCAAGGGAGGAGTTGAGGATAACACCCAGGTCATGAACCTGGATGATTTGAAGGATAGTGGTGCCAATGACAGAAATAAAGAAGCATAGAAGTGGGGAAAGTTTAAGGAGAAAAACTGTGAATTCTCTTTTGAAAATGTTGTTCAGCATGCCTAGAGGACATTTATTTTGAGATGTCCAGTTGGCAATTATAAATTTAAAAATGGAGAAGAGTAAAGAGGTGAGGGCTGGACTATAGATCTGGAGGCAATTTGGTAGCTCAATAGATAAAGCCTTGGGTCTAGACTCAGGAAGATCTCAGATATTTATTATCTGTATGATTCTGGGTAAGTGACAGAACTCAATTTGCCTCAGTTTCTTCATCTATAAAATGACCTAGAAGAGAAAATGGAAAAATCACTCCTTTTGCCAATAAAATTCCAAATTGGGTCACAAAGAGTTGGACACAACTGAAAGAAAAAAGATGAAAAATAAAATAATTAAAATTTTCAATTTATCCAATAAACTTTATACCATTTTAGCATTTTAAAGAATATAATAACCCTTTCAGTATAAATAATTTTATGTGATTTTGTAGTAAGTTGATTTTGACATATTGTGGTCTTTTTCATGAAAATACACTTTTGTCCCACTGAATTTTAAGTATATTTTTGACAAACATACATTTTTTTCCTACGTCTTGCCTTGATTGTGGCTAATAAATTTGGAATGAGACAAATCAATTGAGCTCCCAGACCACCAAAGTATGTTTATGTCCAGCTATTATAAATTTTAGATTTTCTCCATTCTGTTTAGTCTTTAGAAATTCTAGCAACCAGGAATTGTATACACCCCTATTTAAGGATTAAGTGTTGAGGAGAATGGCCTATGACCAACATGTGCTAGCAAGTGACAAATAAAAAATAACTGACAGACCTGCTGGGCTGTCCTGAGTCAAGCTTAAGCTATCATTATTACATGTGAGATGCAGGAAGTGATGTAAATAATGGTCTATATATTTCATATCAGTTCCTCTCATGCTCACTAGCACTGGTTCTCACTCACTCTCTTGCAGACATTGGGCTCGGCAGAATGAGATCTCATGGCAGCGTGCTTAGCATCTTGGTGGTTTGGCATTTGGCTTGCCTGTGAGGTGACTGGGAGAAGTTCTTAGTATTCTTGGTAAGTAGTTTAGGCTGATTCCTTTTTTCCTTTACCCCCTAAAGTGCTATCCTTCTAGGAGACCCCTTACCTCGGAGGAGGTCTCATGGCTGCTAGCCGAGTTAGACTGAAAAGGCCCATTGGCCAAGGTCTCTGAACTCCTGCCTGGCTCAGCCTGGACTGGAGCAGTTTAAATCATCTTTTCTCTCTCTCTCTCTCTCTCTCTCTCTCTCTCTCTCTCTCTCTCTCTCTCTCTCTCTCTCTCTCTCTCTCTCTCTTCTTCTTCTTCTTCTTCTTCTTCTTCTTCTTCTTCTTCTTAATTTCTTCCCTCTATTGTAATTAAAACACCATAAAAAATCCCAGTAATTTATTGGGATTGAATTAATCCCTTGTGACCACTAGTATAATATATTCAGTAGATAAACCCTAATTTTTACCCCTTATACTCTTGCATAAATTTCCAAAAATATATGTGAGGCACAGAATCTTCATTTTCCCCAAAGAACATACACTTTGAATATGTGCCTTCATTGTGAATATAAGTAAGTTCCTTGAAGGAAGGAATTATTTTGTATTTGTTTTATATGCTTAGTGCAGTGTCTGCTAGCACATGTTAGTAACTGAATAAAAGTTTGCTGATTTATTTTTTTCAAGTAATTAAAGGGACATGGGGATAAGTTTTTTTTTATTTTACTCAAAATCTGGTGCTTATTCCATTATTCTTCACATGTTACAAATCAGGTAAGTGTATGTGGGAATTTAAAATCTTGGATTATAAACTCATAGAAGAAAAAAATACAATAAAAATAAAATAATTTAATTTCTAATCCAGAATCTCTTTTTAACTTTTCATACTCAATATAGTATATGATTTTCCTCCTTCTGTTCTATGGAATTGTGATTCACCCAGAATGCTTTTATTCAATCTTTAAATTATAAATTTCAAACCTTATTCATGATGGCAATGAATTTTGCCTTTCACTTTTAACTATTTTAGGATCTTTCCCAAGTCCCTTAATTAAATAAAATCGCTGTCACTACATTTATCTGATGATAACAATAAGCACCATTATCTCTTTCCACTTGCAAATTGCCTCCATAATTTGTCCCAGGAGTGATGACAATGGAAAAGTGACAAAGAAATGGAAATTATTACTTTTGACCTGTTTTCTACCAGGACAAGTTCTATACTTCATCTTTTTTATAATTTTAAAAATAATTCACTATTTAATAAAAATTCCAGCCACTCCATCAATATATATTCTACATTGAGAGCCTAGCCCAAACATTCCATCCTCAACATGTTACCTTCTCCATATTCCCAATAGTGCTATAATGAGCCTGTTTGCTGGTAGTTGAATAGCATTCTTACATCTGCCAAATGCTGGCCAGGAAGCCAGCAAGCAAGTTATTTCTGTTTTGGAAGAGAAACATCATACATAAACATTTAATTGAGGATGAGTCAAATGCCTTGGTCAACTGATTTACCATTTATCTGGGGCATAGTTTTGACAGAAACATCAACTGAGGAATAAATTTATAGCACAGATATGAAGCAATATATGTTTAAAATTCACTGTTCTCACTATCCACAGTTCTTTTTCTTTGCCCAAATCAAGCTAAGTCAGTCTCCCTACAAAAGTTTCACATGTATTCCAAAACCAACTATTTCATTCACACTTTCAATTTAAATACTCTTTCTGTTTAAAGATCCATTTCCATCAAAGCAGTGTTTTGCTATGTGAGATAACAGGAGCTGTGCAATATCCTGGGAATATGATGTGATTGAATCCCTACAGATCCTACCCATGATTCTTCCTCTAGCAAGTAGAATATAACCTATATGTTTAATCTGAATATTTATGCTGCCAAAAAATGAGAAAGTATATATTGAGAGGCATCTGTTCCACCTCTAAAGGCAAGGATCAGAAAGGGATAAGATGAGGATTCGGTCTTTGGCCATTTCAAGCTGCATCATACCTACAAAAACACACACACACACACACAAACATTGAAACATGTTTATTTTAAAGAATCTTGCATCAGTTTTGCATTTTTTGCATCACTGTCAATTTCTTGTAAACTAAATCCTTCATAAACATTCTCCAAATAGAGGAAGTTAAGCAAAGCAAACTAATAGTTATTTCAATTAGATAATATATGTAGCAATCCCTAACTATAATCCCTTACCTCTTTCCTAAAAGGAGGGCAGAATGTTTATTCATGAATTGTAAAAACCAAAGGTTAGATAGAGTGGACAATTTAGTTTGGGGCATTATTTTGCTTTATTTTTTATGTATAGTATTGTAGTTAATTATTCACATATGCATGTAAAATATACATGCTGATCTTGAAGCTCAGCCCCAGATTTAATGATAGTTCCCAAAAAGAATATCTGTTTTTGAAACTTTTAATTGATAAGGACAAATGTTAACCCAAATTCCTATTCAAGCACCCAAAGAATTCTGTGAAATGTTTTAGGTCCCTATGCTTATTACTTCCACTAACTCCATGTCCACTTTTCTGATTGTCTGAATGTTCATCTTGGTACCTAGTCTCCTTGCCTCCTCCAGATTCCTGGGCAACATAGATGGTGAAAAGAGCATTAACTTGGTAATAAAGTGAAGTAGAGTTGGAGATTTCCTCTGCCAACAACTTGCTATGTGTCTCTGGGAAAGTCTTTTTTCCTCTCTGAACCTCAGTTTTTTCCCTTCTGCGAAAAGAATGGACTGCCCTAGATTTTCTCTGAAGTTATCTCTAGGTCTTACATTGTACATTCTAGGTTCCCTTGAAGCTCTATTCTTCATTCTTGGGATGTGCTATGAGAAGAGATTCCTGAAGCATATGAGTTATTTAGCATCTGAAGCCCATGTGGTCTTAACACAATTGCTTTCCATTTGGTAGAATAAAGAGCTGAGTGAGCACAAGACAAAATAACCATCTGTGTCCATTGAGTGCAATGAATTGCTCTAACATTTATGGAACTGCTCCAGACCTTTTTCACTTACCTTATCAAATGATTATTGAAACTTCCCCTTTGTACATGAACTCCTTTCTGATCTCTCACCTGTATTTACCATTTAGTCAAAATGTGTGAAAGAACTATTACTGAAGGTACCTTTAGTACATACCATTATATATTTAAAAAGTGGCTTTGCATTTTAGTGTAATCTCATGTATGTCCTTTATTTTTAAAATATGGATTGTTTTCTTATTATCCTATAATTGAAGATTATAATATAGGTACAGTAGAGCATTGTGGGAAATTCCTATTCATGAGCATTATTTATAACCATAGTGTTAGTGTAGTGGAGATGGGTGGGAACTCAAGGTGTCCTGTGGGGCTGGGAGAACAACTTATCTGTGAGTCTAGTTGTATAGTATGGGGCTAGTTTTGCATTTGGGTTTTGGATTTGCATTGTGTTTTTAGCTGAAGAGTTCAATCAAGCAGGTCACCAACTGTAAGATAAATGTTATATTACTTTCTTTTGATTAGTTAGTTGTTCTTAATTATAATTATCTAGAAGGGGTCAGTGTAGAGAATATAACTTTTTCTCTCTTCTTTATTCCCCAATATCTAAGTCATTCTATTCACTAAATTTGGTATTGCATAGAGATTAGCTCTTAAGAGAACAAAATTATAGATAGAAATGACAAGTATGTAGGTTACATGCTGAAATTATTATATATTTTAAGGGAAATGTAAGCTCATGACAGAGATTCATGTTTTGTGAATAATACTCTCCTGTTTTACATCTTCAGATATGTTCATTCTATTTGATAATAATAAAGTTTAAAATTTGAATACATGTGTAGATGCACACATATACAGATGTGTATATATACATATACACAAAAACTATATATCTGGATATATGTATACATTCTATATGTGTATATTGCTAGAGCTATAACAATACTGGTATATGTAGATAGGTTTTTTCTGTATGGGCATATATATATAAGTGCATATATATATACAGACATGCATGCATCTTTACATACACACACATACACACACACATGAAAGTATGACCAAGCACCTCTAAAATTAAAAAATCTAGGGATTAAATATTCAAAAAGGTTTACACTCATAGTTATTTAATGAGGAAGATTGGGAAAAATATTATTTTATCAAAAGAAGCCACATTGTTTGGCATAAAAGAAAGGGAAGAAGTAACACATAATTATTTATATGTCAAAGGTATATTAATATAAGAATTCATGGACCTTAGTTAAGATCAGAGTGTGAACCAGTGTACTTTATTAGTAAGTCATACTGAATTCTGATTACAGTTGCAAAAATACTTATAACACAAAGTCTTCTTTCAGGAAAGGTATAGAAAAAGGCTACCTGGGAGGAGGTAAGAACTAGCAGAAATCATATATAGATTTCATACATGTACAAAGTTTGAGCATTCTGACTGTTTACACAGTTAAAAATGCCAAGTCTTTTCTGAGAAGTACAGTATTTAATTTTTAAAATCGAATATTTTCACCTTGACTCTTTGGAATACTTAAATTCCTAACTCTAAAATTATATTCCTTTAGATTTTGCATTTTAGAAATTAAGTTTGTGACATTTGGATATTTAGCAATTTCCTTTTTCTATCTTTGGAAAGGATCAGTCTTTCAATTTTATCAAGTTTTAACAGATTTTTCTCACAGTTAATAAATGGTATTTCTATAGATATACTTGGACCGAATATGTAATTACATTGATATCAGTAACTTCTGTTATGAAAATCCCTTTAATTTATTCAGAACAACTATATAATTTATAGCCTTAGAGAATTACCTAGATGTACTGAAATGTTAAATGCCCTATTCAAAGTCACATGACAGCTACTTGTCAAAAGCAGGATTTGAATCTTGGGCTTCCTGACTACAAAGTTCCTCCATTTTTCAACTACTCCATAAAGCAACATGTTTTTATATGTCAAGTTTGCATTGGGGTTACCCATTTAGGTTATACACATATCTTCATGGATCTGTCTAAATGTGACTAGTTGGGAGGCATGACTTGCTCTCTGGAGGGAGTCTTCAATTCCTGCCTGGAGGAGAGTCTGAAATAAGGGATATGGAACTAGAATTATATTAATCTTCTTCTCATATAACAAATATTGTTAGTTAAGGGGAAATTGTTTCCTTCTTAATTTGAAGGTGTTGTCATAGTCCCCTTAAAGACAAAAAAAGGGGGTTTAGTTTATATCTGAAGGTTTGGTTCTTTCTCACAAAACACTGGTTATACAAAAGGAAATAACAAATGAGCAATAATGAATAAATCTATCCATGTAGGTAGTAAACAGAAATATAAGATATTATACAGACTAGAATATACCAGAAAATATTTAGGTTGAAAGAAATCTCTCTCTGGGAGTAAGATACTTGAGCTAAATCAAGAGAATCCCTGTTCACAATTTGAGAGAAATTTACCAAAGTCTCTGGGGAGGCCAGCTGGAAATCAATGAAGTGTTGAGATATTGCTTTCCCCCTCTATTTCTAGAATTTGTTCTTTCCTTTTGTCTTTTCCCCAGACAAGGTTTGGGACCACATGAATACTTTTTCATAACAGGAAGAAAGAAAATCTTTCTTCTCTCAAGATCTGGACACAACTTTTCCCTATATGTATCATAAATTCATCAATTCTCTACACCAATAAGAAGAAATGTAAGTGGTCTAGGCTTGAACCCAGAATTACAAAAATTATATATATATATAACATACATATATATATAAATATACATATATGTATATAGGCAATTGGCATAGTGGATAACTTTTCATCTTCAAGTTAGGAAGATATGGATTAGAGTCATGTCTCTGATGTATATTAACTAGGTGGCTTAATGAGAAAAGAACTTTAGTGCTTTAGGAAGTTGTTTAGCACTATATGCCTCTGTGGAAGAAGTTTTCAGAGAGGGGATATCCATGAAGAGGAAAGAATAGAAAAGTGGGAAGAAAATGAAAACAATCATATATTTTATGACTATCACTTAGGATGTGGTTTAATTCTTAAGATGAAAATTAGGTTCTATCATAGTCTAAATTTTAAAAGTGCTTAATTTGATTATACTTATGCCTTGTAATATAACATTTTGGTCAGATTCTAGAAATAGGAAGATGACCTTTATTTCAATAATTTTTTATAAATGTTAAAGCACAGAATACAATAAATCTAATAAATTAAAAACATTTTAAGTGGTCAAGTGTTGAATATTTATGCTTTCAAATGCAAGTAAATTGCTATAGAATTCTCTAAGCTTTTTGTGGCAGCTTAATAGCAAAATGTTAAATTTTAGGAGCTTGAAGGAATAATGGAGTAAATAATATATTTGATAATCTTTATTTCTAAGAAACTTGATTAAAATATGAATATTAAAAATGTATAAGGCAATGATATTTTTATCTGGAAACATATGTTGAATACCCAAGAAATGGCAGCATTAGATAAGGCAAATATTTCCTGTGAGAAGACTTCCCCCTTTATACATTATTTATTATCACGAAAGTAAGATCAGCATGCTCTGAAGGCACTCATCATAAAGTGTCAGGGCACCAGGCAACAAATCAAGGGTTGCTTAAATTATTGTTTTTTCCCTGAGGGAAAATATATTTTAGCTTAGAGACCTAAATTCATTATGCTCCAGTGCATACTGAGTGAAAAATGCTATTTCTGTCATTAATGTGTTTATAAAAGTCTTTTGTTATCCGCACCAAAGAGTCAGCTAGTTCTTTTTTTAAAATTTGCCTTTGATATATGGTCTGACAGTAAAAGCTAATGTACTCTATAGAACTTGAAAACTTTGAATTTATTTCAAACTTTGAATCATTAAAAAAACAAGCTCAAGTATATTACAAATGATCATTGTCATATCAATTGTAATTTCTAGGAGTTTAATAAAAAAAAAAGAACTTCTCCCTAATGGTTCCCAATCAATGTTAAGGTTATACAAAACTGGACCCTTTTCCCCCTCAATATTGCATTATACACTTGAAATTTTTAAGCTTTTGGTTTTACTGTTAGTGTGTTGTCATTAATCAATTTTAATAAATCTTTTTTGGTTTTATAAATCTTTATGGTTGTAATCACCCATAATCCCTACTACTGTGGTAGAGAAGAAGAAGGGATTGAGTTTGGTGGTTCAATTGAATTCTGACTATCCTCTTTTTTGGGTCAGACTACATTTGGAGTCTTGATTTTTAGGCATGGAAGTTGACAATCTGAACTTGTTTAGAGAAGAATGATTAGGATAGATAAAGGAATGGATTTACTGGTCATATTAGCCTGGAAAAAGTAAATCCTAGGTCTATTTAGCTGTCTTCAATTGTTTCAAAGAATGTAATGTAGACAGGTGATTAGGCTAGTTCTTCCTTCTAGAAGGCAGAAGAAAGAGGAGCAATGAATGGATTTTATAGAGCTAGCCTTCCATTTATTGTATGAATGTTCTTGACAATTATTTCTCTCATGAAATGTAATAAGATCTTTGAAAGGTATTGAGTTTGCTGTTGAATGAAGTCTTCAAGTATATGAGTATGGTCAAAGATGGATGCTGTGGAGAAGACAAAGCAGACAAAGCAGAATTTGAGTTCCCTTCTACTTATGAGATACTGATATTTTGATATACTTATCCCTAAACAGGTTTTTACATATGATTATATGTAGGCTTGGGATACATATACCTTTAAGATTAAGGATAGACTATTCTAATACACTTTAATCATTTTCCTCTCTAATTTGACTATCTCAGTTTATTCCCAAACCCACTCTAAAAAGAAGTTTGTTGATCACATCAACTGAGCCTGTACCTATTGGGGCCCTTGTAGCTGTCAGAGAAAATTTCCTAACTGCCCAGTTTTTATTCCCAGGGCATTCTCAAAATAGAGATGTTTCTTTCTTCCCCAATCTGAGGATTTTTAAATGCTGTTTTAAAAAGTATTCTAATGCATGCTGGCAATCTATGCCATGCATAACTTTCACACTATTTGGTGACATAGAGGCTAGGGGAGTTACTGCCACTTTCCTCCTCCCACTTTATTATTAGTGAGAAAGCAATCTTGACAGTTAAGTTCTGGGCTTCCAAACTCCACAGTAATTAGGACAGGCTAAAATAAATAATACTCTATTAGCCTAAGAGTACTACAATATTTCCAGGAGTAGTTTGGGGAGTAAAACAGTAGATTCATCTATCTTGAATTCCTACAGATAACAAAACCATAGTCTTTCTTCTTACTTTCACAGTCAGGTGTGAGAGGTGAATATCTAAGCATGAAAGATGTCTAGCTTTGTGGGTAAAGTGAAGGACATGCAGTCAAGAACAAATGGGTACAAATCCTGCCATAGGAATTAATTCTATATCTCCTTGGGAAAATCAGGGACTCTATTTAGAATACTGGTTAGAGTGATGGGCCCAAAGGTGAGAAGTTGAATTCTGTCTTCAGACACTAGATGTGTGACTCTAAGACAATTAAGTTCTACTTGGCTTAGTTTCCTTATCTATACAGTCAGGTTAATAATAGCATCTACATCAGAGAGTTGTTATAATGATCAAATAAAGCAAAAAGTATTGTCTTTAGCAGAATGCTAGCACAAACTAATCAGTATGCAAATATTAGCTATTTTTACTATTTTTTCAGCTTCAGTTTCTTCATCTATAAATTCAGAAAATTATACCTGTATTATTCACAAATGGGACATGTATGTAAAACATTTAGTATATGACAGAACATCTCACTAAAAGTATAAACAAAAGGATAAAAAAATTTGTAAATACTATAATCATTAGTTAAAACAAAACAAAACAAAACAGAAATAGCCTCTGTTATCAAGTGTCTAGATTTGTTTTCCAGGGGTGGAGCCAAGATGGTGGAGTAAACTAGAATAGATCTGTGTCACCACAAGAATCCTCTCCAACCAAGATTAACATATTAACACAAAACAAATACTGGAATGAAAGAACCAACAAGGAGACAGAGTGAAACAACTTTAAAGAAAAGAAAAATCCAAAAGCAACTTAGAGAAAATATGGCACCTTGGGGTGAGAGGTGAACAGAGCCATCAAGAAACTGTAGCAAGGAGGGAGGAGCAAGTTAAGAGCAACCCCCCACCCCCAAATCTGATGTCCCAGATTCTGAAGCTAAGTCCAAGACAACATTCCGGTCTTGAGATACTGCCAGGGAAAATAATGGTATAAGCCAACCCATATCCCTTAAAATTTCCAACCTGTGAAGAAGTCCAGAGTCCCAGCCCAGGGCAGTCTGGACTGAAGTGGTCCCAGAGCAAAGCCAGGAATCCCAGCCTGGGCTTGGGATAAGGACATAGTTTACAATTTGGGGTAAGGATACAGTTAACAGTTCTCTCCCCACCCCAATCTTTTTGCCCAAAACTAAGGGCAGAACTCCAGGACAGGACAATCAAGGGGGTTCATGTTTGGATCAAGTACACAGTGAGACAAAAAAATTGAGACTAATCCAGGGGCTAGAATTTGATCAGCCCTGGACCTGATCAAGTTCAGAGTGAAATCAAAACCTTTTTCCCAAGGCTGAGGCAAGTCTTTAAGCTATCAGTATCTCAAGACTCAATTGAATCAGCTAGGGGAGGGGGCTCTCAAAGCTTTCAGCTCTTAGACCAGTGGTTCTCAACCTTTCTAATGCCATGACCCCACAATACAGTTCCTCATGTTGCAGTGACCCCAAACCAAAAAATTATTTTGGTGGTTACTTCAAAACTGTAATTTTCTACAGTTATGATTCAGAATGTAAATACCTGATATGCATTATGTATTCTCATTGCTAAAATTGAGAGGTTGAGAACCACTGTCTTAGACCATCACATCAGCCTCCAAGAATTGAAACTCAGTCAAACAAAGACAATAAGCTAAAAGTAGCATCAAGGAAAGACTGAAGTTTAAGGGGGTACCCCAACTTCCCAGAAAACAGAGCCTACCTATAATTATATAGGAAAAATGAGCAAACAACAACAATAACGATAACCACCTAACTCTAAAGAATTTTTATGGAGACAAAAAGCAAGGTAAAGACACAGAAGGGGATGATGAAAGGAAAGCAAACATATGCAAAGTCCAAAAGAGAAAAAACAAACAAACAAGAAAATAAAATTGAAATTGAAAGAATCCACAGACCACTTCCAAAAAGAAATCCTCAAATTACAACTTCTAGGAATGTAATAGCCAAATTCAAGAGCCACCAGGCTAAGGAGAAAATCTTTCAAACAGCCAGAAAGAAACCATTCAAAGACCATGAAAAAACAATAAGGATCACACAGGACCTGGTAGCTTCTACAATAAAGGAGAGAGTGGAATATGATATTCAAGAAGGCAAAAGATCTGGGTTTACAACCCAGAGTCACTTATCCAGCCAAACTAGGTATATTCTTTCTGGGGAAAAAATGACATTCAATAAGATAAAAGATTGCCAAGAATTTCTGAGGAATAAACTAGAACTAAACAAAAGTCTTAAGTCCAAACACTAGAAACAGGAGAAACCCAAAAAGGTAAATGAGAAAGAGAAAATGAAAAGGATACATTAAGGTCAAAATATTTATGTCTATATGGAAAAAGGATATCTGAAACTCTCAAAAATTACTTTTAGTAGTAGAGAAGCTAGAAAGAATTTACTTAGAAAGATGGTGGTAAAGTAAGCTGATTATAATGATCTTATATATACAAAATATAAGATGACATGATATGTATGTAAATGTAATGATATGAAATGATACACCTGTATGATATATGCACATGAATGATATGCAAAAAAAAAACAAGGGGTGAGAGGGTTGCAGTGAGAGAAAAGGGAAGGGAGAGATAGAATGAGGTAAATTATATAATATAAAGAGGTATGAAAAATCATTATAGGGAGGTGAGGATGAGGGTGGTGATGGGCAATGCTTAATCTTTACTTTCATTGTAACTGGCTCAGAGAGGAGGAAAAAAGGTATATTCAGTGTGGTATAGAATTCTATCTTACCCCACAGAGAAGTATAAGGTGCATATGAAAAGGGAAAGAGAGGTAATTGAATGGAGGGGGAAATATGGGACATGAAAAAGAAAAGGTGAGGAGGAAGAGAGCAAAAGAAAATAGAGAAGGAACTAAAGGGAATAATAAGATGGAGGGCAATAATCAGTTAGTTATCATAATACTAAATGTTAATAGGATGAACTCATTAGAGTGGATTAAAAACCAGAATAGTACTTTATGTTGTTTACAAGAAACAAATTTGAGGCTGGATGACACACACAGATCCAAAGCAAAAGGCTAGAGCAGAATTTATTATGTATCATATAAAGTAAAAAATTCAGGAGTAGCAATCATGATACCAGACAAAGCTAAAGTAGAAATTGATCAGGTTAAAAGAGATAAGAAAGGAAATTTCATTTTGTTAAAGGGTACTATACACAAAATAGTAATATCATTACTAAACATTTATATATTAAATGTTATAGCATCGAGATTTCTAAACGAGAAATTAAAGGAGCTTCAGGAGGAAATAGATAGCAAGATCATAGTAGTGGGGGATCTCAACCTTTTCTGATAAGAATTAGATAGAACCTAAAATAAATAAGAAAGAATTGAAGAAGTAAATTAAATATTAGAAAAATTAGTTAGTAGATATCTGGTAAAAATTGAACAGGGATAAAAAGAAGTAGAACTTCTCAGCAGCATATGGTACATATACAAAGACTGACCATATATTAGGGCATAGAATATTGCAAAAGATAAAGCAGAAAAGCAGAAATAATGAATGCAACTTTTTCAGATCATAATGTAACAAAACTATAATAAGGATACATGGAAATGAACATTTAAAATTAATTGGAGCAAAAATAATCTAGTTCTTCAAAACTAGTGGATCAAAAAAGAAGTCCTAGAAACAATTCTGGCCTTTATTAAAGAGTATGACAATAAGGAGACAATATATCAAAACCTATGGAAAACAGCCAAAGTAGTACTCAGGGGAAAAATGTATATCTCTGACTTACTATAGCAATAAAATCAAGGAGGAAGAGATCAATAAATTGGGCTTGCAACTTAGAAAATTAGAAAAAGAACAAATTAAAAATTCCCAAGTAAAAACTAAACTGGGAATCCTAAAAATTAAAGGAGAAATTAACAAAATAAAAAGTAAAAACTACTGAACTAATAAATAAGACTAGGAGCTGGTACTTTGAAAAAAAAAATGAAATCCTGGTTAATCTAATCAAAAAAGAAAGGAGAAAATCAAATTAACAGCATCAAAGATAAAAAGGTGATCTCATCTCCAATGAAGAGTAAATTAAAGTAATTATTAATAATTATTTTGCCCAATTATATGACAATAAATATGACAATTTAGATGAAATGGATGAATATTTACAAATACATAATTTGCCACTTAAAAAAGAGGAAATAGAATACTTAAATAATCCTATCTCGGAAAAAAGATATTGAACAAACCATCAAGACACTTCCTAAGAAAAAATTTCCATGGCCAGATGAATTCATAAGTGAATTCCATCAAACATTTAAAGAACAACTAATCCCAATACTATGAAAATTATTTGACAGAACCAGCAAAGAAGGAGTCTTACCAAATTCCTTATCAGACACAAACACAGTAATGATTCCAAAGTCAGGCAGACCAATTCAAACTTTGCTTTCAATGTCCCCTTATGTGTCTACACCTTGCTTTATGTCTCCATAGAAAGTCTTTAAAGTTAAGTGCTTTTGTGATTGTTTGCTCATGTTTTAAAAATTAATGTTTAGGGCAAAGATACTTTTCACATCCAAACAACATAGCCAGCCATAAGTTGTACTATCTGCTGTAGAATTTGAATACTTGGCATTTCAGCTTCAGTGTCTTCTATCTTATATATTTTTTAAGAAAATATTTTTATTTTTTCCAGATTATAGGTCAATAATTTTAATATTGTTTTCTGATATTTAGAAATGTATGATTTCTCTCTCCTTTATACCACTCCCTCTCTCCAAGAAGGCAGGTATTAAGACATAGACTACAATAATAATCAAATAATACATATTTCCATTTCCCATATTTTGTGAAAGAAAACACATATTGTTTAAACTAGAGAAAAATTTATAGATGATATAAAGTAAACAATGTAATGTTTCAATGTGCATTCAGATTGCCTATTACTTCTGTGGTGTTTTATATGTGTGTGTGTGTGAAATGTATATATGTAATTTTATTTATTTTTAAATTTTTGGTACTGTTTTCAGGAGTTTTCTGGATACTTGCCTTGTTGATAATAGCTGTCATTCAAAGATGATTAGGATACATTATTTTTGTTACTATATTCAGCAATTTTCCAGTTTCTCTCACTTCACTTTGCATCACTTTATATACATTTTTCTAGGTTTTTTTTCCTTTGTGTATGTGATAATCTTGTCTTTTCTGTTGTTACAATAGTATTCTAGTAAGAGCACATACCACAGCTTTTTCTGCCATTCACCAATTGATTTACATCTCTTTAGTTTCCAGTCCTCTGCTATCACAAAAGAGTTGTGTGTGTATGTATATATATATATACAAATATGCATATATATATATGTGTGTGTATATATATACAAATATGCATATATATGGGTCTAATGATATACACAATTGGATTGCCCTTTGTGTATGATTTCAGATTGCTCTCCAGAATTGTTGTATAAGTTTGCAGCTCCACCAGCAGTGTATTAGTGTCCCAATTTTTTCCACATCCCCTCTAGAATTTATCATTTTCCTTTTTTTCTGTCATTCATCTCAGCCTTTAAATTAGTACTAAACATAAGTGTATATTTATATATGTATATCTTTAATCTGACAGTAACTTTAAAATATACCAAGCACTTCAATTCTCAGTGGATATTTCATACTTTTGTGGTTTGCTCCAGTTTTTAAAAATATGACAAAATGACTTACAGGCCAAGATATTGTCTATTATAAAAAAGTGGTAATGCTGAAGTTTTAAAAATCCCTTACTATCTCCAAATGTCTTTCTCACATACTTTTCTCCTATGGAATCAAATTCTCAACAATAATTTAATAATGAGTTAGTAATTAAGAACAGAAGTAATGTTTTCCCATGATTCATTATTAAAATATCATTGAAAATTAATAAATCATTCAAGAATAGACACCAAATTAGCACAAAATGCTAGGATGCTAACTATGGAAGAGGAAATATTATTGGATGGGAAGGAAAGAGTAGGGGCAATATTTGTTAGATTCAATCTCTAGGAGAAGTAAAAGAATATGAAAAAATACATTAGAAAGAAATATTCCAGTGCAAAGGAAGGAATCCAAGAATGAATCTTTTTCATAACTTTGAATGGAATGTGTAGGTGTGCATGTGGGTAGCAATTAAATGAAAGAATGTGATATAAGTTACCAATCTGAATCAGGACAGGGCTTACTGAACATCTATTACTGTGATTCCAGCAGTATATTTCATTAGCAATTTTTAAAAGGGGGCAAAAGGCCTTTTGTTAATAACTGAAAAGGCAATCAGCAGCTGGCAAAACTAGAAGTGGGGTCCCTAAAGGAGCATTTTCTTCCCTTTGTTCTCATGAAGTTCTTTTGTTAGTGCCCTTCTGGATAAAAAGGTGTGCATAGAGACCACTCAAAAGATTGCTGTCTACCCATCTGTCTCTTGCTATGAATTCAAATATGTGATTATGTTTTTATCACCATCATTAAAGATTATGGCTTGGCTAGTCTACAAACAACATGGTTCAAATATTTAACATTCAGTCACTTGTTGGACAAGATGCAAATTTATGGAAATTGCAATGTTTTTGAATGGAAGCAGACTTCCTAGGCAATCTAGCCTCTGAGTATAGAAGAGAAAAAAAGGGATGCTAAGAGGAAGGCACAACTAACTTTAATAACTGTCTCAAACCTACAAAGAAAAAGTGAACTTTCTCAAATACAAAGTGAGACATAAGGACTAAACAATGATTTAGTTAGGTAAGGACACTACTAGTAATGAAAGTGCACAACACCATCTGGACCTTCTAATATTGAAGAGATGTCTAAAGCCCTGGAAGTTTACATGACTGTCCACAAAGGGTCAGAGGCAGGATTTTCATATTTAAATATAATTCTAAAGAATCTATCTCACATTTAAGGAAACCAGCCATCAGTCATTGAAGCCATAATTACTATCACAGAATCTCTAAGTCCAAAAGCATTTATTGTGATATTTTAAATCACTGAACAGAGGATCAAGGAATCATTGATTACAATTGGAGGAGAAAAAACCCTTCGAGGTGATCTAGCATTACTCTGTCATTTTAATGATGAAATACCAGAGTCACAGAGAAGTAAAATGATTTTCCAAAGGTTACATAGGTAGTAAATTGAAAAACTAAGATTGGAGTCCAAGACTTGAATCCAAATCAAATATTCTTTCTAATGAATTATGCTTTTATGCTAGCATTTGCCTGACTTTTTAAAAGAAATAAATTAAGATGACATCATGTTACAATGAAAACAACAATGATAAGTACATTTAATGAAACAGTCAATTGGGAGCTCAGGGATTCACATTCTGCCAGATGGTATATGGGACCTACAAAATTTTTATTCTCATTCCATATTAACAGTGGTAGATTAGAATATTGTCAATCTTCCCTCACTCTTAAAATAATGTATATGGCTTTCATTTCTTCTAACCAAGCCATTGGCAACTATTTATTAATCATTTACTAAGTACCAATAATATGCTAGACACTAAGGATACCAAGAAAGGCAAAATGAATCACTGTCCTTAAGATGTTTACAAATAAATTAGCAAGAAATTATGTACATAAAATAGGTAGATAAAAGATATATAGAGAGAGTAGATGGGAAGTAACCTTATAGAGAAAGGCACAGATGACTAGGAAGTAAAAAGGGGGCAGGAAAACCTCTAAGACATCACCTTTGAGATGAATATGTTTGGAAACCAGGAACATAAGTGTCAGAAGTAAGAAATAGCATTCCAAGTGTGGGGCAAAGATAGAATAAAAGAAAAATAAAAGAAAGAAAAAGACTAGTCCAAAACCAGCAAGTAGGCTGCTATTACTGAACTAAAGAGTATGAAGTAGAGGGTAAAATTTGAGAATACTTCAAAGTTAGAAAGAAACCAGGTTATGAAGAGATTAAATGGCAAATACAGGACTTTTGTATTTTACTTTGAAGGTAATAATGAGCCACTGAAGTTTTTCAAGCCAAAAGGAAGTGTCAACCTTTCATTTTATGAAAACTCTGTGATAGTCATGTGGAGTATAGACAGAAGTGGGAAGAAATATGAGGCCATGAAACCATGTAGAAGATTATTACAATAGTTCATGTAGGAATGTTGAGGGCTTGAGTTAAGGTAGTGGCTTTGTGAGTAACAAAAACTGCAATTATTAGAAGGGTTTGGTTTTTAAAAGATTGCTCTGTTACAAAAGTGAATAATATGGAAATAGGTATGAAGCGATAACACATGTATAACACCATAGAATTGCTTGTTGCCTCTGGGAGGGATGGAAGGAAGAAGGGAGGGAAAAATAATGAATCATATAACCATGGAAAGATATTTAAAAAGAAAGAACTAAAAATATAAAGAAAAAAAAAAGAAAACTCAATTGTTAAGAAAATCCTAGAAGACTTCTTGGGATAGAGCCAAGATGGCAGAGTAAATAAGAGAAGCTCAAGATCACCAGGAATATCCTCTCAAAACAATAAAAAAATACTGTCAAAAAATGAATACAGGAGTAGAAGAACAAATAAGGAGACAGAAACAACTTTCAAGAAAAGAAAGACTTAAAAGGTAGACAGAGAACATCTGGGTTACTGGAGTGAGAGGGGAGCACATTCAGCAACAGTATACCAAGTAGTGAAGAGCAAACCAAGAGTAAGTCACACACTCCCACCCAACATCTGCTGTTAGTTTTGGAACCTAAACTCAAATCAATATTCTGACCCTGAGACCCTGCATGGGCAAATAGAGGTCCAAGCCAAAGCACACTCCTTGATGTTTCAAACCTGTGGTGAAGTCCAGAATCCAAATCAATGGAAGTATGTGCTGAAGTGAGATGATCTGTGTGGGACCAGAATGAAGGCAGGAGTCCTGGTCCAGGCCTGTGGTGAGCACATAGATCACAGTTTAGGGCCCCTTGGTTGATGTAAGGGAAGGGGGATGGAGTCCAGATCTTTTTGCAGGAGCTCAGGGTAGAGATCCAGGATAGGACAATCAACCATGGGCCTAATTGGACCAAGTAAATAGTGAGAACAAAAGCTTGACCCTAAGCCTGAGGTTACCATTTGAGCAATACCTGACCTAAACAATTCAGAGTGAGACCAAAAGCTTATGCCCAAGCCTGAGGTAAACCTTGACACTATTAGCATCTAAAGGGTTAATTGAATCAGCAGGAAGGGGAGGCCCTCAGAGCTCTGAGCCCTTAGACCATGAAAACATCTTGGAAGAACTTAAACTGGCAGAAAACCAGAAAAAAAATAGCTAAGAGTAGCATCAAGGAAGGACTGAAGTTTAAGAGGGTATCCTAACCTCCCAGAAAACAGAGCCTATCTATAAAAAGTTAGGAAAAATGAACAAACAACAAAAAATGAACATAGTCTAAAAAGGGACTAATTAAGGTCAAAATGTTCTACATGAAAAAGAGAATATCTATAATTTTCAAACATTACTCTTGGCAGTAGAGAAGATAGAATATACTTAGAAAAAGGGTGGGAAAATAAGCTGATTATGATCATGGGATGTATATGATAATGCATGATATACAATGTATATGTTAATGTGATCATGTATATGTATGATATGATAGGCATGTATATTATATATTTCTATAAAGTTAAGGGGTGAAAAAGAAGATTGGATTTAGAGAAAAGGGAAGGGAGAGATAAAATCTGGTAAATTACATAACATAAAGAGGAATGAAAAATCATTATAGAAGGAGGAGGATAAGGGTGGTGATAGACAGTGCTTCAACTTTACTCTTGTTAGATTAAAATTGATATCTCTAAGTTCTTATTTTCCATAAAGTTTATTAATAATCACTTGAAATAGAGAATACAGATAAGCATAGATTTAAAGTCTCTTTCCTAATCTAATTCTGACCACATGTAGCTCATAATGCAGGATTCTCTGCCTCTCTTGCTGCATTCAGGAAAATAGAGAAAGTCAGGGTCCATCTATACCCTTTTATTTATGTTCATGGATACAGCATACAAAAAATGGGATGAATCAGGCCAGCAATCCAAGAATGGAAGAGGGTGAAATTTCCTCTACACATTCTCATCATAACTGGCTCAGAGAGGGAAAACCAAATTTACTCATTGGGTTATAGACTTAAAAAATACCCTAAAGAGAAGTAGAAGGGGAATACAACAAGGGAAGGGGGGGTTATTTGGGGGTGGGAAGTGTGTGGGGTGATAAAAAGCAAATCACTGGTGAGGAGGAATGGCATGAAAGGGAATAAAGCAGAATCCAAAGGGGAAAAATAAGATGATCGACAATAAACAGTTAGTAATCATAACTCTGAATGTGAGTGGAATGAAGTCACCCATAAAATGGAGGTAGACAGCAGAGTGGACTAAAACCAGAATCCTACTATATGTTGATTACAAGAAACACATTGAGGTAGGATGACACAGAGATTCAAGGTAAAAGTCTAGAGTAGAATTGATTATGCATCAACTAAAGTAAAAAAAAAAAGCAGGAGTATCAATCATGATATCAGACAAAGCTAAAGTCTATCAATAATCACATGAAAAAGTGTTCTAAATCCCTCCTGATTAGAGAAATTCAAATCAAAAGAACTCTGAGGTACCATCTTACACCTAGCAGATTGACCAATATGACAATAAAGGAAAATAATACATTTTGGAGGAGATGTGGCAAAATTGGGAAACTAATACACTTCTGGTGGAATTGTGAATTGATCCAACCATTCTGGAAAGGAATTTGCAATTATGCACAAAGGATTTTAAAAATTTACATCTCCTCTGATCCAGCAATACCACTACTATATTTGTACCAAAAAGAGATAATAAGGAAAATATTTGTACAAAAATATTCATAGCTGAGCTCTCTGTGTTGGCAAAAAAACTAGAGAATGAGGGGGATGTCACTCAATTGGGAAATGGTTGAACATATTGTGCCTTATGATGGTGATGGAATACTATTGTGCAATAAGGAATGATAAACTGCTTGATTTCCGTATAAGCTGGAAAGATTTCTACGAACTGATGCAGAGAAAAATGAAAAGATACAGAGCATTGTACGCTGAAACTGAAACATTATGGGACTATCATATGTAATCAACTTTCTTACTCATAACAATGCAAGGACCCAGGACAATCCTGAGGGACTTATAAGAAATAATGCTATTCACTTCGAGAGAAAGAACTGTTGGGTAGAAACTCAGAAGGAAAACATTTGATTTATCACTTGTTTATATGGGTATAGGATGTGGGATTTGGGTTTATAAAAGATCACTCTATTAAAAATGAGTAACTTAGAAATTGTATTGAGTGATAATAGATCTATAACCCAGTGGAATTACTTGTCAGCTCTGAGAGGAGGGAGAGAAAAGGGGAGGGAAAAATCATGAATCATGTAACTATGGAAAAGTAATTAAATAAAAGGAAAAAAAGAAACCCCATAGACAGAATAAATCACGTTGTTCATGACTGAACATTAAGAAGTTTGAGTAAAGAGAAGTTCTTTAAATAAATGGATGTCATTATGGAAAATATGACAGGATTTGGTTCCTAATTTGGTATTTATGGTGAGTGAAATTAAAAAACTGAAAATGATACTGATGTTGAGAAGTTATGAGTGAAAGGGTGGTGGTGCCTTCAACTGTAATATAGAACTTTAGAAGAGGAGATGTTTTGACAAAAAGTTAATGGTTACTCTTTTGCCTTCTGGAAGTTTGCTGTCAGGAGTTCTACTCCATGCTGTACATTTTTGTTGAATGCACTAATCTTATGAATCAATTGACTCATGGTGATTGCTGAACACTTAGTTACTAATGGACATTACTAGTCCTTCACACTTAGGTAAGTTACCTAAAATCTACATGTCTCAATCCCCTTAGAAGTAAAGCAAAGGCAATGGACAAAATTTTTTTGAAATTACTTTCATATTTAAATGTCATCCTTAGCCTGCAGGTTCAAATTTAGAGCTTCCTTCTTACCTCCATGACATGCTTTCTTTTTAAAGAAATTGATCCCAGCCATAATGAATCCCCTGGAAACTATGTGGCTGAGGCCACCATATCATTTGTAATTGAAATTTGGGATCTTGATATTGTGAATGTTTTAGAGTTAGTGTTCTCACTTGTGAGCAAAGTTGGGAAGAAGAAAAAAGAGGAGAAAGGTGAAAAGAGCCAGACAGCTGAAGAGATACCAGAAGGATACACAGATGCCATTTTTTTCTTTCATGAAATAAGTTAATCAGAAATGTGCTGGCCAGTGTAACTGATTATGATAGTACAGTATTCCTATAGGACATATCTTTGGGGAAGCCTGCAGCCAACCTGACTTTACACACAAAGTCCAAACACTGAAATTCCATCTATTTGAGCTGCAGACACTCATTTCTGGGACATACAACAAGTCTGTGACCTTCTGTGACTGCTAGAGTCTCCAGTATAATCAATACTTCTGGAAGTTCAGCAGGAAGGTGGCAAGAATGATTTGGAGTCATTTTTCTCTGCAATTTCTTGACTAGCATGGAAGACAGCTTTGTTTACAATTTGGATGCACTTTCAAATAAGTCAATTTTTACACCTAAAGTATATGATGAAATCTCCATACTGTTGAACTAAGTATTCAGATTGAGGGCTACCTACCTTAGTACCTCTTCACCAGACAAATATGTCAAGATCTAGGACATTTTAGAAGAGAGACCAAGTGTGGTTTACTCCAGAGATATGGATATGGACATCCTCTTCTGTGTCACTTGCTGTCCAGACTTGTTTTTCATTTATGCATTTGTGGGATCAGAGAGAAGGGCTTTGGGTCTGGGACATCAGCACCATTTCTTCATTGTATGAAGTTTTTTTGGCATTGGCTGGTAATCTCAGTCAATCACACATGTCACAGGGAGGAGCAATAGGAACTTAGAGATGGGTATGGAATCTTAAATATCTTGTGATTTAAAAAATATTTGGAATATCCTCTCTATAAATTCTGATTTAGAAATGTATAACTAGCACATTCCTTGACTGAATAGGCACACACTAGTTGATAACTGAGATATATTTGTTTCCAATTGAATATTGTTTACTGTTATTCTCTGAGTGAAAGGTTTTCCAAGTGTTATTGAATTATATCTGGAGATATGTTATGTAGTAATGCTATTTAGAATTATCTATTATTAAAGTTTGTAGTATTATGCTCTTCTTTTCAACTGACTGCTTCTTTTTATGGTTTATGAATTCCTGTTGAATTCTTTGGAAAATAGGAAACTTTATAAGATTTTTCTTTTAGGTCCATAAAGCAAGACTACTAGTACACCCCAAGGCTCCTTTTAAGGCCAAATAGGGGAAATCAATTGGTTACTCACTGCCCTCAGAATTTCCTACAATATTCATTTGGGATTTAACACTTCACGTGAATATTTCTTCATCTGCTCTCCTTTCATAAATCATTATGATATTGCTAATCCAAATCTTTTGAAACTGACATTCTTCCTTTAGTGTATCTACTTAATCTCATTTAAAAATAATATCCTACTTTTCCATATGAAAACTCCATAATTTTTAGATCTAAGTAGAAAAAGATCTTAGCAGATCTCCAATTAAATAACTTCTTAATGTGATTTTTGGTAGGAAAGATGAAAAATGATCCTATTGCTACCTTATGATGAGGAGATTTGAACACCTCTGAGTCATTTAACGTACAGAGCAGAGCAATAAAGAGGAGACAATCCTTTACATCAATGATCAAACTATCCTAATTTTCTCTGAATTCTCTGTCTGCACCCACATATAAGACTGCATTTATTCATCAAATTGTTGAATAGATGACAGGAGCAATAGTAGTATTAGCAGCAGCAGCAACAGTTGTAACAACATTGATAATGTGCAGTTATAGTAGTGATGTTAACAGCATTATTAAAATACAAAGTTAAGAGTAAAGAAGTCAAAGAAAGGAGGAAAAACCTATTTGTAAAAAAAAATAAAAAAAATACAGCAGTTTTCAGTGTGGTGGGAAAGAATTGAAAATTGAGGGGGTATCCTTCAATTGGGGAATGACTGTAAAAGTTGTGCTATGCGATTGCAATGGAATAGTATTGTACCATGAGAAATGATGAACAGGACAGTTTCAGAAAAACTGGAAAGATATATATGAACTGCTATAAAGTGAAGTAAGAAAAAGGAGCACATAGTACACAATAACACCAATATTGTATGATCAACTGTAAATTAATTAAATGTTATTAAACATGCAAGGATTCAAGACAATACTCATAATGAAAAAAGCCATCCATCTACACAGAAGGAACTGATAGGGTCAGAATGCAGACTGAAACATAAAATTTTTCATTTTATTTCTTTTATAAGCTTTATTTCTTATATGTATGATGTCTTCCTTTATAACATGATGAATAAGGAAATATGTACTGCACTATAATACATGTATAATTAATATGTAATAATATGTAATATTATAATAATAGTATATTATATTATATTATAATAATAAATGTAATAATGAATAAATAATAATGCCTAGGAAGGGGGAAGTGAAGAGAAATTCAATTTAAAAATGAAAATGAATGTTAAAAATTGTATCTGTATACAACTGGGGAAAATACAATTAAAAAAAGAATGCCTTTCAGGCAATGAGAAAGAAAGAAGGAAAGAAAGAAAGAAGAGAGAGAGAGAGAGAGAGAGAGAGAGAGAGAGAGAGAGAGAGAGAGAGAGAGAGAGAGAGAGAGAGAGAAAGGAATGAAGGAAGGAAGGAAGGAGAAAATGGGATACTTTATAACTGACAACTTGGGGAGTTTAACATATCAAATAAATTTAGAAGTTGAGATTGTATAATACAGTCTCAGATGAGCTAGTGTTTGCTTTTTATTTTTTATTCATGAAGTAATTGGAATCATTTTAGTGTTAGGTGGGACCTCTGTGGTCCTTTGGTCAAACTCATACCTGAAAAGTAATTCCCTCTTCTACATACTTAGGAAGTAGTTTTACAAACTTTGCTTGAAGATCTCCCATAATGGAAAGCCAACTTAGGTAGTCATTTTCATTCCTAGATAGCTCTAATTGTAAAATATACACACATACATATATTCATACATATCTACATATGTGTATACCCAGACACACAAAAACACTTACCCATATATCTTCTTTTCCTCTGACATCTAACCTAAATATGTCCCAATCTCTTTCACATGTTAAAATCATCCAAACACATTCTTTGTTAACTCTCTGAAGCTTATGACATTGTTGATTATCTTCTCCTTAATACTCTCCTTTCTATATTCAAGAATCAGTTTCTCCCAGGTTTCATATAATCTTACCATATTTTAATATTTTTTGCCAGTTCATGGTTTAGCCCTAATTTCCCATCTCCTATTTGTGAAATTATTTTAATGACTAATGGAAGGCTCTATTCAAGTGATTTTTAAAGATTTTCAGAGATAATATCATTTTAATTCATTTGATATAAAATGTTCCTTTAAAAAATTGTTTCTCTTAAATGTTCCTACTTTGTATGCATTAAAGGGATAGCCAAAGAAGAAAAATGTCTTCCTATTTCATTTGTGCAGTGTAGGATAGTTAAATAAATTATATTTCTAACTGTATTGACTTAGTTTTATTCAATTTTAAATCATAAATAATAAATCATCTGTCTCAGAAACATGTATCTTCAAACCATGGAAATAGGCTTTCCCCTTTTGGCAGGAAGAATCATAACTGATGCCAACTGAGTCATTCAAAATGCTTTAATTGATTTTACCACCTGAGTATCAGAAGATGGAATAGTAAAAATCATCATAGCCTAGTAAATGTTTGATGCTTATTGGCAAAGCTACTTTAATGTAAGTTTAACTTCTTTCCTTTGGTGGTAAGACCCTGGCTCTATTTCTTTAGAACTAGCTACTGAACAATATTACATATTATGTGTTTTATGAATTATAAACTGACTGTGGGTTGGTACAGTAGATACAAATTAATAAATTTATAATAATTATATAAAATTATTTTAGTAATAATTATCATCTCCCTGATTCTCATGAAAAAACATTAAAGCTAAGGGATAAAATAAGTTGAAGGTCTTTAAAGTGAACAAAGATCAAGCTGTTTTGACCATTTCACTTGGAGCTGATTGCGTGATATTCAAGGTATTTATGATTATATGTGGATTGACACTGGTTGGAATCATAAAACCAAATTGGTTTTGTTTATTTTTTTATACAGACATACTTCAAAACAGAACAAAACAAAATTTGGTATAATTTATAGATTATGTATTTTATTCGCTATCAAAATCCTCCAAAGCACATGGAAAGATCATGACATGGAATGGCTACACATATAGACATAAGATTATGAATAATAAAAAACTGTAGTTATTCAGGGACAGATTCCATGTGCATTAAAAGTAGAAGTTTTCAATGGTTGTATCTCTTCATAAGTATGAAATTCCCATCATTAAATTTGTCATTAAGGATAGAAACAGAATTTCTGGATTTAATTTTAAAAATTCATATTCAAAAAATTTTAAAACTTAGTTTACAAAGCCTCACACAAACCAATTCTTTAAGTGTCTAGGGTGAGTTTCACATCTACGTCTCGTTGATTCCAAGTCCAGCCCTTTATCTGCTACAGAATATTTCCTCCCAAGTATCTCTGCACTGATTCACTAGGGCAGTCTAATTCTACACAATTGCTCTGGAAATATTCTTTGGGATTTAGAAGACCTATTTAATTATAAGCAGAATGAGAAAAAGGGAATCCTTTCACAGTATCTGAGAGAAAAAAACAAAAAGAAAATATCTGAATGAAAGTGGGGGATCTGTGTGGATAGATTACTGAGTTAAAATCTTGCCTCTAACAATTACAAGTTATGTGACACTGGGAAAGATATTTAACCTTTAGTAACTGTTTTAATGGCTTCAATTCTTTTATTAAATAATTATTAATATTAAAAAATAAGAAAGTGAATCTATTATTATACTACTTATATGAAACATCCACTGCCAATCATATAGCCCAATTAAACTATGTATAAGTAAGGTTTTTCCTCACTATAAGTTTTCTTACCTTAGAAAAAGTTTAGACTTCCGGTTAAGATGGCGGCTTAGAGAAAGCTAAAGCTCAGATCTCCGGAAAACCCTTCCCGACCAATCTCAAACGATAAGCTCCTAAGGCGCCGAAATTCAAAACGATCAACAGCACAGACCCTGGGAACCCTCCTCCTGGACCTGGACCCGGTTCAAAAGGTACGGCTCCCCTTAAAAGCCAGAACCCGAGATCACTCGGACCTCAGGGGTAGGAGCGCAGAGTCCAAGGCTCCCGGAAGCCGCAGCCCGGCCAGCTCAGAGAGCAGGGTCCTCGGAAACAACAACCCTCAGGGCCTTCTACAGTCCCGGTGAAAGTTACTGCCTGGGGCTTCCGCTGCAGAGAGCTGGTCAAAACAACAGCAACCCTCAGGGCGGGCAAGACAGCCTCAAGGGCTGGATCCTGCTATCCAAGTCTCAGTGAAAGTCTGTGCTCTCGGAGCTTGGGGAAGCGGCAGCCCATCCCCCCGCAGGCCGACGAAACAGCCTCACGGCCAGCGATTCTGAAGGCAACTTCCGGAAAGCGAGCCGGGGGGGAGAGTGTGGCCTCGTGGTCCGACCCTTCCATTCCAGTTCCAGTGAGGCATATTCAGTTTAACCCAGGGAAAGCCCATAGAACTATCTGCCCAGGACTGCCTCTGAACACCAGAAAGAGACAAGAAAAACTAATCCTCCACATTCAGAGATGACAAACTCCACAGAACCACAGAAGCCCCAAAATACCAAGAAAAATAAGAAGAAAGGGGCGACTTTGGACACATTCTATGGAGCCAAAATACAAAATACAGAGCAGACAGAAGATAATATAAAAGAAAATGCTCCAAAACCTTCCAAAGGAAATGGAAACTCTCCACAAACCTATGAAGAATTTGAATCAGAAATGACCAAAAAGATGGAAGCCTTCTGGGAGGAAAAGTTGGAAATAATGCAAAAGAAATTCACGCATCTACAAAACCAGTTTGACCAAACTGTAAAAGAAAACCAGGCTTTAAAGGCCAGAATCAGGCAGCTGGAAGACAACGATCGTGTAAAAGAGCAAGAATCAATAAAGCAAAGCCAAAATACCAAGAAATTAGAAGAGAACATAAAATATCTCACCGACAAGGTGATAGATCTGGAAAATAGGGGGAGAAGGGATAATTTAAGAATAATTGGACTCCCAGATAAGCCAGAAATAAACACCAAACTGGACGTGGTGATACAAGATATAATCAAAGAAAATTGCCCAGAGATTCTAGAACAAGGGGGCAATACAGCCACTGACAGAGCTCACAGAACACCTTCTACACTAAACCCCCAAAAGACAACTCCCAGGAATGTAATTGCCAAATTCCAAAGCTATCAAACAAAAGAAAAAATCCTACAGGAAGCCAGAAAAAGACAATTTAGATATAAAGGAATGCCAATCAGGGTCACACAAGACCTTGCAAGTTCTACTCTGAATGATCGTAAGGCATGGAACATGATCTTCAGAAAGGCAAGAGAGCTGGGTCTCCAACCAAGAATCAGCTACCCAGCAAAACTGACTATATACTTCCAAGGGAAAGTATGGGCATTCAACAAAATAGAAGACTTCCAACTTTTTGCAAAGAAAAGACCAGAGCTCTGTGGAAAGTTTGATACCGAAAATCAAAGAGCAAGGAATACCTGAAAAGGTAAATATTAAGGAAAGGGGAAAATGTTATCTTCTTCTTTTACTCAAACTCTCTTCTATAAGGACTACATTTATATCAACCTATATATACTAACATGTGGGGAAAATGTAATGTATAAATAGGGGGTAAAGAAAGACCAAATAGAATAATCATTCTCACACAAAGATTCACATGGGAAGGGGAGGGGAAGAAAACTCCTATAAGAAGGAGAGGAAGAGAGGGGGGGGGGTTACTTAAACCTCAATCTCAGGGAAATCAGCTCTGAGAGGGAAAAACCTCCAGATCCATTGGGATCTTGAATTCTATCTTACCCAACAAGGGTAAGGAGAAGGGAAAACCAAGGGGGGGAGGGGGAGAGGGAGAACAAAAAGGGAGGGTAAGAGAGGGGGGAGGGGGAGGGAACAAAAAGGGAGGGACTAAAAAGGGAAACATCAAGGGAGGGGACAAGGGGGACTGTTTCAAAGTAAATCACTGGACTAAAAGGTAGAGCCGAAGAAGAAAAGGTTAGAATTAGGGAAGGCAATCAAAATGCCAGGGAGTCCACAAATGACAATCATAACTTTGAACGTGAATGGGATGAACTCACCCATAAAACGTAGACGAATAGCAGAATGGATTAGAATCCAAAACCCTACCATATGTTGTCTTCAAGAAACACACATGAGGCGAGTTGACACCCACAAGGTCAGAATTAAAGGATGGAGTAAGACCTTCTGGGCTTCAACTGATAGAAAGAAGGCAGGAGTGGTAATCATGATATCTGATAAAGCCAATGCAAAAATAGACCTGATCAAAAGGGATAGGGAAGGTAATTATATTTTGTTAAAAGGGACTATAGACAATGAGGAAATATCATTAATCAATATGTATGCACCAAATAATATAGCACCCAAATTTCTAATGGAGAAACTAGGAGAATTGAAGGAAGAAATAGACAATAAAACCATACTAGTGGGAGACTTAAACCAACCATTATCAAATTTAGATAAATCAAATCAAAAAATAAATAAGAAAGAGGTAAAAGAAGTGAATGAAATCTTAGAAAAAATAGAATTAATAGACATATGGAGAAAAATAAATAGGGATAAAAAGGAATACACCTTCTTCTCAGCACCACATGGCACATTCACAAAAATTGACCATACATTAGGTCACAGAAACATAGCACACAAATGCAGAAAAGCAGAAATAATGAATGCAGCCTTCTCAGATCACAAGGCAATAAAAATAATGATTAGTAATGGTACATGGAAAACCAAATCTAAAACCAATTGGAAATTAAACAATATGATACTCCAAAACCGTTTAGTTAAAGAAGAAATCATAGAAACAATTAATAATTTCATCGAGGAAAATGACAATGGCGAAACATCCTTCCAAACCTTTTGGGATGCAGCCAAAGCGGTAATCAGAGGTAAATTCATATCCCTGAATGCTTATATTAACAAACAAGGGAGAGCAGAGATCAATCAATTGGAAATGCAAATGAAAAAACTCGAAAGCGATCAAATTAAAAACCCCCAGCAGAAAACCAAATTAGAAATCCTAAAAATTAAGGGAGAAATTAATAAAATCGAAAGTGATAGAACTATTGATTTAATAAATGAGACAAGAAGCTGGTACTTTGAAAAAACAAACAAAATAGACAAGGTACTGGTCAATCTAGTTAAAAAAAGGAAGGAAGAAAAGCAAATTCACAGCATTAAAGATGAAAAGGGGGACAGCACCTCCAATGAGGAGGAAATTAAGGCAATCATTAGAAATTACTTTGCCCAATTATATGGCAATAAATACACTAATTTAGGAGAAATGGATGAATATATACAAAAATACAAACTGCCTAGACTAACAGAAGAGGAAATAGAATTCCTAAATAATCCCATATCAGAAATTGAAATCCAACAAGTCATCAAAGAACTTCCAAAGAAAAAGTCCCCAGGGCCTGATGGATTCACCTGTGAATTCTATCAAACATTCAGAGAACAGTTAATCCCAATACTATACAAACTATTTGACATAATAAGCAAAGAGGGAGTTCTACCAAACTCCTTTTACGACACAAACATGGTACTGATTCCAAAACCAGGCAGGTCAAAAACAGAGAAAGAAAACTATAGGCCAATCTCCCTAATGAATATAGATGCAAAAATCTTAAATAGGATACTAGCAAAAAGACTCCAGCAAGTGATCAGAAGGATCATTCACCATGATCAAGTAGGATTCATACCAGGGATGCAGGGCTGGTTCAACATTAGGAAAACCATCCACATAATTGACCACATCAACAAGCAAACTAGCAAGAATCACATGATTATTTCAATAGATGCAGAAAAAGCCTTTGATAAAATACAACACCCATTCCTATTAAAAACACTAGAAAGCATAGGAATAGAAGGGTCATTCCTAAAAATAATAAACAGTATATATCTAAAACCAACAGCTAATATCATCTGCAATGGGGATAAACTAGATGCATTCCCAATAAGATCAGGAGTGAAACAAGGATGCCCATTATCACCTCTATTATTTGACATTGTACTAGAAACACTAGCAGTAGCAATTAGAGAAGATAAAGGAATTGAAGGCATCAAAATAGGCAAGGAGGAGACCAAGTTATCACTCTTTGCGGATGACATGATGGTCTACTTAAAGAATCCTAGAGATTCAACCAAAAAGCTAATTGAAATAATCAACAACTTTAGCAAAGTTGCAGGATACAAAATAAACCCACATAAATCATCAGCTTTTCTATATATCTCCAACACAGCTCAGCAGCAAGAACTAGAAAGAGAAATCCCATTCAAAATCACCTTAGACAAAATAAAATACCTAGGAATCTACCTCCCAAGACAAACACAGGAACTATATGAACACAACTACAAAACACTCGCCACACAACTAAAACTAGACTTGAACAAATGGAAAAACATTAACTGCTCATGGATAGGACGAGCCAATATAATAAAAATGACCATCCTACCCAAACTTATTTATCTATTTAGTGCCATACCCATTGAACTACTAAAATACTTCTTCACTGATTTAGAAAAAACCATAACAAAGTTCATTTGGAAGAACAAAAGATCAAGGATATCCAGGGAAATAATGAAAAAAAACACATATGATGGGGCCCTTGCAGTCCCTGACCTAAAACTATATTACAAAGCAGCAGTCATCAAAACAATTTGGTACTGGCTAAGAAATAGAAAGGAAGATCAGTGGAATAGACTGGGGGAAAGCGACCTCAGCAAGACAGTATACGATAAACCCAAAGATCCCAGCTTTTGGGACAAAAATCCACTATTTCATAAAAACTGCTGGGAAAATTGGAAGACAGTGTGGGAGAGACTAGGAATAGATCAACACCTCACACCCTACACCAAGATAAATTCAAAATGGGTGAGTGACTTAAACATAAAGAAGGAAACCATAAGTAAATTGGGTAAACACAGAATAGTATACATGTCAGACCTTTGGGAGGGGAAAGGCTTTAAAACCAAGCAAGATATAGAAAGAATCACAAAATGTAAAATAAATAATTTTGACTACATCAAACTAAAAAGCTTTTGTACAAACAAAACCAATATAACTAAAATCAGAAGGGAAACAACAAATTGGGAAAAAATCTTCATAGAAACCTCTGACAAAGGTTTAATTACTCATATTTATAAAGAGCTAAATCAATTGTACACAAAATCAAGCCATTCTCCAATTGATAAATGGGCAAGGGAAATGGATAGGCAGTTCTCAGATAAAGAAATCAAAACTATTAACAAGCACATGAAGAAGTGTTCTACATCTCTTATAATCAGAGAGATGCAAATCAAAACAACTCTGAGGTATCACCTCACACCTAGCAGATTGGCTAACATAACAGCAAAGGAAAGTAATGAATGCTGGAGGGGATGTGGCAAAGTAGGGACATTAATTCATTGCTGGTGGAGCTGTGAACTGATCCAACCATTCTGGAGGGCAATTTGGAACTATGCCCAAAGGGCGACAAAAGAATATCTACCCTTTGACCCAGCCATAGCACTGCTGGGTCTGTACCCCAAAGAGATAATGGACACAAAGACTTGTACAAAAATATTCATAGCTGCGCTCTTTGTGGTGGCCCAAAACTGGAAAATGAGGGGATGCCCATCAATTGGGGAATGGCTGAACAAACTGTGGTATATGTTGGTGATGGAGTACTATTGCGCTAAAAGGAATAATAAAGTGGAGAAGTTCCATGGAGACTGGAACAACCTCCAGGAAGTGATGCAGAGCGAGAGGAGCAGAACCAGGAGAACATTGTACACAGAGACAAACACACTGTGGTATCATCGAACGTAATGGACTTCTCCATTAGTGGTGGTGTAATGTCCCTGAACAACTTGCAGGGACCCAGGAGAAAAAAACACCATTCATAAGCAAAGGATAAACTATGGGAGTGGAAACACCGAGAAAAAGCAACTGCCTGAATACAAAGATTGAGGGGACATGACAGAGGAGAGACTCTAAATGAACACTCTAATGCAAATACTATCAACAAAGCAATGGGTTCAAATCAAGAAAACATCTAATGCCCAGTGGACTTACGCGTCGGCTATGGGGGGTTGGGGGGGGGGGAGGAAAAGAAAATGATCTATGTCTTTAACGAATAATGCTTGGAAATGACCAAATAAAATATATTTAAAAAAAAAAAAAAGAAAAAGTTTATATTGTCCTCCAAAATATCATCAAATGAAAACTATATAAAATGCATTCATTTAACATGATTCTGATTATGATCAATGTGTCCTCAATGATTACAGAGACCTTCACATTATCAAATTTTAAAAGTTTCTTACTCTAAGAGAATTATTTTTAATCACGTTACCAATATGAATCCCTTAATGTTAAAAAAAAAGATGGAATTGGTGCTGGAAGACTTTCCCACAATCATATTTATAAGGCTTCTCTTTAGTCTGATATACATTGGGTTTGAATACTTACTGAACCCTTTCCCACATCCATCGCTTTTATTAGGTTTCTCACCAGGAGGAACCCTCTGAAGTTCAAGAAAATGTGAAATGAATGGTAACTGAATGTTTTTCCACAATCACTACATTTTTTATGTTTGTCTCCAGTAAATGTCCTCTGATATATAGTAACATTTGATCTTTGTTAAAAGCCTTCCCACATTCATAACATATATAATTTTTTCACAAGTATTAACCCTTTAATGCCAAAGAAGATTTGAGTGTGTAATGAAGGTCTGCTTCAGTTTCCTAGTTTATAAAATGGGAAAATAACTTTACCCTCCTTTCAGAGTTGTGAAAATACTATGACATAATAATTATAAAGCACTTTACCAAGATTAAGTAACTAAATAAATGATAAATATTATTACTTACTTATAATGTGTTTATATTTAGAATTGTTTTGGGGTCTGAGAGTGGCTAGATTCTAGGTCCTCAAACAATAGGTAAAGGCAGGACTTTTTGAGTTAGTAACAAAGATAAATATCCCTAAGGAGTAGAGGTACTATACCAAGGTTGGTGGTATGCAGGTGGAATGCAGGAGCAAGTGTGTCTTCTGCTATGTCAGGAACATACCAGATCAATTCTCTGCAAGTGCTTTGATCAGATTTTTTTTTTATTGGAGCTTTGGATTAGAGGATGAAAATAATCCTAAAAGTAAATGTTGATGAGGCTAAGAGCCAGGGTGTGAAATCATTAGTCCAAGGTTCAAATCTGTCTACTAATACTTATTATCTGTGTAACCCTTGCCAAGTCACTTAGCCCCTATTGTGTAGCCCTCACCACTCTTCTGATTTGGAACCAATACTTAATACTAATTTTAAGATGGAAGGTAAGAGTTTTAAAAATAAATAAATGTTCTTTATTAATGGTATGAAAACATATGATGCAAATATTATACATATTAAGCCAAGATAGGCATGTTTATATTAATTTTCATTTTTGTAGTCAAGCAGTTGCTTTTCATCGGTATTTTTACTCCCAGTGTTTATCTTCTGCTTGTGGATAGTGTTTTTTAGATCCCTGCAGATTGTTCAAGGACACTGCATTGCCACTAATGGAGAAGTCCATTACCTTCGATCGTACCACAATGTATCAGTCTCTGTGTACAATGTTTTCCTGATTCTGCTCCTTTCACTCTGCATCACTTCCTGGAGGTTGTTCCAGTCTCCATGGAATTCCTCCACTTTATTATTCCTTTTAGCACAATAGTATTCCATCACCAACATATAGCACAATTAGTTCAGCCATTCCCCAATTGAAGGGCATCCCTCATTTTCCAATTTTTGGCCACCACAAAGAGTGCAGCTATGAATATTCTTGTGCAATTCTTTTCCCTTATTATCTCTTTGGGGTACAAGCCCAGTAGTGCTATGGCTGGATCAAAGAGCAGACAGTCTTTTATTGCCCTTTGGGCATAGTTCCAAATTGCCCTCCAGAATGGTTGGATTAATTCACAACTCCACCAGCAATGAATTAGTGTCCCCACTTTGCCACATACCCTCCATCATTCATTACTTTCCATAGCTGTTATATGTTAGCCAATCTGCTAGGTGTGAGATGATACCTCAGAGTTGTTTTGATTTGCATCTCTCTGATTATAAGAGATATAGAACACTTTTTCATGTGCTTATTAATAGTTTTGATTTCTTTATCTGAGAACTGCCTATCCATGTCCCTTGCCCATTTATCAATTGGAGAATGGCTTGATTTTTTGTACAATTGATGTAGTTCTTTGTAAATTTGAGTAATTAAACCTTTGTCAGAGGTTTTTATGAAGATTGTTTCCCAATTTGTTGCTACCCTTCTAATTTTAGTTACATTGGTTTTGTTTGTATAAAAACTTTTTAATTTGATGTAGTCAAAATTATTTATTTTATATTTTGTGACTCTTTCTAAGTCTTGCTTGGTTTTAAAATCTTTCCCTTCCCAAAGGTCTAACAGGTACACTATTCTGTGTTCACCTAATTTACTTAAAGTTTCCTTCTTTATGTTCAAGTCTTTCACCCATTCTGAATATATCTTGGTGTAAGGTGTGAGGTGTTGATACAAACCTAATCTCTCCCACACTGTCTTCCAATTTTCCCAGCAGTTTTTATCAAATAATGGATTTTTGTCCCAAAAGCTGGGGTCTTTGGGTTTCTCATAAACTGTCTTGCTGAGATCATTTACGCCAAGTCTATTCCACTGATCCTCCTTTCTGTCTTTTAGCCAGTACCAAATTGTTTTGGTAACCATTGCTTTATAGTATAGTTTGAGATCTCGGACTGCAAGTCCTCCTTCCTTTGCATTTTTTTCATGATTTCCCTGGATATCCTTGATCTTTTGTTCTCCCAAATGAACTTAGTTATGTTTTTTTCTAATTCAGTAAAGAAGTTTTTTGGTAGTTCAATGGGTATGGCACTATTTAAGTAAATTAATTTGGGTAGGATTATCAATTTTATTATGTTAGCTCATCCCACCCATGAGCAGTCAATATTTTTGCAATTGTTTAGAACTAGTTTTAATTGTGTGGGAAGTGTTTTGTAGTTTTGTTCACATACTTCCTGTGTTTATCTCGGGAGATAGATTCCTAAGTATTTTCTATTGTCTATGGTGATTTTGAATGGTATTTCACTTTTGAATTCTAGCTGCTAAAATCGGTTAGAGATATATAGAAATGCTGATGACTTATGTGGGTTTATTTTGTATCCTGCAACTTTGCTAGAGTTGTTAATTATTTCGAGTAACTTTTTGGTTGATTCTCTAGGATTCCTTAAGTAAACCATCATATCATCTGCAAAGAGTGATAGCTTGGTCTCCTCATTGCCAATTTTAATACCTTCAATTTCTTTTTCTTCTCTAATTGCTACTGCTAGTGTTTCTAGTACAATGTTAAATAATAGAGGTGATAATGGACATCCTTGTTTTACTCCTGATCTTATTCAAAAGGCTTCTAGTTTATCCCCATTGCAGATGATGTTTGCTGATGGTTTTAGATATATACTGTTTATTATTTTTAGGAAAGGCTCTTCTATTGTTATACTTTCTAGTGTTTTCAATAGGAATGGGTGTTGTATTTTATCAAAGGCATTTTCTGCATCTATTGAGATAATCATGTGATTTTTGTCAGTTTGCTTGTTAATATGGTCAATTGTGTGGATGGTTTTCCTAATATTGAACCATCCTTGCATTCCTGGTATGAATCTTAGCTGGTCATAGTGGATGACCCTTGTGATGACTTGCTGGAGTCTTTTTGCTAGTATCCTATTTAGGATTTTTGCATCTATATTCATTAGGGAGATTGGTCTATAGTTTTCTTTCTCTGTTTTTGACCTGACTGGCTTTGGGATCAGTACCATGTTTGTGTCGTAGAATGAATTTGGTAGAACTCCTTCTTGGACTATTCTGTCAAAGAGTTTGATTAATATTGGGATTGTTCTTTGAATGTTTGATAGAATTCATTTGTGAATCTATCTGGACTTGGGGATTTTTTCTTAGGGAGTTCTTTGATGGCTTGTTCAATTTCTTTTTCTGAAATGGGGTTGTTAAGGTAATTTATTTCTTCCTCTGTTAGTCTAGGCAATTTATATTTTTGTAAGTATTCATCCATATCACCTAGATTGCCATATTTGTTGCAATATAATTGGGCATAGTAGTTTTTAATGATTGCCTTAATTTCCTCTTCATTAGAGGTGAGGTCTCCTTTTTCATCTTGGATACTGTCAATTTGGTTTATTTCTTTCCTTTTTTTAATTAGACTGACTAGTACTTTGTCTATATTATTTGTTTTTTCAAAGTACCAGCTTCTAGTCTTATTTATTAAATCAATAGTTCTTTGACTTTCAATTTTATTAATTTCTCCTTTGAGTTTTAGGATCTCTAATTTAGTCTTCATCTGAGGATTTTTAATTTGTTCATTTTCTAATTTTTTAATTTGCATGCCCAATTCATTGACCTCTGCCCATCTTAATTTGTTAATATATGAACTTAAGGATATAAATTTCCCTCTGAGTACTGCTTTGGCTGCATCCCATAGGTTTTGAAAGGATGTCTCATCATTGTCATTTTCTTCAATGAAGTTATTGATTATTTCTATGATTTCTTCTTTAACTAGCCGGTTTTGGAGAATCATATTGTTTAATTTCCAATTAATTTTTGATTTACCTCTCCATGTTCCCTTACTAATTATTATTTTCATTGCATTGTGATCTGAGAAAGCTGCATTTATTATTTCTGCTCTTTTGCACTTGTTTGCAATGTTTTTATGCCCTAATACATGGTCAATTTTTATAAATGTACCATGTCCTACAGAAAAGAAGGTATATTCCTTTTTGTCCCGATTTACTTTTCTCCACATGTCTACTAACTCTAATTTTTCTAAGATTTCTTTCACTTCTCTTACCTCTTTCTTATTTATTTTTTGGTTTGATTTATCTAGTTCGGATAGAGGAAGGTTCAGATCTCCCACTAGTATTTTTTTCCTATCTATTTTGTCCTTGAGTTCCTCTAGTTTCTCCTTTAGAAATTTGGATGCTATGCCATTTGGTGCATACATGTTCAGTACAGATATTTCCTCACTGTCAATACTGCCTTTTATCAGGATGTAATTACCTTCCCTATCTCTTTTAACTAGATTTATTTTTACTTTGGCTTTGTCAAATATCATGATTGCGACTCCTGCCTTCTTTTTGTCAGTTGATGCCCAATAGATTTGGCTCCACCCTCTTACTTTCACTGTATGTGTATCTACCTTTCTCATATGTGTTTCTTGTAGACAGCATATGGTAGGGTTTTGGACTCTAATCCACTCTGCTATTCGCTTGTGTTTTATGGGTGAGTTCATTCCTTTCACATTCAGAGTTATGATTACTAGCTGTGTGTATTTCCCAGCATTTTGATTTCTGCTCCTTTACCTTCCTTTTCTTCTTTCACTATTTCCTTCTAAAACAATGTTTGCTTTTGAATAGTCCCCCTTGTTCCCAACCTTATTTTACTTCCCTTTCTACCCCCCTCCCTATTTATCCCCCCTTATTTTCCCTGTAGTCTTTCTAAAATTAAAACCCCCACTCCCTCCCTCTCTTATACTGCTTCCCTCACCACCAGACCGTTTGTTACCCTTCTACTCCCCTATGGGTGGAAATCTATTCTCTGCCCCCAATGGATTGGATTGTTTTTCCCTTTTTGAGTCACTTTCAAAGCACGTAAAAGTTGAGTATTTCCTGTCTCTGACCTCTTTACCCTTCCAGTGTATTGAGGTTCTCTCCCCTCCCACCATGAGCTTCTTTATGACATATAAATTTACCCCCATTTGTTTCTTTTCCCATTTCTTTTAATATTAACCTATTTTTCTCCCAAGGTAGACCCTGCAAACCAGCACCTTTGCTTGCTCAGAGGTTCCCGCTGCTGCTGGGGGTTCAGCCCTCTGGGTTGTGGGGGAGGGGTCCTGTGACTTTCTCTCTGCCTTCCCCTTAGCCCTGAGTATTCTTGGATTCCGGCTTTTGGGGGGGTGTACCTTTTGATTTGAATTTCTGTGCCCTAGGAGCATTCAGTCTGTATCAGTAAGGAAGGATCTTCCACGAGGTCTGAACTTTTGCTGCTTGCTAAGCTGCCATCTTGACTCTGCCCCTCAGTGATAAATTTTTAATTGTACAGAAAATAATAATTCCATGCAAATCAGAACCTAATACACCCATCTTTCCTTTTAAAAGTCAAAATTACATGAAAATGGAAAAAACCTGTCTATTTATTTGTGCAAGATTTAAGGGCTGTAATTAATTATGTCATCAAAAGACAACCTGTGGTTCTAAGTTCATCAACAAATATTTATTCTTTTCCTAGCACCACCAAATATTTTACAGTAGGAGATGTGTGTTCCACATTTGTCTCAATACCCATTCATGAAGATTCCAGAAATATATTTGCCTTCACCTAGAAAGGTTCCAAATGGATGTGGTATTATTTGCCACAGGTGTACATTGAAAATCCCACATTATTCTCACAGAGATTTAGCAAATATTTAGGTTAAGGAGAGCCATTTGATACATTTTGTAGATGATTTCTTTTGGCCTCACCAAATTCCACAGCCTGCCAAGAAGATAGCAAACATCTCCTTTTGGAACTATATAAGAGAGGACACAAGATCTCAAAGGCAAAGGTTCAATGGTGTCTCCCCAAGATGGATTATGTAGAGTTTATTTTAACTGATGATGCCCACTTCATTTACCCTAAGCATGCCAAAGATATGAAATTGAGTGCTCCCTCCACTAAGAAAAAGTTGAGGGAAATTTTAGGAACAATGGGATTTTGTAGGCAGTGGATCCCTTGCTATGAGGAAATCACTAACCCCCTTATAGCATTGACAAAAGACTTAGTCACTGAACCACTTGGGTTAGATGAGGAACGCCCATCAGCTCTTTCTAAATTAAAACAGGATTTCCTGTCTGCCTCTGCTCTAGGCATCCCAGATTACAACAAACCATCCACTTTACATGTATACGAATGGAGAGGGGTAGCTTCGGGTGAGTTAATTCAAATTTTAGGACATGTTCAATGCCTAATTGCTTATTGTTCAGCCCAACTGGGCCCATAAGAACTATAAAATTAAAAACACTGTATCTATTCCTCATTGTTAGCTTTTCACACAAATTCTAAGGCCTTCTCAAATGGAGGAAATCTCTTTCAACTTTAGTAATCTGAAAAAGAAAGAACATTATTGGGAATGCTTTCTTTTTTGCCACTATCCACAAACACAATCTCAAGCAATGGACAGATATTTAGCAGTTATTTTCTTTAGGCAGGCTTCCTTTCTCTACATCTGGAGTAAGCAAGGTTTCCTCCACCATTAGTGCCAGGCATAATTGTTGGTAATTGAACTGTTTCAACATATAATTCTGGATTGAAGTGTAATTTAGTCACCAGGGAGGTGATAGATTATGGTGATATTTTAAGGCCACAGAATCTCCCATGGGAAATTTCCTTGTCATGATTGCCTGATTTATACTCTTTGCCAGAGAGTAAGTATTCCCTAACTCACAAGAAATAAAATTTTCAAAAAAATTAAAGAACTTATCAACCCAGGACAAGAAGTTACCTCTAGAGGGGATTTAGTACAGATAGGGTTATGAGGTATCCAGGGCTCTCTTGAAAGACTTAAAACTTTTATGATTGACAAACCCACATTTAAGCATTTTATGCCTCTAGAGGCAATAAAATACCTTGTGTTTGCACTTTCAGTAAGTCAGTTTTTGTGTCTAAGTTATCCCACAGAAGCCCCTATTCCCTCAGTGGGACAGATTTATCTGACTCAGCCCTAGGGTGAAAAAGATTTGTAACTAACACATTTTCAATCTGTATAGTAGAAAGACACTCACCTAGCTGAAGTCCCAGATGAAGAACATAATTCTAGAACCATTGTTGCTGAAGGACTGGCCAAAGCTGACCAATAAAGGAGGATGTGAGACTAGACTGGGATGAGGATATTATGGGATTTTTCTGTTTCCAAGGAAACAGAAAGTAAGCCTCTAAAAGTAGTTTCAACCCTTCTTTGCAAATATCATTTCATAATGGTTTATGTGACATTTTAAATTATCTAAATGACAACAACAAAAAAGCTAGAACCAGAAAAAGACCCTGAATATGGAAAAGGTCTGGTACAAGGCATTTTCTACAAAATGAAACAAGACTTTTCTCCTTACACACTTATTTTAACATTTACTATACTACAATGAAACAATATGTTTCTGATATATTTCTTTCTGAAATTTATTATTATAATATTCTTAAGATTTTATCAAAACAGAAATTCCCAAGGAAATGTGTAAAAATAGTTAATTAACAGGCTCATATATTTTATTTAATTTACCTGAAACTTCTTTATTTCACTTTTACCTGTGCACAAGACAAATGTGAATTCCTATAACTGATTTACCTTGCATTCCAAAAGGCATCAAGTTCATTATATATTATAGACTGTATTCATCTTCAAACCTGGAATAATTCTCACTTTCAATGAACAGAAAAAGGTTGCAAAATTCCATTCTTTGTATTCTACTATGATAAATCCCATTCAACCTTTAAATTTGCTAGTAGAGTTGTTAGTATGCTATGGAAATAAAGAATAAGGACTGGGGTGGGGTTGCAGAATCTTTTTCCCAGGCTATACTAGAAACTGTGGAGAATACTACATCTCTGCAAAATTTGCCAAATATGTGCTGGATGAATTTCCCTTAAGTATATGTCATAAAATAATAATAAAAACCCTCTGAAGTTGACTGAATGGACTGTTAATATTTTTGTACTTGTGAGCATGTTATTTTTTTTTACTTTTATATATCTTTAAATCTTGAAAGTCATGGATTTGAAAAATTCAATATACACAATTCTCTTTTGTTCAACTTCTTGGTTGGAAAACAATTTATAGAGACTGCTCCAATTTCTATAAGCTGTTCAAACCTTTGCCACAATGAAAAATTAATGCTGATGGAATTATAAAAAGCTAAGTGGACCTTGCTTGTTGGTATAATCCTTTTAAGACTATTGGGAGAGATGAAATCTCTTAGACCTTCATTGATAAAAACTGCTTTTTGTCCATCTCAAGGCTGTTCAATCAATTATTTATGACCTTTGTCCATAACTTCTACTTTGACTCTGCCAGTCTAGAAGTTAGTGTAGATTATTTAATATTATCAAGCTGAGGAATGAAAAATAGACATTTACATTTTCTTGTTTCAAAATTATAATATAATTCCAGTCAAATTTCTATAAACACAGTTTGATAATTTGATAAGAATCATTTTTTTAGAGTTGAAAGGGACCTCAGAAGTCATTTCTTCCAACATATTATCTAAGTACAAATTTCTATTCCTCCCTGAAAAAAGGTCAGTAGGTATTTGCAAGATTATCTCCAGTTGTGGTAAACTTGCTAATACCCAATGAAACCCACTATTTGTTTCTCATTTTTAAAAGAAATATGCTTTCTTACAACTTTTAATTACTACCAGTTTTTCTCTGTATAAAAGCAGAACAAGTCAAATATTTCTTCTGGATAAAACTGTCCTATAAATAATTGAATAAATGTGTCATCATTCTACATCTTCTCTGTCTTAACAAATATTCAAAATTGCTTCAATACATGTTTATACATAGTGTTATATGTAATTATTCCATGATAAGATTTTTCCATCATCACATAACACAATGAAATGCATGTAGACTAAGCTCTCTGAGATATTCTGATGCAAATGATAGAATCACCTGAAAACTTGAAAAATGAAATTCCAGTTTTCACAGTAATATTTAGCTAGAAAATATGGTTGTGAGCCCCCAAACTTACCATCATCTAGATTTTTAGAAGATAAATATGGCTAATTTATGATATTTAAAGTGAAATATCACTGGTGCTGAAGTCAATTGACTTGGATTTAATTCTAAATTATGATGTGTACTTTCTAAATGACCTTGGAAATTTCATTAAAAATTTCTGGGTCTCAGTATTCCTATCATTAACAAAAGAGGCTTGGGTGAGATGATCACAAAGGCCCCTTCCATTCTAAATCTGATTTTTTTTAGCATAGAGTATACAATAATAGATTTTGCTCTTAAATTTTGAAACTCACTCTTGCTTGAGGTAAGGATGCTACTAGTTTCTTATAAGTTTGAGCTGTCTAATGCATCCCATGTCTAACCACAATATCCTAAGTAGCTAGGAAAGATTTACTAACCTTCTTCAATAATGGAGTTTCTCTGCTCTGATATCATTTATAATTCTGTTAAAAGCATGGTGTAAGTATAAAGAATAAAGTAAATATATTTGGCAGAATATTTTCATGACTTAAAAATGTATTGGATATATAAATTATACTTTACTTTTAAAGAATCATATTAAGGTAACAGTATTTATATATTATTTAATACTTATAATTTTGTAAAAATCATGTGAGTATATAATTATCCTCTAGAAAGTTAATCATAGGTAAACTACATTTTATTGGTTACAGTAGTACATGCTGTTCTCTTAAACAAAAGGTATAATTCATAGAGAATTAACTGATATGAAGAAATAAAAGTCACTTCAATGTGCATGAACAGCCTACCAAGAATTGATTTATAGTTTCAACATTCTATTTCATTATTTCACATTTTAAATTAATTTTAAAATGAAAGAATGTAAAACAGAAACCTCATTCCTCTATTATAACTAGTCAAAAACATAGAACACATATTTTATGAGGTGTGTTAAAAATTCATGCTAGTTTACATGTATACAATGTATTTCTCAATAATTGTTATATAGTAGACACTTCATAATTGTTTATTGACTGATTAGAAATGCACTTAAAAGAGTGAGAACACAGCCACAAAAAATATTATAGCATTAACCTTCATGATGAAATCATTGTGTATAAATAAATATATATGTATTTATATATACAATTTATGTGTGTGTACAAATATGTGTAAGTGTATTGCATGTTTTAAAAATTAATTATCAATAACTAAGTATTATGTTTTATAAAGTTTTATTAATGATAACTAAATCAAAAGAAATTCCTGAACTCAGTCCAGTCATAGGTAAAAAAGAGGAAGATGGAGATATTACCCCCACTTAAATATAATCACACAAAATGCAAAGACACAGGAAAAGGGAAAAAAAGTTTCTAGGTAATATAGAAAAGAACTTTATGTAATGTAGTTTTGTTTGAATTTTCAAGGATTTCTAATTATGCATTCCCCCCCTATGATCCTGCTGGGGAGACCAATCTCCCCAAAAGGATCATGGAAACTTAACTAACTTATAATTTGTAATAATTTGTGGATAAAAGGAGCAAAAAGAACAAAACCATTTATCACTAGGTTGACAAAAACCCAATTTGGGAGCAGTCCTCTTTGGTATAAGAGTATACATTTAAAACAAATGCATTCAAATCCCCCACCCCAAAAGTTCAATTCTTCCATATCTCAAAGTTCACTCTAGATCTTCTGGTGTAGCATGTGGTCTTTGCAGACATCTACATGGTACTTTTTCCAAAAAGTTAACTTTTTGGGTTCTGGGAGATAGTCTCTTGTTCTAAATTGGGCTCAAATTCAAGTCAAAGTTCACAACAACAATTTCCCCCCCTCAAGGTGAATAATAACAAACACAGGGATCACTCAGGGATGCATGGCTGAGTTATGAAGTTTATGAATCAATTTGTAAAATAAAATAAAAAACATCCAAATAAAAGAGAAAAATAACTTGTGGATAATATATAAAACATCAAAGTCTTATTTCTAAAAATCTAAGTAAAGGAAACACAAACCTATAACAGGTCCTTGAATAAGGGCCCAATTAAAATGATTTAATCAATTATGCATTTACCCAATCAGTAGCTGGGACTACAGAAAGTTTGCCACACCATGAAAGACAGAAAAAGGACTAGATTTATGGGAGCCAGGTAGGATCCAGATTTGAGATACTTGGGAGAATGTTGGACAAGGAAGACCTGCCTTTGACCTATGTCAAAATAGCTATAACTTCAAACCCCAAACAAATTCAAGCCCTCATGGCTTGGCTCAAAGTGAAATCAATTCCACTGGGATTTGGTCTCTTTGACCTTGAGCTCCATAGGCACTATGCAGGTATTCTGTGCTTCTTTAGCACTGTTCAGTGGCTCTTTTTGTATTTCCTTCTTCTGGAACCAGACAGAATCATTAACCAAAGTCCCATATTTGTTTAAACAATCAGTGACATCATGTTTATAGTCTAAAGCTTTTTGGATATGCATTAATATTAGAGCAAATGTATTTTAAACTTAAATTACTGCAAAACTAAAAAAAAAGTTAAAGGAAATCTTCTCAATACTGTTGACATGTGCTTCAAATACAAAAAGGAGATAAAAAACTGAGATACTATATTTCACATTCAAGGAAAAACAACAATAAAAAGGAGTTTTAAAAATAAAAAAATATATAGTTTACAATCAGTAACACACTGTGTCAGCCAAGGAGAGGTAGAGTGAAAAAGTTTCTCACCAAAAAAATGAGATCCCTTTCCTTTTTAACTTGGCCATGAACCACTGTGTGAGTACAAATGATTTTCAGAATAAAATAGTAAACAAGTAGATAATGCACATTCAAAGAAGTACCAAAGTCCCTAAAATTCACAATAGCCCAGTTAAGGATAATAGCAAACAAACCCACTCTCATATTTCATATGAGTTTCTGTGTGACATTTTTAAAACCAATGAACTGATGGATATTTGTCACAATTTTTACAGATGTAGCAAATCTTTCAACCTTGGCAAATATATTTTTAAACAAAGTAAAACTTGTTTGGGTCCAGAACATCACCAAGAAATCTACATTTTTGTGGTGGAGGTAAATTAAACTGAAGAGTCAAATTACTATAAATGCATGGCATGCATGGCATGCATGGAACCTCTTTTTAACTTCCTGCTTTATATAAAGATTTTACCTCTAATACAACATTCTTTGTAATCTATATATAAATATTAAAAAATCATCCATTCAGAAACCACTAGTTCTCAAAAATCATTACTGAAGATCCCTTAGAATTAATATTTAAATTCTTAGCTCATTAAATCCTCCAAAGTTTGCATACAATTCAACCAGTTTTGTTGAAGTCCATCCATCATCATCAATGTGACAAGTAACAAAGGCAAAAAGGTAACATGTGATCTTCAAAGGATCTAATGACCAGCATTTGGGCAAGATGTTCCTAGGCTTTTACAACAATAGCATATTTACATATGAAGGAATGGAGTTTTGGTTTGGTATTTTCAGTCAAAAGAGAGAAGTAAAAAACAGGCTTATTTCCCCAAACTGATATTAAATCCACTGATTTGGAACTAACTGTGAAAAACCTTTAGTAACACCCTTCTAAACTAGTAGTCCAGGGTCAGCTTAAAAAAAATCTCCTCGAAAATTAGAAGGTGTGAGGTTTCTTTTCTCCATACTGAAAAATGGCTATGGCAGGCTAGAAAAATCCATGTGGAGTGTGGAAAGGGATTGGGACAGAAATATTTTTTATATGTCACCCTCTGTGGAAAAAAAAAAAAACAGCTGGGATTGGCCAGAGCTGTGTGGAGAACAGTAAGGAACACTGGCTCAGGGAGATGGACACAAGAAATAGCAATGAGAACTGTTAGCTGAGGGATAGGGAGAGGTAGAAATAGGAGTTTGCCAAACTTATCTGTGCTATCTATTCTTTTCTCAAAAACTTAAAAAAAATTCCTTAGATTTTTTTTGTCCCTTCAGGTTGCCATAAATGTGGGTTTTAAAAATTAATAATCAATAATTAAGTATTATATTTTATAAAGTTTTATTAATAATAACTAACCCAAAAGAACTGCCTAAACTCAGCCTAGTCACAGGTCCAAAAGAGGAAGAGGGAGGAGTTACCTCCACTTAAATACAGTCACACAAAATTTAAGGAAGCAGGAAAAGGGAAAATGATTCTACGTAATACAGAAAAGAACTTTGGGTAATGTAGTTTTATTTTAAGGTTCAAGAATTTCTAACTATACAATGTACATGCATGGGTATATGTATATGCATATATATGTACATAAATACACACAATATGAATACATATATGCACATAAACATGTATACATCTCAGTGTTGTCATCATAATCTTTATGATCTACAAGTACTTATTGAAATGATATGATAAACAAGAGTTTAAAGTATAAGATATACACGATCTGGATTCCAAAATAATATAATATACAAATTAGCAGAAGTAAAAAGTCTAAATGTTCTGAATCAGAGAACCAAAATTTAGGGGGTATACTAATTTGATGCAGCAATTTTGAAAGAATGTATAGAAGATCCAGAGCAAAGGATATACTTAGTCTAGTTTTCCCAATGTTCCTAACAAAACAACTTTAAAATATTGCCTCAAATTGAATTCTGGAGTAGCAGAGACAACAGAAGTTTAAGGTAAGCCATTCTTCCAGTTACAGAAAACTAAGCAATTAGGAAGGAGAGATCTTTGGATCTTGGAGATACCACTTGGAGGTGGTATCTGGCATGGAGCCCATATGGATATAATATCAATGGTGTAACTAGGTAGTTGTGTCAAAAGTAGCAGGAAGTTTGAGGGATCTCAAGCCAAAGATGGGAAAGTGCTCTGGCCATAGTTCAGAAAGATATTAGAGGAAATCCCTCTGTTCACACTAGACACATGACTAGATGCTCTTTGGAATATCCATTTTCATTATTCATTTGTGGCTCATAATTCAAGGATAGCAGAAATACTTTCATTCAAGAGGGAAAGATTTTGTTTGTTTGTTTGTTTTTTGTTTTTTTGGAGCAATATTGCTTTTGGTCATGAGGGACCAAGGACTCTAAGGATTTTTATGGTGTCCAGCCTCAAAGGACCTGAAACCTGCAGAGAAATAATGATCTCAAGAGATCAGTGGCCCTCCCTGGTTAAGGTAAACATCAGAGAGCAGAGCACAAAGGAAATAACTACTTCTATCCCCAGAGTGGATCATCTTCAAAGCACCTAAATTCATCCAAAACTCTGAAATTAGCTTTGAAACTAGTAGTATGAAATAATCTAAAATATGGAAAATATCTCATTAGGCTGCCACATAAAGAACAAAGGTCAACTTTAACATAATTTCAAAGTCAAGAAATAGGCTAGAAAAAATGAGCAAACCAAAAAGAACCTGATTATAAAAAGTTAAAATGGTAATGAGGGAGATGAAGATATAGACTTAGGAAAAAAATAAAGATAATTAGGTCAAAAAAGCTGAAAACTAAACCTCAATGGGGGAAAATGTGAAATTGAATCAGATGTGCATCAGATCCTAGAAGAGTTAAATCTGATTTTGAAAATAAAATAATAATGGTAGGGAGAAAAAATAGACATGAAACAAGAATAAGGCAAGAAAATAATGGAAAAAAATTTAAAGCACAAAAAATACAGAATAACTCCTTAAAAAACAAATTGGCCAAATGGTAAAAAGAGGCAGAAAATTAACTGATGAAAATGTCTTAAAATTTTTAACTGGGCTAGTAGAATTGTCCATAAGTGTCCATGAGACAAAGGGGAAAAAATCAAAAGAACCAAAAAAATGAAAGAAAATTTGAAATATTTAATTGTATAGTGTATAATTGAAAAAATCTGTTACCCTAAAAAGGAACTACATTTCCCGGAAGCCCACTGACTTCCTGTCATAATATACTTACTGTAGACAGGGGATAAATTCAGTGGGTGGTCCTGCTTAGGCTCTCTTTGGCTTCCTGGCAAGGATGGTGGTCATAAGTGTGGGGGGTTGAACAGGCTGATTAGCCCTGGGCACATGGTTTTATTTTGTATCCCTTTTATTCCTTTATTTCTAAGTATCATTAATAAATCACTTAAAATAAAATATTTTATTATTGACATTAATTTTAATTTTACAGTAGAAAACTGACATTGAAAATGGATTAAGTAGATGTCATTTAAGAATTATTGGACTAATTAAAGTCATGATAAAAAAGAAATTATCATGGAAAACTGCTTTAATATGCTAGAATCAGAAGGTAAAATAAAAATTGAAAGAATGTATTATCATCTATAAGATATCCCCCAATGAAAATAGCCAGTCATATTATAGTAAAATTCAAGAGCTCACAGGTGTAAAGAAGGAGAAGAGATGGGGAGAAATAGGGGAAAGGGGTGAGAGAGAGTGAAGGGATTATTCCTCTCCTTCCTTACTTGTGGGGGGAGATAAGCCAGGCCTTCTCCCTTTGAAAAGTGAGCATGTCTCCACAGAGATATTTTCTGGAAGATGGAGGACAGGAGACTAGAGTGGGATTGCCTCAGTGAGTTGGCAAGATGCCTCCCTCAGAGGAGCCTGAGGTTCCTGAGGTCAAATTTCTCTTTGAGGGGCAAGATAACCTTTTAAACCTTTGCTTCCCAAAGGGACATTAACTGTCAGCCTTTTCAGGGGCTTAGAGGTAGTTCACTAGCAAGGAAACATGTCAGTCTCCTTGGTCAGACAATCTTGAATCACTGGTGTCTGGAAGTCAACCTTCTCTTGGGTGAGAGGTGTGACTCTCCCAAATCTTTGATTCCCTTAGCTATGTTATTTAGAGAGAGGCCCAAACCCCAAATCCTAAATGTCAAATAATTTATTGAGGTTAAAGTAGGAAGGGGATGGCAGGGATATGAGGCAGGAAAATAGGTAAAAGGGAAGCCCTACAGATGGTCCCCTCTTGCATGTTGGCCCCCCAGAGTCTGGAGGTCACAGGCTTCTCAGTTCTGACCTCTCCCTTTTTTGCCAACTGCTTTCTTGCCCCTACTCACAAACTAACTAGACTCCTTAGGAAAGGGTATGGATGGTTCTGCTCAAAAGTCCAAACCCACAATCCCTCTTGAGAATTTTGGACAGCTGTAATTGAGTCTTAATGGGCATTTTTAGGGTTTCAGAGGGATAGTAAATTTCCAAAGAAATATGCTTCTTCTCAGCTTCAGGGAATCCACCTTTCTCTTCTACCTCCCAGGCCAGAAGTCAGTTGAATTTCAAGCTTCTGATTCTTCCTTAGAATTCTCATCTTTTCTTCACCCCTCCTCCACTCTCTTTTCAGTTGGTCCCTCTAAGAGACTAGTCTCTCTCCTAAATGCAGAATTTCTCCTCTCTTTTCTTACCCAGATCAAAGAGGAAATACTTAAGCAGCTTGAAAGAAAACCATTCAAATATTATGGAGTCACAGTCAGAAGTACAAAAGATTTAGCAACTTACTCTTTAAAAGATTAGAGAGATTGAAATATGACATTCCAGAATGCAAAGCTAAAATTATGATGAATATAGCCTATCAAAGAAAACTGAATATAACACTTCAAAAGAAAAAAAGGGTATTTAATGATATAGAGAAATTTCTGATGAAAAGATCAGAGAGGAATAAAAGTTTTGACTTTCAAAATCAAGACACAAGAGAAACACAAATAGGTAAACATGAAAAATAATTCATGAGGAAATTAATATGGATATATTCCTATTTGGAAATATGATTCATGTAAATTCTTAATACTTTATCTTTAAATAGTGGTGTTAGTATTATTGTAAATATACAAAGGACATATTGCTAAAAGGCAGCACAGACAATAAAGTAATTTCAGTATTTAATATTCATACATACATATGCAACAAATCACAAAACAAAAAATTTTAAAGTAAATATTTTAAAGAATTAAATGAATTGGAAATACTGGGTGACCTCAACTTTCCTCTTTTCATATTTGATAAATCTAACCATAAAATAAATAAGACATATGTGATGGAAATAGAATCTTAAAAAAATATTAAATATGCTAGACCTCTGAAGAAAACTGAATGGTATCAGAAAAAATATACTTTTTCTCAGCTGTATACATGGCACCTTCACAAACACTGATTATTAATTAGGGTGTACAAATTCACCATCAAATTCATGAAAATTAAAGGCACTTTGTTCAAATGATGATACAATGAAATTACCTTCAATAAAAGGACATTGAAGAATAGATTAAAATTAATTGAAAATGGCAATATATTGAGAAACCTAGTGAATAAGCAAAAAATAGTTGAAATAAAAGCTTTATCAAAGTCACTGTGTATGAAATAATTCCACATAAATAAATGGTATTTCTATATATATCAAAAAATCATCATAATGAAAGACACAAATTCCATTTAAAATAACTGTAGACAATACAATACAATTGAGAGTCTGCCTTCCAAGGCAAATAAGGACTATAGGCTCACAATTACAAAACATTTTATACAAAGACATCTAAACAATTAGATAAATATTTATTGCTCATGGGTATGTGGAGCCAACAAAATAAAAAGTATAATTCTACCTATTAATTTGCGTATTTGTTTCTAGATCAATAAAAATAATTTTTTTTGTAGATGTAGGTAAAAAAATAACAAATGTCATCTGAATAAACAAAAGGTCAAGAACATGTGTCAAAGAAAAAAATGAAAAAAAAGTTCCCTAGCAATACAAGATTTTAAACTAAATTGCAATTCAGTAATCTCAAAAACAATTTGGTATTGATAAAAATAGATTGGTAGATTAGTAGAATAGATTAGCAAATGACCATAATAACTTAGTGTTTAATAAACCCAAGTCCTTCACAATAAAAACTCAAAACTGAAAAAAAATTGGTGGGAAAATGGGAAAGCAATTTGAAAGAATTAGATAAATCAACAATTCACAATATATATCCTTAGATAAAGTCTAATTTGATAAAGGATTTAGACATAAATGCTGACATAAGCAAATTAATGAATCATAGAAAATTATGTCTATGAGATTTAGGTATAAGAGAATAAATATTGGCCAAACATGAGAATGAGAGGCTCATGGGGAATAAAATGAACTATTTTGATTATATGACATTTTTTTAAAAATTACTGTAACAAGACCTATGTAGGAAAAATTAGAAGGAAAGCAAGAAAATGAGGAGTATAGCGATTTTCTGTGATAAATAACTCTTTCTAAAATTTACAAGGAACTGAGAGAAATTTAGAAATTATGGACCATTCTTCAGTTAATAAATGTTCAAAGGATATGAACACCTAATTTTTAGAAGAATAAATCAATGTGATAAATAATAAAATGAAAAAAAGTTCTAAAAAATTTCTGATTATAGGAATACAATTTAAAACAAATCTGAGAGACCACTTTATACTTACCAGTTTGCCTAACATAATAAAAAAGGAAAATGACAGATGTTGTGGGGGATTTGGAAGCAATTGGAATAACAATGGACTATTGGTAGAGTTGTAAACTAATCCAAACTTTCTGAATAACAGTGTCAAACCATAACAGAAAGTTACAAAACTGTGCATGACTACTGCTACTACATCTCTATCCCAAAGAGATCAAAGAAAGAGGAAAACAATACATTTGTTAAAAAAATATTAATAATCACTCTTTCTGGTGTCAAAGAATTGAAAGTTTTCCCATCAATTAAAAAATGTTTGGAAAAGTTTGGGAATGTTATTGTGATGGAACACACTTGTGAAATAAGAAATTTCTAGAAGTATGATTTCAGGAAAACCTGAGATCTCATGTGAATTTATTCAAATATAAATGAGCAGAACCTAAAGCGCATTGTACAAAGCAATGACATTATTGTAAGGATAAATGACTCTAAAAGGCATTATCCAAGACAAGGATCCAAGTCAATATCAAAGGACCCATTAACTGGATATGGAGAAAAATGAATAGGGACAAAAAAGGAACACACCTTCTTTTCAGCAGAACATTGTATATTTATAAAGATTGACCATGTGCTAGGTCATAAAAACATGGCAAACAAATGCAAAAAAGCAGAAATAATAAATGCAAAGTTTTCAGATCATAACTCAATAAAAATAATAATAAGTAAGGGTACCTGGAGAGCCAAATCAAAAATTAACTGGAAATTAAATAATATGATTCTCCAAAATTGGTTAGTTAGAGAACAAATCGTAGAAAAAATAATAATTTCATCAATGAAAATAACAATGATGAGACATCCTTTCAAAATCTATGGGATGCAGCCAAAGCAATACTCAGGGAAAATATATAACCTTGAGTTTATATATTAACTAATTATGGAGGGCAGAAGTCAATGAATTGGACAGACAAATCAAAAAAGTTGAAAGTGAACAAATTAAAAATCCCCAGAAGAAAACTAAATTAGAGATCATAAAATTTAAGAGAAATTACTAAAATCAAAAGTGAAAGAACTATTGAACTAACAAATTAGACTAGAAGCTGGTATTTTGAAAAAAAAAACAAAATAGACAACTTACTGCTCAATCTAATAAGAAAAGGAAAGAAGAACACCAAATTAACAGTATTATATATGAAAAGGAGACCTCACATCTAAGGAAGAGGAAATTAAGGCAACCATTAAAAGTATTTTGCCCACTTACATGGCAATAAATATGCCAATCTAGTGATATGGATGAATATTTACAAAAATATAAATTTCCTAGATTAATAGAATAAGAAATAGAATTCTTCAAATTTTTGCATCTATGTTCATTAAGGAGATTGGTCTATAGTTTTCTTTCTCTGTTTTTGACCTACCTGGCTCTGGATTCAGTATCATAAATGAGTTTGGTAGAACTCTTTCTTTACTTATACTGTCAAATAATTTGTATAATATTGGGATTAGTTGTTCTTTGAATGTTTGATAGAATTCACTTGTGAATTCATCAAGCCTTGAGGATTTTTTCTTAGGGAGTTCATTGATGACTTGTTCAATTTATTTTTTGATATGGGATTATTGAAGAATTCTATTTCTTATTCTATTAATCTAGGAAATTTATATTTTTGTAAATATTCATCCATATTACTTAGATTGACATGTTTATTGCCATATAATTGGGCAAAATAGTTTTTAATGTTTGCTTTAATTTCCTCTTCATTAGAGGTGAGGTCTCCCTTTTTATCTTGGATGCTGTTAATTTGGTTTTTCCTTTCCTTTTTTATTAGATTGACCAGTACATTGTCTATTTTGTTTGTTTTTTTCAAAATGCCAGCTTCTAGTCTTATTTATTAGTTCAATACTTCTTTCACTTTTAATTTTATTAATCTTCTTCCTTAATTTTTAGGATCTCTAATTTAGTTTTCTTCTAGGGATTTTTAATTTGTTCACTTTCAACTTTGTTGATTTGCCTGTACAATTCATTGACCTCTGCCCTCCATAATTTGTTAATATATGAACTCAAGGACATAAATAGTCCCCTGAGTACTGCTTTGGTTAGATCCCATAGATTTTGAAAGGATGCCTCATCATTGTCATTTTCTTCAATGAAATCATTGTTTCTATGATTTGTTCTCTAACTAACCAATTTTGGAGAATCATAGTATTTAATTTCCAATTAATTTTTGATTTGGCTCTCCATGTACCCTTATTGATCATTATTTTTATTGAGTTATGATTTGAAAAGTTTGCATTTATTATTTCTGCTTTTTTGCATTTGTTTGCCATGCTTTTATGACCTAGCACATGGTCAATCTTTATAAATATACAATGTTCTGCTGAAAAGAAGGTGTATTCCTTTTTTCCCTATTTATTTTTATCCATATATCTATTAGCTTTAATTTTTCTAAGATTTCATTCACATCTTTTAAATATTTCTCATTTATTTTTTATTTGATTTATCTAGATTTTAAAATGGATTATTCATGTCTCCCACTAGTATAGTTTTACTATCTATTTCCTCCTTCAACTTCACTAGTTTCTCCTTTAGAAATTTGGATGCTATAACATGATGCATACATGTTGATTACTGATATTTCCTCATTGTGTATACTTCCTTTTATCAGGATGTAATTACATTCCTATTTCTTTTAACCAGACCTACTTTGGCTTTGTCTTCTTTCTCTCATTTAAGGCCCAATAGCTTTTGCTCAAACCTTTAAATCTAACCCTATGAGTATCTACCTGCATCATGTGTGTTTCTTCTAGACAACAAATGTAAGGATTATTCATTCTATTCTACTCTGTAATTTGTTTTCATTTTATGGGTGAGTTTATCTGATTCATGTTCAAAGTTATGATTGTCACTTGTATATTCCCCAAGATTTTGATATCCTCTCCTATTTCTGTCCTTTCTTCTTTTGCTATATCCTTTTAAACCAGTGGTTTCCTTTTAATCAATCCCCCGAATCCCCACCCTTAATATGCTTCCCTTTCCACCCTCTCCCTTTTTGTTCCTTTCTTACTTTTTTAGGGTCTGTTAATTTCCCTCCCCCTCTCTTTCCCTGCCTTTTTGTAATTCCTGCCCGACTCCTCCCCTTAGTTTTCCCTTCTTATTTTCCCTCTAGGATAAGATAGAATTTGATGCCCCAATAGATCTAGATGCTCTTCCCTGTCTGAATTGATTTCATTGAGAGTAAGGCTTAAATATTACCTATTAGCACTCTCTTCCTCTTCTTCTTATAAGAGTATTTTCTTCTCCCTTTCCCATGTGTATCTTTGTGTGATAATGATTATCCTATATATCTTATATCTTCAATTATCTCTTGGTGCCTTCTTTTATTCTCTCCCTCCCTTTTTCTTTTTTTGCATATCATCTTATACCACTTATTACCCAGTCTCTTCCTCTGAATAATTCTTCTAATTACTATAATAGTGAATATAGTTTTTGAGGGTTACAAATAACATTTTCCCTATATATTAATATATATGTACATACATATATATATATATATATATATATATATATAATTTGATCTAATTGTAGCCCTTAAAGAAGAAAGTTTGAATAAAAAACATTTTCCCTCTTTTCCCTCTCTTTCTTACTTACCTTTTCATGTTTCTCTTGATTTTTGTGTTTGGATTTTAAACTTTCCACTTAGTTTTGGTCTTTTCTTTACAAATACTTGGAAATCTTCTATTTTGTTGAATACCCATACTTTCCCCTTGAAGTATATAATCAGTTTTGATGGATAAGTGATCCTTGGTTGAAGACTCAATTCTCTTTCCTTTCTGAATGTCATATTCCAAGCCTTGAGGTCCTTTAGTGTAGAAGCTTCCACATCTTGTGTAATACTGATTGGTGCTCCTTAATATCTGAATTGTCTCTTTTTGGCTTCTTGTAAAATTGTCTCCATAGCTTGGAAGCTCTTGAATTTGGCAATTGTATTCCTGGGGGTTGTCTTTTGAGTATTTACTGTAGAGAGTGCTCTATGAACTCTTTTTTTCCCCCTAATTTTGGTCTTTAAAGACTGGTTTTCTTTTTTCAGTTTGGCCTACCCTGTTTTTTTAATGGCTTCCAGCTGTTTCTCCAGTTGGGCTTCCTTGACCTTTAAACTGTTATTTTCTTTTTGAACTATTTCCCACTTTTCTTGCCAGAAGGCATCCATCTTTTTGATGAGCTCCAAATTAAATTCTTCAAGAGCTTTTGTTCAATTTCCATTTTTGGAAGGTTTTGTTGCATTTATTTGTATTTCCTCTTCTGTTATTTCCTCTGTAGTCTGGATTTTTCTTCTATGAATATTATTCAAGGTCAATGCCTTTTTGCACTGTTTCCCTCTCTATGCTGGTTTTTCCATCCGTTTTTAGTCAGAAATCTGAGTGAGGAGGTCAGGCTTTCTATATATGGAGCAAAGGAGCATTGTTTTTGCAAGAGACCACCTCTCTAGTATCTACAGCTTTTGCTGTTTGCTGTCCTTCTCTGTGCTATCTCCCTGTGGGCACCCAAGATTTGTTCTCTTCAGGCTGATGGGGTTTCAGGTCTAGCTGCTCTCAGGGGTAGGTTTTTAGTGGTCTTAGTCAGCTGCCAAGGACTTAGAGTTTCTCCTCCCTCACTCTGGAGTTTCCCCTAGATCACTGATTTTAGGATGTGCTGGCTCTGACTCTGGCTCCATTGGTGGGGTGGGGGGGGGGAGGGTTGATCAGCTCATGTTTTGGTGGAAGCTTTTTCACTCCCTTATACTGTGGAAATGCCCAAATCTAATGTACCTTCTTTGCTGGGCCCTACTGTATAGTTCCTTAATTCATATGAATTTGGCTTTTTGGGGCCTTTTGAGGTAGTCTATATTGGTAAGTGGTGAAGAGAGGAAGAGTCCTGTGTCTTGACTGCCACCATGTTTACCTGGAAGTTCCAGAATTTTTTTTAATTGAAAATATTTCCTTAATGTAATGATAAATTGTGAAATACACTGTCCCCTCTATTGTGGAAATGTAACTAGAAGAGAGCAAGCATATCCTGAATGAACTTTAGATAGTGAAAATGTCATAAGGAAGTTTTCAGGTAGCTACAGATACTCTTCAAAACAGAACACATTTTATCACATAAGAAATCATTACAAAATTTTAAGAAGCATCAGGATGAGTATGGTTTATATTCCATCAATCCAAACTTTCAGATCTCTCAAGAATCAGTAGGGAAGAGTAATATGAATGAGATATCTACATCTGATAACACAGAGATCTATCAAGAAGTTGTAAATTATCTTGGGCATTCCACATTTAAGAGTCTCTTGTGCCAAGAAGCAAACTTTACAAGACAATGTTTATTGGATCTGAGGTAAAAAAAAAAGGGTCATCTAGGACTGGAATTTTCAGGAATGTAAGGCTTCATAGAAGAAATCAAGATGAAACTAGACTTTAAAATGTGAAATATCATAAGTATATTAAATTATGTCAAATATTTCAGATTGTATTATATCACCATTTAATAAATATTTTTTCTCTGCATTATATATATAAGCTTTCTTCTCTTACTATATAATAATTGTTGTTGGCAGGTCAGTGCACAGTGATTAGCATGCTGCATCTGAACACAGGAAGACTGATCTTTCAGAATTCAAATATGGTCTCAGAAACTTACTATATATGTGACCCTGTCAAATCATTTTACCCTGTTTGTTTCAGGCTTCTCATATCTCAAATTAACTAGAGAAGGAAATGGCAAATGATTCCAGAATCTTTGCCTATAAAACCCCAAATGGGATGACAAGGAGTCAGATACAACTTATCACCACAACCAAACAATAATAATTGTGTTATATATATATATATATCTGTATATATGTATATACATATATAATATTTCTATATATTAAAGTATGAGATTTTATAACTTTTTCATTTTTAAGAACCATTGTAAATATGAATTGACAGTAATGGGTTAAATATAACAAGAATTTTCTACCAATCATTAATACTAAAATGAGGACTCTAGCTGATATGATTATAGACGATCACCCTACTACTACTGGGATTATGCCCTAAAAGAGAGAGGGGGAGAGAGAGAGACACACAGAGAGAGAGAGAGAGAAAGAGAGAGAGAGAGAAGGAGACAGACAGACAGACAGAGCGAGACAGAGACACAGAGAGAGACAGAGAGAGAGGGAAGGAGGGAGAGATTACTCTGGAAGAGTGTCAAGAATATAGGTAAATAATTTGAAAAAACATGTCCATACCTTGTTTCATTTTGCTTTCACAATAAAGTAATGATGAAGGAATGATAAATATTATCCTTACTTTACAGGTGAGAAAACAATTTCAAAGAGTTTTAATAGCATGCAAGAAATCATATACCAAATGATGAGAATGGGATATGAGGAAGGATTAGAAAACATACTAGATGTAGGAAATAAAGGTGGACCTCCTTAGTTTGGAGAATGCATATGATCAAAAGGCACAGATTTTAATAAACTTGTCATGATGCAGTAAGGGACAAAGTATAGGAATAATACTCTGTAGTAAAGGTCTTATAGGATAAAGGGGGAGAAGTTTTTTAAATCTGAAGTGTGGGCTATGCTTATAAATAGAATAAGATTATTTTGGAGCTGAAAATTACCTTGGAGGGAAACTAGTACTCTATGTTAAAAATAATAATCTGAGGCAAAAGTCAAACTCAAGTCTTTCTAAATCCACATTCAATACTCTATTTAATTCACCACATAGGGATTATTTCAAGTTTTGTTTAATTTTAAGTAAGTATATATATATATATATATATATATGTATATATATGCATATATGTATGTATGTATGTACATTTCTACATACTTGTATAAACATTCCCATAGGTACACACAATAGTATATGAAAACTTGTATTACTATGCAGAAATTAATACTGATTAGTGGTAATCAGATTTTTTGAATTATGTAAGCAAAAGGTGATCTTATTTATTTTTCTTTGACAGCACAGGGCTAAACACAGTCCCTAGGAAAGCAAAATAAAATAACAAGAGATTTATAACAAGCAGACCCAAGAAAACAAATCTCATAAAAGCCTAGGGTTTTGCAAACAATGAAACTTGAGACTTTTGGGAGAAAGCAACATGCTTTTCTGAGATTTGTATAAGCTGACTGTTCATCCAAATGAAATTTAGCTATGGCTCATGCATAATGTGACCATGATAAAAAGTAAGATAGCTTTCTTGTCAGATTTGCCTATGAAAGCAATAACTGTAAGTTCATGGATTGATTTGTCTACTGGGTATAGAGGACATTCACCAAGAGGCATAATTGCCCTTGCTCTTTTGATATATAGGAAGGAAAAGAAATTCAAATATATATATATGTATATTATTAAATCCATATGAGGGGAAATTTGCCTCAGTAGTCATTTTAATGAAAGTATAACTTGAGTGAATAACTCAGGGGAATTATAATCTCTTAATTAACGAATGAGTTAGACTTCTTAAGAGGTTATCTGATTCAGATTTTGTACAGGTATCCTTTGAGTGTGTCTATATATACATACACATATATATGCTCTTATTCCCCTAAAACCACACACCCACAGATATACCTCACTTGCTTTCCTGTCAATTTTTCTTTTTGCATATTCCAATATTATTTTAGATGAAGGTTGTTAATCTAAATTAGACAACCAGAAACTGGAAGGAAGTAGGTCATAAGGTAAGCAAATGGAGCAAAGTTGACTCCCCAAACTGTACTTCAGCTTATAGAAACAGCATATAAGTACACAGATTAAATCAAGAAAATATATAAAATTATATTCTGATATGTTTGAAAAATGACAATTTTTACTCCCTAAGGTAGTTCATTTCCCTTTTAAGGTTTCCCTACCACAAAGTTCTTCCGACAGAGGTTTGATGACCATTTGTCAATTAACACCTTTAAAGAGTTGCCCAGCACCCTTAGAAATTATGACTCTCCCAGGGTCATATAAGCAGTTGGTTTCATAAAGACTGGAATCTAGGCCTTTGTGACTCTCAGACTTGCTCTTTATGAATTTTAACCATAATGCTTTCCAATTCTATCATATAACTGGACAATAATTTGCATGAAGGATAGCAATAATAAATTCAGATTATGAAAGCATAGAAAAGGACAATGTAAAACATGGAAATTTTCACCCTGATGAGAGACATGACCTATCATTGTGCCTTAATGGAATTTGTCCAGTGTCCATCTGCTCTCAGGGTCCAGAGGAGGAAGAGCTGCAAATTTGCTTCCTAAAATTTCTTTTCCTCTGTCTGCTATGAATTTATAGCTCTCTGGTGTCTACAAATTATTTTCCTGTCTAATTTATTGGAATTAAAGATTCAGTCTCCTGCTTGCCCTTCTGCTTGGACCTCCCTGGTAATGGTGAGTTGTTAGTCCTCCTACTGACTTTAGCCTCAGGCCTCTCCTTCCTATGAGCTAATAAATAAACAGATCCTCCCTCTGTAAGTGAGGCCTTATCACTGGACCCTGACTAGCCCAATGAGAACATGTTATGTAAATAAGTCACTCTTTGATCCTGCTAAGTTTATGACAGTCTGTTATTCATACAATATTACAATGTACATATCCATTATTTGTAATTAATATATCTTATAGAAGCTGAAGCAACATAGCTTATCCATCAAGAACATTTATACTGGTGCTAATGGATAGGCTTCTTCTATGTAGTAAAAGCAAGAATATTATTTCTCTGGGCTCATGAGAGAGAAAGGCTCAGCCAAATTAATGGAAAAGGTCAAGATGCTTTGAAAAAATAATTTTAGGCAGATTTGTTGTGGGAGAGAAGGTTATAGAAAAAATAACCCACCTGGCCTGTGGGGTTCCACATCTAGAAATAAGGATGAAGGAAATTGATTCCAAGACCCTGAGGCATCAATTTATTTACCCAATTAAATCTACTTATAAGCTATAACTGAAGCATTAAGGAAAATATTTAGCATAAAGGAATCAGGAAGACTAGAAGATCTAAGAATGGGGGAGTGACTTTGCACTACAACTCAGATGTAATTTAAGAAATACTTGTGCTAATCGAGAACTGTCCATCTAAAGAAAATAATCAGCGAAAAAGAGATTTTGAACTTCACATTCCAGAGTTTAAAAGAAAAGTAGGATAATTTTCTTTTTTTGCCAAATGAGTAAAATTGGGATATATAAGGTCAAACTTATTTGGACACCTTATTTCATAAAAGCTTTCCTGAACTGTCAAATTCAAACTCAACTAACTTTTAATAAGCTCTTTCTATTTATAAAGCACTGCTATTAGAGACTAGAAAATTAAAAATAAAAATAAAAAATCCAATTATCCCTGTCCTCTAGGAGTTTACATTCTACAACTGAGATACAAAATATAAAGGTTTTTTTATGCAGAAACAGAAAAAGTGGAATGGTCTATACAAAGTAATTTAGCAGGAAGAAAAGCACAACTAGGTGGTTGGTTGAGGAGCTATAAAGTCCTCCAAAAGGATGGGGAAGTTGGGTTGCACTTTAAAGGAATCTATGGATTCTCAATGGAATAAGTAAAGTGGTAAGGCATTCTGAATGGAGTATCACCTATGAAAATATCTGGAGATAGGAGAGAAAGACAAATGTATGGAAAAAGGCTACCAAGCTACCCTTGACCACAAGTTATTGTCATACCCTGGGATTCTGATAGATGTTGGATAATTTCTCACTATCAACCCATATTTCTAGACCCCTGACTTGCTACCTATTTCTGGCTCTCCCTCACCTGTTTGATAGTAATTACAAAGTAGAAAGCTTGATATATCAACACTATACTTATTTCTGGTCCCCACTCATTTGCTACTTAGTGATAATTAATGCTTGGCCTTGTCTAATATGGTGTTTGCTGGTGGCCTCTCACCAACAAACTCAAAATGTTCCTCTCCAATTTCAGAAAGGGCTCCCTGGTAAGAGCACATTATGCACACATTATAGAAAGGATGAATTTCCTGTAGTAATCAACTAACAACCACTATTTATTGTTTAGACAATTGACAAAATAAGCATATAGGGTTCTGTCTACTCCTGCCTACCATTCATTTATCTACATTTGATTAGCAATAATATAGTAAGATTATATAATATTATTTTTGTAATATCAAATAATAATAACAATTGTATCACATTTGGAATTAATATATAGCAGCTCTGCAGTATTCAGACAAAAGAATTAGTCCTCCATACTGTACTCTGTACAGATAAGACCACTGTACGGGAATTGTGTCCATTTTTACTTGTCAAATGCTAAAAGAAATTAGTCACATAGAAGGGTCAACAGCATAAATATGGATTCATAAACTATGGCATAAGAAGGTACATTATTTGAACTGAGTATTATAAAATAGGAATCAAATCCAATTTGTGCCAGGAGCATTTGATGACAGAAATCAGCTACAGAGAGAGAACAGGGGAGGTGCAGGAAGAAAAACTCAAGATTCCAGTCAGAGAACAGAAACTGGGAGAGAACTCTAACTGCTCTTCACTTTTTCATCTGGGATCCTGAGAAGCATATCTCCTAAGCCTGGGTCTCTCTCTGGAGATCAACTGTTTCCCTGTGAACTCCTGAATATCTCTCAATCAGATCTCCTCAACAGCTCAGAATCATCAATGAATATTGTGGACGGGATTTTGAAGTAAGCCATCCACAGAGAAATCCTCTCTCCAAAGATTTAATCTCCATCTCTCTCCCTAACTTGTCCTGGACTCCAGTACTCAAACTAGTTAGCTCAGGAGTAGGGATCAAACCAGCAGCTGGCCAGAAGAGGGGACAAGGCTGAGAGCCTGAACCCTGAGATCTTGGGGGACAAGTCCATAGGGCTTTCTGCTCACCCCCTTTCCTTTCCTGACACCCTTACCTCTACCTTTCCTGTGTGAACCCAAACAAAGTGTCTAATACTTAGAATTAGGTCTGGCTAGTTCCTGTTGTTAAGAAAGGGGGTTGAAGATTTGGGGAGAACCATACCTCTCCCCAAAGAGGAGGGTTAGATCAGGATCCTAGGGATATAAACAACCAGATTCAAGGAGCAATCCTCTCTCCTAGGATGAGGAGTAACCCCAGGGATTGGTGGAAAAGTGTCAGTTAGTGTATGTGAGGGACCCAGAGGCAGAAGAGTCCATTCTGCATACCAAAAATAGCTGGGACCAAAAGGAAGACAACGTGTCATTTTACCAAAGCTTATCCCTCTAGTTCCTAATCTCCACCTCCCATTCCCAGAACCATTCTCTGAGGACACATACTCCATCCCTCCAAGAGATAAGACTGGGTTACTTTCCCCAAAGGGAAGAGAGGGGAAGATCAATCTCTTCCCCCTCTCCATTCTTTCAACTCTCTCTCTCTCTCTCTCTCTCTCTCTCTCTCTCTCTCTCTCTCTCTCTCTCTCTCTCTCTCTCTCTCTCTCTCTCTCTCTCTCCATTTCCTCTGTGTATGTCTGTGTTCCCTCTCTGGCCATAATTACAGTATATAAAGGCTACAGAATAGGTTTCAGAGTCATCATCAACATCTTCAAATATCTGAAAACTTCCTCAAGTGAAAGAGGAGTTAAATTTTATGCTCATTTAAAGAACAGAAAGACAAACAAAAGGTGAGAATTTTTGAGAAATATTTAATTTCAACATAAAGGAATTGCCTGGAAAATTCTGATTTTTTTCCTACTGAAATTTCTGTTTGAACTGTCTGGCTAAAGAAGATGAGAATTATGCTCTTTTCTATACTGCCCCCTATTCCTGAAGCTGACATATTTCTTTTCTTTTTTCCTGATTACATATTCATTTTTTTTAGCATTTTCTATTTTGGGTAACCACTGTGAGGTTCTCTAGTTCCCTTCAAATGCCAGATCAAGTGCTACCTATCTCATGAATTAATTATTGAATACATAAGTAAATAATTATTCAATAAGTCCTGGTGTAGTTTCTGGAACTATGGTTTACACTAACGATAAGTACTTAGGATAAATGGGCCTTTCCTTAAAATAATAAGTAGTATATATCTAAAACCATCAGGAAGTATCATCTGCAATGGGGATAAATTAGAAACCTTCACAATAAGATCAGGAGTGAATCTGGGATGCCCATTATCACCTCTATTATTTAACATTGTACTAGAAACACTAGCACTAGCAATTAGAGAAGAAAAAGAAATTGAAGGTATTAAAATAGGTAATGAGAGCAAGCTATCACTCTTTGCAGATGACATGATGGTCTAAAAGGATCCTAGAGAATCAACTAAAAAGCTATTCAAAACAATCAACAACTTTAGCAGAGTTGAAGGATAAAAATAAACATTCATGAGCATTTTTATATATTTCCAGCACAACTCAGCAGCAAGAGTAAGAAAGAAAAATTCCATTTAAAATCACCCTAGACAATATAAAATATTTAGAAATCTATTTGCCAAGAAAAATTCAGGAATTATGTGAACACAACTACAAAACACTTTTCACAGAATTAAAATGAGATCTAAATAATTAGAAAAACATTAATTGCTTGTGGATAGGATGAACTAACATAATAAAAATGACAATCCTACCCAAATTAATTTACTTATTCAGTGTCATACCTATCAAACTAACAAGAAATTTGTTTTATTAAATTAAAACAAATTATAACAAAGTTCATTTGGAAGAACAAAAGATTAAGAATACCAAGGGAAAAAAATATGAAAGATGGGGGCTTATCAGTACTTGATCTCAAACTGTACTATAAAACAGAGGTCATCAAAACAATATGGTACTGGCTAAGAGACAGAAGGGAGCATCAGTGGAATATACTTGGAGTAAATGACCTCAGCAAGATAGAGGAAAGGAACTTTAATGAGTCTGGAGGTGGATTTTAAGCCATTTCAGATAACATTGTGTTATGTAAATTTCTGTATTGGAATTGGAAAAAATAACTCTTGAATTCAAACCCAGAAGTTAGAGGGAATGATTATTTTTAAGTCATTACACTAGCTACAAGTGTTTACTCCAGTGTAATACTTTTCATTTATTTTCTGTCTCTTGGATATATTCATATGTATACATATGGTCTTCTTGAAAAAAAAAAACTAAGCTTCTAGAGGAAAGGGGGTACTTTATTATTGTTTTTACCTCTCCAGCTCCTAGCACATAACCTATCAAATGTGGCTTATTGATTACTTCTCTCCATATAAAGAGCATAGCACAGTAGTTAAAAGGCTTGCCTTGGTTGTAAAAAGACCAGGAATCAAGTCTTGCTTTTTTTTTTAAACCCTTACCTTCTGTCTTGGAGCCAATGTATTGGCTCCAAGGCAGAAGAGTGGTAAGGGCTAGGCAATGGGGGGTCAAGTGACTTGCTCAGGGTCACACAGCTGGGAAGTGTCTGAGGCCAGATTTGAACCCAGGACCTCCCATCTCTAGGCCTGACTCTCAATCCATTGAGCCACCAAGCTGCCCCAAGTCTTGCTTTTTGATACATACTGTATGATCTTTGGGAAATAGCCTCATCTCTCAGTGCCCTAATACAATTCTCTAGGGAAATGAGATAAAACTGAGTTGAAATTTTAGTAATGAGGGGAGGTTTCCACATCAGTTTAATGAGGTAATCTGCAAAGAGGATCAATTGAATCTTAGCCTCAGTATTCCCGTCATGTGTGAAGCTAAGTAAATACTTATGGAACAAAGTAGAAACACCAGAGATGAGGTATTTGCCACCACACATTGCTTTACACCTTACTTGATGAAAGTTCTCAATAAACTATCAGTCAAGGTTTTCTCTGTATATCTGTAATAGAATCTCATATAACTATACTATCCATAATGGCAGATAGCTTGTTTGAATAGTCTTCATGACTATATTTCATTTTACTAAATTATATGATGGAAACCCAAACCTGTAAGGTATCTGAGAGAACATCTAACCAAGACCTCTCATTTTACACATGAGAAAACTTGGACTTAGAGTCATAAAATGACTTATCTAAGGTCTCATATGGGACCAAGAAAGAATTTGAAACCATGTCTTCTGATTTTAGAGCTATTGCTCTGTCATTATATGACTGTGAAGATGGGATTAACTCTCCTCTTCCCATTTTTAGGCTTAATCATCAGAAGTGTATACACCCCACTTATTTTTATGTATGGATAGGTCTGTGATCCTCATGTGTGATAGTGGGTAACAAATCAAAAACTCACTGACTGACCCCTGGGCAGTCCGAAGCAAAGCTAAAGTTGCAATTGTTCCACCTAAAAGTGGTAAGAAGGCACAGGAAGTGATGCAAATAACTGTCTTTAAAAATGGTGGTAACTTCCTGTGATCAGCTCTTTAACCTTGGAATTTGACCTTGAAGGAGCTCCAGCTTGGGGACCTCAGATTGCTCTTGGATTTTCCCTTAGAACTACCACTTGCATGAGTGGAAAAGGCTGACTCCCTTTCCTGGCTTTCCTGGAGGTACTAGTCTCTGGAAAGGCCCTTCATCTTGGAGAAGTCCTTGTGGCTAAATCCCTTGTTTAATTTACCTCTGGGCCCGATTTGTTGGGGCTTCTGTAGCCCTGTCTGGTTGGACCAGGCTGGAATAAATATCTATTTTCCCTCATTTCCTTACTTTCACTCTTTCCCTCTATTTTATAAATAAATTACTATAAAGTCATTCTGACTTGAGTAATAATTTCTGGTGACCACTATCATATTTAGTCCAACCCATAATTTTAACACTTACATGACCCATGAAATACTTTAAAAAGTAAATAAGAGAAACAGAATATTATATTCTATACCCATTTCAACTGTGATCTCTAATATCTAGAGAAAAAGTGGAAATTTTAGTCTCAAATCCTGAGTTATTTTGCTCAGGCTCCAAAGTATGGAATGTTAAAGTATTTGGATATTTGGCAATATTTTAACAAAATATTAAGCTTTACTAAAGCTTTGTGACTTTTTTTACCTGAATGGTTTGAAACCATTTCAATAATATTTTATGCATTATCATAATCTGAGAAAAGATCACAAAATTACAGATTTAGATCAGAAAATAACTATGGAAACAATTATAAAATTAAAATGATAAATTATGACTTGAAAGAAGTTCGGCTCCCTCATTCTACACATAGGAAAACCAAACCAAACCAAACTGTGCCCCAAGGTTGGTTGGTTATTTGATCAAGACCACAAAGGTACCATATAGCAGAGATGTTTCTAATTCAGGTTCTTTGACTAGAAATCCTCAATATTTCCTCTTGTACAATGATGCCTGGTTTTTGTGTATATGCTGGATATCACAAAGAGTCAAACATGACTGAAATGTCCAGATAGCAAAAAGTGTGTTCATATGTGTGTATGCATGTCTGTGTCCGTGAGATAGACTCAGAGACATCCAAAGAGACAGTCAGAGATAGAGTGAGAACAGAGAAAGAGAAAAAGAGAGACAGACAGAAAGAGCTCTAGAAAGACAAATTCACAGAGAAAGCAAGTGCCTGGCAAATTTTCCTGCCTCATTTTGTGTTATTTTTATGGCTAATATATCCTGAACACATCTTGTGTTCACAGCTACAAGCTATCATCACCTCTTTGTTGGCAGGCACTGGCTCCTTTCCAAATATGTGCTATTGATGATGCTATCTACTTTCTTTTTAATGTTAAGTATGGCTTGTAGGTGACAATGATGAACTGTTGAAGAAGACATATGTACCTTAAGTGGCAGATAAAACATTATTTTTCATAAATGATGGAAGAAATAAAAGTCTAGCACTATTACTCCTTCACAAAATAGATATAGTCAATGTTATATTTACAATTAAAATCTTACTTTTTAATTAAGAACATTCTATTATCACTGAAATTAACCCATAATTATGGTCAATACTGAGTAAATTACTTTGATAACAATCTTGTTATGCTAGAGTTGCCCTTCTATGTGTGATGAAGATATGTAAGACTATTTACCTGGAACTTAGAGTGAATTGAAGAAATTACTTGTCTTTAGGCCCCAGTGTAACTTGGAAATACTGTCTTTGAAAATTATAGAGGTAACCATTGAAGTCAGTTCTCTCAGCACTCAGACATTAGAATGAATTTGGCTTCTACCTGCCACTGGCTCATACCATATACCAGTTATCATGGTCTCTCTGGGTTGAGCTAGTCATAAGTCCTTGTGCTTTGTATAAACATGACTAGTTCTAGACTCTATTTATATCTGAGTTTATCACTTGGATTAAACTATGGGACATCTGACCCTAAGATTCGGGGTCATTTTAACACTAAAATTTCAAGACTGAATCAGTTCATACTCTTATCATGCCCTCTTATGCTAAAAACATGTGCCAGAGATATCTTTTGTTCTCCCTTGCACCTGTAAATCCATCACTGCATTCTTGGAATGCTGCCCATACCATTCCAGGTCATTCATTGGATCAACCCCATCCAGTCCCTTTCCTGCCTCCTTCACTAAGAATTATAAAAGTAGCTGTCAATCAATTATACCTTGAGTGTTTTTTGATAGTAGGTCAATTTGCTCTCATAGCCATGTATGTTTTTGCTAATTACCTTTGTCTATTTTAAAGGTCTCATATCTCTCAGTTAACTTCATGTTCAAACTAAGTGGGAGGGAGGTCTCTAAAGGTCTCAGTACCACAGGGTATTTGTTCCCCCTAGGGAGAGAGAATTAAGTTCCAAAGAGTGCATGCCTCAGTTTAAAATACCTAAAGAAATGATACTTTGTTTTCTTACTGGGGTTAAACTGAGAGACCTTACTGATTTCTTGTGAAGAAGATGAAAGATGATCTTAAAAGTCTGTTGTCCTCCATCTCCCTAACTGTCTTAGAGTCAGTTTGTGACTAAACTACTTCCTCAATCCTTGCTAAAATTATCCCCATAGTTTAGGGAAATCCTCATCCCTCTTATCTCAGTTTCCCATTCTGTTATCCCAATAAACCCGTTGACTTAGAAAGCAACTAGAGTATCTTTATAGTTCACTCAGGAGGGAGGAAAGAAGCCTAAGGCTTCAAGAAGATTGGGAGGTGAGGGAGGCAAAAAGGAGAGGGTTGGTTAAGGGAGGGAATGAGGGAGGAAGGTGGTTAGGGAATATACTGACCCATCAGTCATCAGTAGGGATCAATAGGCAGGACCCCAGAGCATCCCCCAGAGTAGCACCCTCTGAGTACCAGTATCTCTGTGTATCAGCATACCTTAACATCTCTCATTACTACCTCAATTACAAATAAGCAGCCTCAGGTTCCTGTAGCTGCCCTCTCTAGTCAAAATCCAGAGAACTGCAGACATTGCAGAAGAAATAGTTTCCCTTCAGTTTACCTTTCACTATTTCAAGTGGCATTTGCAATATAAGAAACAGTTCCCTTCAGTTTACATCTTTATTTCAACAAGCAGTAATTTCTTCAGTTTATCTTACTCTATTTCACAAGTGACAAATCAGAAACAACTGACAGATATCCTGTGGGCTGCCCTAAGCCAAACTTAAGCTACCATTCATACATGTGAGATGCAGGAAGTGATGTAAAGAACTGCCTGTATATTTCACATCACTTCCTCTCTCTGGCTCTCTCTTGGTGACATTGGGCTCTTTCAGTGTCGTTAGGAGCTTGCTCGGTGACGTTGGGAGCTCAGGGAGGTGTTTTGGTGTGCTTGTGGATTTTGGTTCTGTAGTGTGGTTTAGGTGAGGCGTCTTCCCTAAGTGAACTTGGTGAGTGGTAAGGCTGCTGATTCCTCCTTTCTGTGACCTCTTGAAAAGGCATTATCCTCTGAGGAAGCCCCTCCTCTTGAAGGAGACCTCCTGGCTGGAAGCCGAGTTAGATTTACTCTTCTGAGAAGTTCCCTTGGCCAAGGTCTCTGAACTTCCTTTGGCTTACCCTAGGCCAGAGAAAATACTGCTTTCCCTCTTCTCCTTATTAATTTCTTCCTACTATTGTAATTAAACCACCATAAAAAAAAATCCCAAACTGACTTGAGTATTTCATTGGGATTGAATTTGAATCCCTGGCGACCACTAATATAATATAATCAGTCAACAACCATAATTTTACCCTTAACAGTCTGGCTAATCCACAAAGGTTGTGACAAGTACCTTCAAGTCTCTGTGAAACCTTTTTTCCCTGTTTCTCTCTTTATTACCTCCTCAAGTTAGTCTCTTAAGCATCTAACTCAGCAGTTCAAAACAGCTGTGAGATCAGGTGAATATAAAACATTTTTTTCTCTTTTCTCCTTAATTTGAATTGATCACTTTTTTTTTTAATCTTAAGCAGCAGGTCCCTGAGGTCTTAGGAAGGAAAGCTGTTTCCAAGTCTACCTTTCTTTAGGGAACAAACAACCCAATTAGCTGATTCTCAAACAAACCAATTAGCCAAACCCTCACTGACAATACTAGCTGACTAGATTACTCTTAACCAGCAGGGAGAAAAATGTGGAGGTCTACTTTCTTTTTTTTTTCCAAGCCCCCCATGTCTCTAGTGTTTTTTTTTTTTTAATTTCACTGAAAAGTAAAAAAACCTGGTGAGGCCAGGTAGGAAAAACAGAGGCTTTGCTCAAAGAGGGAAACAGTTTTACCCCGAAGGGGAAGGAGAAAAGGTTTGTGACACCTCCCAAATTAAACAAAAACTCAGCCTTAGCCTCAGGCAAAAGGCTTTGTTTTCTGTTCTTATTTGGCCAAGAAGAGTTGATTGGATTAAAAGGCTTTTAAAGGACACTACACCCAGATCTTTTGTTTTCACTCCTCGACTTTATATATATAAATGATTACTACATTCTAAAACATTTTCATAGCATTTGAAAAATTAGAGACATTAAAGATTTCAGAATATCTTTCATTTCTTATGTTCTTAGATCATTTCATTTTTATATTCCTAAATATTGTGACAAGAAATGCTACCTTGAGAAAATTTGAAGCTAAAATTCAGGAAAACATACAAAACCAATTGGATAAATATTTCTCACGGGGTCAAATGGCAAATACTGACACCACCCAAAACATGTCTGACCCTTACAAACCTGTTTCTGAACCTCTAAATGTGGAAATTCCTTCTCCTGAAATGTAGATGGAAAACACCTATCCTATAGCTCAGCTACCAGACTGCTTCTCTCGTGGTTTGCAAATCTTGACTGAACTTACTTCCCAAGACCCTTCTCCTGAAATCCCAACTTCTTCTGAAATCCCAGTTTCTCCTTCCACCCCAAAACCAATTCCAGCCCCAAGGAAAAAGCATCCTTCTAAAGAAACTCTTAATAGTCAAACTGACTCACCCTTACCAAATTCAACTAGATGCCTTTTTCCCCTAAGAGAAGTACCTGAAATAGGACACAATGGGTATGTGGTGACTCTAAGGCACCATATACCATTTACTCCCCAAGAAATAACTGAATTCACATGAAATGTTCTCACATATAAGCAAGATCCATTTATGGTAATGAAAAAGATGACAGACATATTTTTTCAGTATAATCTATCTTACAAAGATATTGAAAACTTACTCCAGGTGTTCTTAACCAAATATGAAAAAAATAAAATAATTTATCATGTCAATATAGTCTGGGGGAACAATGCAGCACACTGGCCATCTCAGGATCCCAAATGGGACTCTAAGAATCTGAGTATTATTTACAACTATACTGTTGTAGGGAGGCCATCTTACAGGCAATGAGAGAGTGTGAAGACAGTACAAATAAGTGGACAGAATTTGAAAGAATTAAGCAAAATGAGGAAGAGACACCCTCCAGATTCATGGACATAATAATTAAGTTTGGGGGTTGATACCTGGATTTTGACCTATCTAAAGAAAATTGCATAAGACAATAGAAGGCACTTTGTCAATAATTCTTGCAAAGTGATCAGGGATATTTTTAGAACTCATTGCCCAAGGTGGTCTGAAATGGATCTTGATGATTTGAGAAAAATTGCTGTACATGTTTCAAAGGGAAACAAAGATAAAGAGGAAGAGACTAATGATCTCATAGAGACAATGGAGAAAGAATTGAAATATTTAAGAAATAAGATTGATAAACTGGAAAAAGGGCATGATACTCAACCAATGGCACTTGCCCCTCTCTAAGAATCTAACTATTGATCCATTACCTGCCAGTTCTGTGAGAAGAGGGACCACAGAAAGATAAAGTGTAGAAATTTATCCAAGGCAATCCAAAATAATATGCAGTTTAATAACAGCTACAGAAATAATAATTATAGAAATAATGTATATTAATGATAATAAAAACCACAACTTTAAGAATTATAACTATAGGAATAGAAATTGGGAAATTGATAACTCAAACCAATTGATTCCATAACAATATAACCTAAGTGGAGCTTGTCCAAAAAATACTCAGGGTGCTAATGCCCCTCAGGAGGGTGCCCAAGGAACTTCCCAATACTATGAAGATGTCTGGGGGGGGGGACAGAGCACAGGAATCAGAGGATACAAACTTTGATTTTGCAAAGCCTGATGTCTTACTACCCGTTGTCCCTATCTACTGTCACCCCATACTGATGAGCTCCATGTTACCTTAAAGTTGGGTAACATCTATTATGATTGTCTTTTGGACACTGGAGCTTCCAGGTCTGTATTAAAGAGTATACCTGATTTACATTGCAATTACATTGGCTCAGAGAATATAATGGGAGTGTCAGGGATACTCCAAAGAATTAAAAAGCTTTCCCCTAGGATGATGTCTGTAGGACCCCTAGAAGTACAAAATTCTTTCCTCTTGATGCCTGACTTTTTTTTAATTTAAAAAAAAATTAATTTAAATGCCTTTAAATTTGCTGGGGGGGAACTTTCTATGCAAACTCAGAGCTACAATAACTTCCTCCCCAGATGGTTCCTTATCTTTAATCTTTAAATTTACTCCCTGTACTTCTCTTAGAGAGTAAGAAAGGGAAAGAGCATCCTACCTTTGCAATGCCTTTAGATATACTGGACACTCTTTGGGCCACATCTTCTTTCTATGTAGTCTTACTTAAGTCGGCTGTTCCTGTACAGATAAAAACCAAATTTAGCCCACCTCCTTCCATTCCTCAGTACACTCTCTCAAAGGAGGCAATAGAGAGGGGTATTACTCCAGTAATAAACTCATTAATTGATTAGGGCATCATAATTTCCTATAAATCTGAATACAATACGCCTATCCTGCCCATTAAGAAAACCAAAACTGGGGGCCAATGGCAAGCACCTCTATAGATCCATATAGGATTTAAGGGCTGTGAACAATCATGTTATAAAGAGACATTCCATAGTTTCCAACATAAATGTGAACATTTCTTCTATTCCTAGCACAGCTACATACTTTACACTAGTGAATTTGTGTTCAGCCTTCTTTTCCCTAACTATATATGAGAATTCGGAGCATATCTTTGCTTTCACCTGGAAGGGCTCTCAAATATATGGAATCATTTGCCCCAGGGTTATGTGGAAAGTCAGAGTTTATTGGCATAAATTTTGAGCCAAGACACAGATAATATGAAATTTAAAAATAACAAATTACTCAAATACATAGATGATCTACTCTTGGCTTCAACAGTCACAGAAGCATGTCAGGAAGATAGTAAACACCTTCTTTTGGAACGTCACAAAAGAAGGCATAGATCTTGAAGAATAAAGTTCAGTGGTGTCTCCCTGAAGTAAAATATTTAGGGTTCATTCTGAGTGCAGGTGCCCATTCTATTTCTCCTAAACAAATTGAAAATATTCAAAAATTAAGTGCTCCTACCATAAAGAAACAGGTAAGAGAAATTTTAGGAGCACCAGGGTTTTATAGACAATAGATTCCTTGCTAGGGGAATTTACTAAACCCCTTATAGCACTAACAAGGGATTCAAGCACTGAATCCTTCAAATTAAAACCAGAACAGGCTATCCTGTCTGCCCCTGCTCTAGTCATCCCAGACCACAACAAGCCATTAACTTTGTATGTACATGAGCAAAGAGGGGTAACTTCAGGTGTTTTAACTCAGACTTTGGGACCTTCTCAGCTCCCAATTGCTTATTATTTGGCCCAACTGGACTCAGGAGCACCACCATGTCTTATAGGCATAGCTGCTACAGCCTTTCTAGAGACAAAAACTGTTGATCTATTATTGGGATGCCCATTTACAATTGTGTGCCCACATGAGGTAGAAGCATTGTTGCTAAAGCATAAAACAGGCATTTTTCTGATCAGCAAATTACAAGGTCTGAAATAACCCTGTTAAACAATGAAAACATCATCTTGAAACACTGTACAACTCTTCACCCTGCCACTTTGCTTCCAGATTTACCAACTTCAGGAGAACCATTACACAGTTGTGAAATACTAGTGTCCATGGCAGAAAACCTTCAATATAATCTCTTGGACACTCCCTTAGACAACCCACATCTGCTCTTATTTACTGATGGTTCCTCTTTTATGAGGGATGGCATACATTACACTGGAGCTGCTGTAGTCACAGAATTTGCCACTGAGTGGTCAACTTCACTGCCCTTTAATATTAGTGCTCAAGGTGCATAACTCATAGCCCTGAAACACATGTGTACAATTGACAAGGATAAAAAGGCAACAATTTATATGGATTCTAGATATGCTTTTGGCATTTTTCACTCAGTAGAGATTTTATGACTCCAGAGAGGATTTTTAACCTCAGCTGGAAAATCCATAGCTAATGTAGAAATTGTTAATGAAGTTCTTTCTACTTTCCAGCTGCCCGAATCCCTAGCTGTAGTCCATTGCTCTGCTCATACAGGTGGCACTGACCCTGTTAACAGAGTAAAGATCTTATGATACTAATTAATTATTAGTATACCAAGGAAAATATTTGGAAGAAATCCAAACACGCAAAAGCAGAGAGTACCTATATTTCACTGAGCTGCAAGAAATCTTTTGATAGAGAAAATTGAGATTAAATGAAATAGGCTCAGGTTGAACAAAAAGAATGTAAAGCATTTGTAAGAAAACAGAAATAAGGGGGATATTTTTATTTTTTAGAGAAAAGAAGAATAAGATTCATAGGGAAAGTTTCCTCTTTTGGTTCTTAAACATCTTGAGAGGTAAGAAATTATATGAAGTTGCTCCAAAAAAAAGAAAATTTTATTGCTTGAATGCCTGAATCAAAGAAAGATGGGGATAGATGAAAACAAGTGAGGAAGTCTCAAAATGGTAGAAATAATTCATCACATGGTATTTTTTATCAATAATTTTGGTTTCATGCTTTTTACTATTATAAGAAATCATAATTATACATATTAATATGTTTTAATAGCAGAATCTATGATTTCCCATGTACATCAATATTGCTTAGAACACTAATAATTTTTGTAAACAAGTTGTAATGCATTTCTCTTAGGCACAAAAAAATAAATAAATAATCATCCAGATTTACAAGCTAGTAAGTAAGTGTCAGAGGTAGGATCTCAACCTACATATTCTTGAGTCCAATATAATAACTCTACTATTCCAGGATGCCTTTCATATACATTAAGTATGAGGAACAATACTATTAAAATATTTTGTTACTTTAGAATGTATAACCTTCACACATATTAGAATGAATGTTTCTGATGAAACATAGTTACTGATTTTATCTTCATAACGTTCAAATTAATATATAGAGAACTTTATATTTAGGTTGTGTTAACTTTCTTATCTGTAAAGGTAATTAGACAGCTTAGCTCTTTATTGTATAATATAGGTTACCTTGGAGGTTGCTAATCAATTCTGTGGCTTTAAATTTTTACCACTATTAGAGGCATGCATGGTGATGTCATATTTGGAAAGGTAAATGAGAAAATAAATGAATAAGAATGATTATCAGTGATCTTGAAGAGGAAGTTTAGCAGTAGATCGCCAGACTAATATAAATTTTAGTTCTAGGTCCTCATGCCTTTTAAAATTTTCTCTGACTAACATTAAATTTCCTGATGACATTATGAAAATACTTACCTAGGTAGTAGATTATACCTCATATTCACTTAATGACTCAGGTAACAACATGTGATATACATAAATATATGCTTACTGGCACATTATGGTTAAGGATTATATATGAAACACTAAGCTGGCTATGCCTAGAAGTTATAATAAGTTTAGACTTAGATAAAATATTTGCTATATAATCAATAGAGAAACTGAGCTAGTACTTCTCAGCTCCTGCTATAAGGTCAATAGTGAGCTGTATATATAAGCCAGAGTGAAGCTGTAATATTTATTGGGAAAGATGGGGAGGATACAAAGAACAGGGAAAGTTAGGGGATATGGAAGGTTTGTAGCAGGGAATGGAGGAGTTGAAGGGAGAGAGGGGATAGGGCTGCCAGTGAGGCAAAGGCAAGATATGCCCCCTTCCAAGAAGCTATATTTTGAACAAAATGGGGTGTTCAAGAAATGAGCCACTTATGATAGCCTGCGGGGATGTCCTCTTGATGGATTTCTGCTTACATTGCCCCAGAACAGGCTAAACATGGACCCTCCTAAGGGACAAGCCTTTCCCCTGACTTTGGTCACACAGCACGGGTCCAATAAGGACTGCTTGTAATTTGATGATTGAATTGATGTTCAGATCCCTCTATGCCCCAGAAAAGATATTGCACTTATCTGACTGTGATATTCTAATGAGAGAAATTTTAATAACAAGTTTGGATTGGAGAGTTAGCAGGGAAAAGGGAAGAGGGAGGTTCCTAAATAAGGTTAGAGTCTTTCTCAGCTTTGGAACTGAGGCCAGGCCTCACAAGCAGGTGGCGTGTTTCTCCTGTTCCTGTCTATGCTATATCTGTGCTAATTTTCTTTCAGAATCTTAGCAGTAGACAATAAGCAACAAGAACATTTCTGACTTTCAGAGCTGATTGGGCTGTCTCTTTGGCTGAAGCAAGTCGAGGCACCTCAATCCCAAGACTCAGAAGAAAAGCTCCTCACACTCCCTATGCTAAGAAAGAAGTGTACCCAGTCACAAGACCAACTGTCACTCCCAGTTGCCCCTTCCCCCACCAATTGACAATTTCTTTTGTATGGATATTCCCACTGTTGCTTGTCCCAACACAGTGGCAAAAAATACAGAACTGGTTCTTGTTTCCTTTCCACACTGGATATTGAAGTAAACTAAGTATGGAAGTTTGTGAGAGTGACAGAAATAGAATCAAATACAGTGGTGTAAAGAAGTGAACATGTTACATAATAGTGAAAAATATGTAAATATGTCACAAAAGTTCATGTTTTGTTAAATGATCAAATAGGTATCCCTTCAACATCATGACTTTCTCCATCACAGTTTCAATGCATCATGAGCTAGCCTAAGTTAAAAGTTTCTTGGAAGCTTCAAATGACACTTGAGTCCTAGCATGTGACAAAAAAAAAATTAGAAACTCAAAAATGTATAAAATATATGTATAATATATTATAACATCAACATTTTTAATCTTTCATAACTTTCAATACCATAAAGATACACAATTTAAAAAAAAATTAAACTAAAAAGAAAGTTAGTGAAAAGAACATGAAAGTCAGCAGATGAAACTCAAAGGCTAGCAATGTGGATATCATAATAAAGTTACTAAATAATAAATGCAATCAGATACTGTAAATATCCCATAAAAGAAAAAATAAAAATTCAAATTTCTTCCTTAGAATAGGACAAAATTTTCATGTGGCTTTTCCAGGGTGTGGGGATGCCATTCCGTTAAGCCCCACAACATAGAAGTGATCTGTATAATCAGTTGAAGGAGAGAAAAAATAAATTATTGAGAGAAATATAGCTTGAAACTGTTGTAATGGAGCCAACTTGGACTGTTTCTCAAAAACTGATCATTAAATAACAGTGTCAATGTTTAAACCTCAGAAATCTACAAATACTACATTTATTAATTTATTGTTTTGTTGATTGTCTATGTTAAGAAAGTGACACACAGATTAAGTTCTCACAGAAAATCACACAGGGAGGATATTGAAGAGGTAGGATGCAAACCCATATTCTCTAATTCCAAGGATTATAAATGCACCATCTTTGCACTATTTTATCTCAATCTTTCTTCCACATGCAGTAGGTTTACATACAAAAAATCTAAATCCAGTGTCTTCCAAAGCAACTGATAAGGATTGCATCACCAAAGCAATTTTCATCATCAAATTCATGCCTTACAAGCAGCTGCTAAATACTGGCATCATCAGATAGATTTCATACTGATGGCCAAATTGGCAGTTACCAATACAGCTTTTCAAAATCAGCTGTGGTTGAAGACACAATAATCATTTTTCAAAAGGCAGCAGTTTTCTCCCCTGCCAATATGTTTTGAAAGGGTTAAAAGAAGCAGGCCCCAGTCTATCCCCTCATTGCTATATCACAGAAATACTCAAAGATAGTTTGACAGTAATATCCAACCCAAGGCACTGAAGGCAAGTTCCCATTTCAGAAGTCAGAGAGTTATCCTTCCCTGTGGTAGGTGGCATTACCCCAGGCATTCACTTAAAGTTATAGTTGGCATTATTTGAGGTCCAGAATATTGAATATATTGTTGGAACCCCAGGAGAACAGCTGGGTCAGGGAATAAACAGAATTTTTCAGGTTATTCTAAATTGGGACATGTTAGCAACCTGGAAAGGACAGAAATAATACAATGGTAACTAAGCAGGTTAGAAAAATGGATAGGGAAGTGCAAACTCAGAGTCAGCTTGTAAAAAATGCAAACTGCATAAAGCATCAAGGGAAAAATAATCAGATACATTCAAGGGGCAGGTAAAACCTGCATGTGGTGCCAAAAGAGACCCAAGGGTGAAAATAGAGAGCAAATTATATATGTATTTGTAATACAATGTGCCAGCAAAAAGAGCCAGTGTTATTTTGGGCTTCCTAGAAGTAAACATCAGGTTTAGAAGCAAGAAATTGATAATTTCCTCTCTCTCCACAATTCTAGTAAAAGTACTCTAGGACTTTGGATTGAGCTTCATAGAGAGCTCATAGAGAGCTATAGGCAACCAAATGAGATTATAAGAGGAATAGAAGTAATTAGGAGAATGAAAGAATAAATAATTTATGAGGATAAGAGAAAGAGCTAAAGATGTTTAGCTTGGGCACATTATAATTATCTTTTGATCTCTTAAACACTAACTGTAATGGTAATGGGTAGAGGAAAGATTAAGCATGGCACAATAAAAGAAACCTTACTAGGCACCTGTGAGTGATATTAAGGGAAAAAAGACTACATTTACTGGCTGATAAGTAAATGAATTTATGAAATGAAATTAGGTAATCACTTACCAAAGGAAGAACAAGAAATTTCTTAAATTAGGACATATTCAATTTCAACTTTATGTTTAAGTGGATATGTTTGATCATTCTATATTTTGTGTAACCCAATTGGGGTAATCCAATAGAATGGAATCTCCACCATCCTCACTCTTATCATCTGTAAAATAGGTGGGTGGAATGAGACAGTAATTGGATCCTTAAAGGTGTTTTAAAAAAGAAACATACATTTCTATTATTATTAGATTTGATTTCTGTTTCTTTTGCAATAAGAGATTGCTACAGAAAACATTATTTGTTTTTTCTACTGAAATAATCAATCAACATGTAAGAATTGGAATAATATTTCTACCCAGATATATATTTTATAAAGTTGATTGGAAAGGGTAGACAATCATTACTATAAGTAACCTGACCACATGGTCCATAGCCTGCCAGTCCCTTCCTCCTTCCCTTTCACCTGCCTGCTCTGTTCCCATCTTCTTCCTTTTTCCTTCTCTTCTCGATTCTCCCCTGGTTCTCTCCCAAACCTTGACTTTTATTGATGTACAGCACATCGAGCAATGAAAACTGGTGCAACTGTGTTATGTCAGGAATGTTTGATGGACAGATCAAGTTACTCAGGAAGGAGAGGGAATAATCTTCCTTGACATAAACCCCCCGTGATCCTTTGGAAGACCCATATCCCCAATGGATCATTTAAATATAACTATCTTATAACTCTAAACACCTTCTAGCTAAAAGTACATACAATATTGCATTATTCTAAGAGGGAGTTAAAATAGTTTGAGATGAGAGTAAAATACAAAAAAGATTGACTGACAAAATGCCAATTAGAGGGTAGTCCCCTTTGACATAAGAGTTTATATTCAGAATAAGTATATTCAACTCCCTTCAGTTCAGTTCATTATATCCCAAAGTTCATTCTGGATCTTTTGATATGGTATGTGGCTTCTTTGGTAGTATAGTAGTACAATTAAGACAAATTCTAAAAAGTACCAAAATCCCCAAAGTTATAAGAGCCCATTTAAAGATAACTGCAAACAAATAATGAGTTCCTTGCAGCCATGAGAGGTTCCACCAGCTATCATTAGGATTCATATAAGTCTCTATAGCTACTTGCTGTGTGTCACTAAAAAACTTCTGCAGCTCATGGATATTTGTCACAAATTCTCCAGATCTATTTACATAAGAACAACAAGACTGATTAATAAATGCACAAGCACCTCCCAATGTGGCAGTGAGCATGTTGAAGGCTAGTTGATTTTGTAAGACTGTTTTTGCTAAGGAGTTAATCGCCTCCTGAAAGTAAGAGATGGCTTTAGTGTTTTGAGAGATGGCTTGATCTGTGTCTTGAGCCTCAGCTGAGATATTCTTAAGAGAGTCTATTACTGCTATCATCCCAAAATTTGTCCAGAGAGCCCAGAAAAATCTCTCTCCTGGTGATGAAGACTTAAAAATATAAGAAATCCATTTCAAAGGTACTAGGTTTCACAGGAAAAATAATTCCCTATTGGAAAATCATGTCTGAATGCCCATTACAATCAATTTAAGTTCTTAAACAAGTAAATTCCTAAAAGTTGTATAACTGTTGAAACCAATGTGATGGAGTTCAACCATTAGCTCTGTGTAACAATTAACAAAGGCAAAAAAGGAACAAAATGCTGTTTATGGGCTTTTACAATGCTATTCATCTACAGTACAACTATAGTCATAGGGGAGGTGCAAATTAAGACAATGTAAAAGAAAATTTCAATTTTGATTACTTATGAAGTGGTTAACAGTAAATTACATACAGTTTGTATTCAGAATTGAGTTACAGAAACTTCTTCATTCTGGGGAGGGGAACAAACTGCAACAGTTAATGTCATGATGCCATAACTTAATGAGGCAATAGAGTCTGAAAAGGCTTAAAATTCCCTTCCAGACTCTTTGAGGTTCCTTCCCCTCCCAAGTACCATCATTCATCTAAATCCCTTTGTCCACACTTCTAGGGTCCACCATACTGAGGGAAGTTCCCACATTGAGTATAGGTGTTTGGGTATGAGTCTTGATTTTCCTCATTTGAATAACTATTCCTCCTATTAATATCATTATTCCTGAAACTTCTATTCCTTTTTTCCTGATTTTTCTTCTTACAATTCATAATTACATGACCAACCTTTCCACAAAAGTAACATGTTAGTGGTTGTTTTGTGGATTCTTGTAAAGGAGCTATGTTCTCTCCTTGCTTTACATTTCCAACTGTTTCAGTTTATTCTTTTATTTCCTTCCTCAATGTCTCTACTAAAGTAGCATTATCCTCATCCTTTTCACCCTCTTTAGAAGTTAATTCCTTTATTTCCTTCCTTAATTCTTCCACTAAATCAGTGCTCTCCTTCTCTTTTTCCTTATGTCCCTCAAAAGCATAAACTGCCACTATTTTAAAGACTTCAGGGTATATAGTAGGACATTTAGGACAGCTAGTATCATCTGTGGTAACTGCTACTTGGCCTATGTTCTGGTGTTCAATGGAATGGGTTGTAGTGAGGCTATTAGGGGAAGCAGGTGGGGTAGTGGAGGTAGAATGGAGGTGGTCAGCATTTGGGGAGGCAGAGCAAAAAGATCATGGGCAGAGCTGAGGATGGGGTGGAGAGGAAGTGGGTATGGGATCAGGTATGGAGTGGAGAGGAGTAGGATGGGTGAGGTCTAGAGAAGTCATAGTAAGGTGGGTGGGAAGGAGGGTACAGAAAAAGATTGAAGTAGGGATTGTACAAGTGGCCATAGTTAGAAAGAGGATACCAGTGGTAAGATATTAAGGGAGGGTAGAGAGGTAGATTGGGAGAAAGAGGATGGGAGGAGTAGAAGAAGAGTGGAGTCTGATAGGGAGAGGAGCTGAGGGGTTGAAATCCTGGTTTGGGTCAGTGTGAGAAGAAACCTCCTCACAGTCCAGTTGGGATGATAAAGCATGATTTTTGCTAGATTTCTCAGAAGGAGTTAAGCTAGAATGGTTTGGTTCCAAAGAAATAATAGTTTCCTCACTGGAGTGAATGGTCAATTTATTAACATGATATGCCCAAAAGAACCAGTATTTATAATCTTTGAAATCTTAGTTTTTAATGACTAACTTCAAATCTTTTAAGATCTTGAAGTCAATAGAGCCATAGTTTGGCCATAAAGATATGTCCATCCATGCCTTACAAAGCTTTTTAGATTTTTTTTTTATCGTCCAATTCCCCTTAAGCAAATTAGGATCACTCCAGGAATTTAAAAATTTATGCAGGGGTGAATCAGGAGGACTATATCCTGATTTCCTTTGATGTGTTGCAGTATTTCCCATATTATCTAGTCTGAATGTCTTATTTAAGCTACTTTGAGTATTGCTAAATGGTCAGGTTAAACAATGAAAAGTTCTTAAAACATTAAAAAAATGGAGCCATAATGTTCTTCAATGTTATTGTGGAAGGCAACAAGATGAGATTTAAACCAAAAGCTAATGTAAGGAAACATTAATTGTTGCACAGTAATAGTATCAATAATGAATGTGTATTCAGTGTCATAATTGCTGTTATTAATAATTAATAAAACATACATTTATTATGATTGTTTATGACGTTATTAATAATTAATAATAAACACTTATTATACTCATTATTAAAATTAATAATCAATATCAACAAATGCCCATAAATAGCAAGTGCCAATCATCAATAGTAATTATTAGTAATTAATAGTGACTGATAATTCTTAAAAATTAATAATTTTTATTATTGATAGTATTATTAATATTATTGCATTCTAAAATTATTCCTTAATATTGCACCTAATTAATTTGATTTAATGTTGACTTTGTTCAATTTTAGAAATTTGGTTTTTAATTTAAATTCAATATTATTTATGCTTCCTATTTATAATCCTTTTATTTTAATGTATCAAATGTAATAGCATTATTTTAGATCATTAGTAGCAGTAGTAAAGGAATTCTTTTTATTTTCCTGCAGTTTTAATTCTCAACACTAGGTGGTGCTATAAATGTGTTTAGAGTGGAAGGTACCTGTGGGTAGACCTATCTAAGCAAGCAGTCAGATAAAGAGAAAGAAAAAAACTGTGTGGCTTTTGACATGCTAAAGAAGGCAGTCACTTTGCAAGCAAAGTTTGACTGACAGATCCAGCACAAAATGAGAGGAGCAAGAGTGCATGCAACTACAGGGGAAAAGAAGGGGCAAATATGAGCAAACAACAGAAAAAGAAAAAAGAAATGACAGTCAACAGCTTCTACCCAGGCAATGAAGAAAGAACAAATGTAACAGAGGAAGATGAAAGAACACCAAGCAAAATCACAGAAACTCCAAAATTGGACACAGGCTTTGGAAGAACTCAAAATAAAATTCAAAACACAAATATGAGAGGGTGAAGACAACTAGAAAAAGAACTTAAGGAGCAAGATAAGTCATCTTGAGAAAATGTTGTCTTGAAAGCCAAAATTAATCACCTTGAAAATGAGGCAAAGGAGATGAAAGATCAGAAGAAAAAAGTGATGAAATTCCAGGGATGAAATTCAATCATTAAAAACCAGAATACAACAAATAGAAGGAAGAAACTTCACAAGGCAGCAGGAAACAATAAAACAAAATGAAAAGAATGAAAAAAATTGAGGAAAATATGAAACACCTCATTCACAAAACAGATTTAGAAAATCATTCCAGGAGAGACGACCTAAGAATCATTGGTCAACTGGAAGACAATGACAAAAGAAAAAGCCTGGACATAAAACTACAGGAAATCATCCAAGAAAACTACCCTGACATTCAAGAACAAGAGGGAAAAGTGGAGATTGAAAGATTCTACAGATCACCTACTGTACTTAATCACCAACTGACAACACTCAGGAATGTCATAGCCAAATTCAAGAACTCTCAGATCAAGGAAAAAAATATTAAAGGCTGTTAGGAAGAAGTCATTCAGATACTATTGTGAATCTTAAAATTTCTCAGACTCTACCTTGGAACATTATTTTAAGATTAAGGTTAAGGCTATTCCCATTTAAACAATGGAGGTACTTAATCAGGAATGTATTGGGAACTTTAAAATTACTCCACCCATACGTAAGCATACTTTAGGGGAAGATAAAGTTGTAAACTCTTTACTAAGCAATGAAAAAGTACCTAACTTATACTTATAGTGAGGCAAAAGCCCTTAAGCTAGGTCTATTTTTATATCTATTGCAAAAAAAGGGTGCTAAGTACTTATGAAGGTTAAATTAATCACTCAAAAGGCAAGCTTAGCAAAGAGGTGTGAAATACTCAGAAATTTTAGTCTACCCAGAGAAGTTGATAACAAGATGTGAATTAAGAATGGTCAGTCCTGTGAAAAGGTCTACTGTGATTGGTAGATGTGAAAATTTAAGGGAGGTGACATAGGAGAAAATTCTCTTAAAAAGGAGGTCAGGAGCTGACAGCTGGGGTCTCTCTCGAGCTCTCTGGGTCTCTCGGGTCTCTCTCGGTGGCTCTCAGTAGCTGAACTTAGTTGAGCTCAGAAGCTGAACTGGAGGGTCTCTCTGAACACTAGAGTTTTGCTTGGGACAATCTTGTGGTGAGTGATTAAAGACTGACTTAGTTTTCTCTCTTAAAAGAAAGGCCTAGGACATTGGCCTAGGCCCTAGCCTTCCTATTATTTCCTCTTACTCTGTCTCTCTCCCTTTCTTTAATTCCTTCATTTGTATTAATTAAAATCTCCATAAAACCCAGCTGACTTGGGTATTTCACATTTGGGAATTTTTCCCATGGTGACCACTTATTTTTTATTTAAATAAAGACACTAAAAATTATCTTCATGCTTTTGGCAATTCAAAGTCTTGAATCCATATTTTCGTGGTCACAGTTTATGGCAATCACTCTTTTGTCTGTAACAGTTTATGGCAGACCACGTAGGTTGTGATGAAAACCTTAAAAAATTTCTGTGAAATATCTTTCTTTTCTCTCTTTATTACTTGATCTCTCAGTCAATCTTTTTAAACATGTTAACTTGGCTTCAAAAAACAGCTGCAAGAGTGGGTGAGTAAAAACATTTTGATTTCTCCTTCAATTAAATAGAACACAGCTGTTTTAAATCTTAGCAACAGAGCCCTAAGGTCCTGGCTAGGAGAGCTGTTTCTAAATCTCCTTCCTTTAGGGAGTAACTGCCTAAATTAGGATTAAGAGAAACCTGGGGAAAGTTTTGGCCTTGTCCTGCTCCCCACGTGTTTACTTTAGAAATATGTGGATACAGCCAGTTCACAATGTACTTAACAACTGGCTATTCAGCTCCATGTCAACCTTGTAAAATTTGCATCCATTGCCTCTCCGAAATTTCTCATACCATGGGGCTTATGGCAAAGTATAACCGACACGCTACTCCCCTGGGATTTTGATTGTTATAGCTGTAATATTGTATTTCCTTACAAAACCCACTTCTCAGTGAAACCCAACCCAGTGTTCCTTCTACTACTCAACAAAATGCAGAAATAAATACTCGGATTGAGCTTATAGAGGAAAGTCAGGGGGAGATCATAACTTTTATGAGAAGCATTAAAAGAGAGTTAAGAACATTATCAGAATCTCTGACCCACCATGCTCTGGACACTCACCCTCCTAACCAACTCATACCTTCCCCTGCCCCCTCAGCCTCAGAAAATCCTACTTCTAACCAACCCACTCCTCCCCCTTCCCATGCTTCTGATCCTACACCCTCTACTCTGAGTTCACACCCCACCCATGCTTCTGACCCTACCACCTCCACCCTAAGTTCACACCACACCCATACTGACGATCCTAACACCTAGAAATTTAGAAGTCATGAGAAATATAAAGGCAGTTCTTTACATCACTTCTTATGTCTCACATGTATCAATGGTGACTTAAACTTGGCTTTGGACATCCCAGGGGGTCAGTCAGTTGGTTCTGATTTGTCACTTGCTAACATAGGCAGGTCATAGACCTTTCTCCCCAACAGTTAGTCTTTAAATTGGGGATGTATACATTCCTAATTGCTAGAATTCTAAAGACTAATCAAGATGGAATAAATCTAAAATTCACAAACTACTTGTCTATTTTGTATATAGCCAACTTGAAATGATATACATCAAATATGTGTCTCTTCATTTGGCACACTGAATGCAATGTTTACATTTTTTCATTTTACATACAACTCTAATTTTTACCTTAAGTAATACAAACTTTTATATGTTGTTTATAACTGGTGTAATGTAAATATGATTTTCTATAAAGAAATTAATGAATGTTTTGTTGTGTTCCTATGGGCTATAGAAAAGAAACAGATGTGATTTGCAGACACTACATTTTCCTTCTTTATTGTCTTAGGTATGAGGGAGGGAGGAACATTTTGCTCTTTTAAAAATAATGTGAGCCAAGGATGTTAACTTTATCCTTCCTCTTCTAGTATTATCAAGTGCCTCTTTGAGGTTTATTAAAGTTCTAGAATGATCTATTGTTCACCTACCCAGATGGTAGGAGATGCACTGGTAGTTGAATGTTCACAAAAAAGGGAACATGTTTATCCTTGCACACAGAAAGACTTAATGAAAGTCATAAACACTGAGGATATCCAGTATACTTCCAGTTCCTTCTGGAACAGGAAGGGGTAAAATGAATTGATTTAACCCATCTGTAAAGGAAGGAGACTTTTAGTGAAGGGAAGAGAACCTGGGTAAGTTCATGTGAACTTCCTATTGAAATATTTTGTGCCATCCAGGATAATTTAGGCCTATTTAATACAAGAGTTTAAACTATTTTCTTTGAGATTTATTAGGCTTGGGTGATCTCATGAAAGAACACTATCATTTTTCCCTAGAAAGAAAATACTATTAGATAACAATTCCAAGAGATGACAGTAGCCTATGTGTGAGAAAGCTGGAAATGGTGGAGCTGGAGGATAGAAAAAAAGCAGAATGAAGAGATTCAGAGGATGATGTCTGAAGAGCTACAGTAAAACAACTAATTATTAGGCAAATTCAGGGCCTGGACCAGGAAACTATAAAAAATAGAGGAAAGAAACAATGAACTACTAGTTATAGAGAGATATAGTAGTAGAAGGTCTTCTAGCTTTGTCATAACTTTTCCTTACCAAAGATGTTGAGTATCCTGGAGAATGACCATTTCTCTAGGTATGAGCATTTCTAAGAGATTATATTCTTTGTGTAGAGGATAGAGGTGATGGAGAATAATTCCACTACTTTATTTTCTTCATTATTTACTTTGCTATTGTAGGGATTAAATTTGTGGTTGGGCTAAATATAAGAGAACATGGTAACCAATTTTAAAAATTAATACAGCTCAATTCCAAATGACATTTTAGAAGCTTTATTTACAAAAAGAGGGAAAGAGTAGATATATAGAAGTAGAGAAATGTAAATGGAGAGTAAATGAGATATCTAACCTAACAAAGTAAATATTTGCTCTGGCAGGGCTTCTTACACCAGCTGGAGGGCCCAAGAAGAATTAAGCAAGGATTTCACCCAGGTGGCCTCCTCTGAGAGGGCGGTCTCTCCCGGGCTAATCTTCCAGAATCCAGGAAAGGAGGGTCAGCTTTTTTCACTCATCCAATCTGAAGTCCAAAGGGAGAAGATCTAAGAGCAGTCTTACCAGAAGCAGTTCAAGTCACCAGCCCCAGGTCCTTCACACTGAAGATTCAGGCCAAAGACCAAAGAACTCTTGGTCAGGAAGTTCATTATCTTTTATAGTCCATTTTTATGTCCCTTTCTGCCCCTTCCTCCACTTTACAGTGACCAATTGAAGACTTTAAATTTGCTTAACACTGCCCATAAGGCAGCGAGTCACTTCTGGAGGTGTATCTCACTTTAGTAAGTGGTTTGTGAACCTTAGTGTTAAGTAAGGGTGTCTTCTCTTTTGGTTGATTAAATTTAAAAGTAGGCAAGGGGAGAGTCAATCCCATTCTCATACAAATCCTTAAAATATAGAATTTTATAATGAATAAAACTTTGGATTCAACAATTCAAAAGGACTGGGTTTAAATCCTACCTTAAACATGTATTGTAATAACTGTAGGACCCCAAGTCCTACACCTCTATAGAATGCAAACAAACTGGTACTTATTGTATACATTGTATGCACCTTGTGGGAAAACAAAGTCAATATTGAGTCTTCTTTCAGAGTATATATTTTAATGCATCCAGAGCATCATGTATATTTGTACAAGTATATGTAAATTGAAATCGTAAAGTCTAATTTAATTAAGCAATTTCAATTTCTATTCATTGATTAATACCTCTTTATTGCTTTATGCCCTTGGCATGTAATTTCATTAGATATTCAGCATTTTAGTGATAAATTATGCCTATAGGTTTACTAATAGTTAAGATTCTTAGGTATTAGCTGACTGAATAATTGTGTATGAAAATCAGTAATCCATAATCAAAGTGTGAGAACACAAACGTCAAAGGGAGTTTGGTGCATACTTTTAGCATCTAGGAATGTAACCAGATGCTCCTGAGGCTGTGAATTTATATTATTTTATTTAGCTACAGAATAAGCTTTACTATCTTTATAACACCGTACACTGAATAGAAGCTATGCAGAATACCTTATAGGATGGATGATTTGCTCCACTTTCAAGATATTCTACCAAGGGAAAGAAAATCCAAATTTGTAGACCATTTCTGGGATGAATTTGTGTAATCTGGCTATTTTGCATAAAGTACAAATGCCTGTTAGCTGATAAGGCTCTTCTATTCAGACCATGATGGGTCTGATTTACAGCTCAAATAATAAGTCAGTTTTGCTTGGAAGATTTTCCCAAGATTTTACTTTATAGATTGGTACCCCCAAAGGACTAAAGATTTGAACTTCTAGCTTCCCAGGCCCTCTGGAAACAGGCAGGGAGTTCTTTCTTCAAAGCCCTCTGAATCAGGACTCCAAATTAGCCAGGTTCCTACTTATTCTGGGTTTAAAGTAAAACTCTGCTTTTAGGAGATTCATTTTTCTCTCTCTCTCTCTTTTTTTTTAACTTTGGGGCCCTTTTTATTTTATGTTGTGTGTTTTATGTTGTATGTGTTATGTTGATTTGGGACTTCATTTCCTTTGACTGTGAGCTTTTATTTCCTGTGACTTTGATACAGTTAGACATATGCATTTGTGGGTTTTCAAGCACTAGGAGATAGTAGAGATTTTTTATTTTGATAGACACATGCATCTTTGTGTTTTCAAGTTATATAGAGAATTTTTTCAGTAGTTAGATGCATGCATGAGTGACATGGTTCTAAAAACAGGGAACCTTCTTGAATAGTCAGTTTAGAGAGATCAGATGTGCTGGTTGGAAAAGCCTAATGGTCAGCCATACAGGACAAAATTAATTGTTTATACAAAACCAACTCTAAATGAAATCTTTTGGATGAAACTCTTCTTAAAATTGGCTTAAAAATAAACCTGCATTTTTTATTCTCCTGTTTGTCTAAGTGCTTCAGTTTGTGGAAATAGCCAAATGGCAGAGGTAGATAGTAAATTATATATGTTAACCGTTTTGTTGTTTATGTATTTGTGTTTCTCTGTCTCTGTTCATAGAATTTTTGTGTGCATAAAGTGATCTTTTCAAAAAACCTTTTTTTTTACTGTCTCATCTGGCATTCTTGCATACTGAAAATATTTTGAGACATAAGGGGGTAAAAAGAACACATGACATCTTGAACCAATTAGAAACTGTGAAACTGAAATCCTATTTTATGGTTAAATGATTCTGATACAGTTAGAAATCTTATGTAGTGAGTTTTGAATTGATATTCCTTAACTTTTAAATGAAGAGAAATCAAAGCAACAGAAGAAGTAAAGGGTACCCCTTGGAATAATAGATTTATTGTTTAAGGTTCCAGGAAACAAGGTCATTTTTCTTATTGGGAAATTAAGTGGTGGAAACACAGCTTACATTTCAAGAAAAACTTGGTAAACTGGGGTTTAAAATTTAACATAAATAAATTAAAACCCCAAGTAACTGGATGCTTTCAAAACTGAAGTAAACTTGAAGTACTTTTTGTTATTTTGAAAGCTTACTATAAAATATATGGTTATTATGTTGAAAGAAAAAACAATGGACAAAGTACTCTTTGAGCAAAAGTTGACATCATTTGGTAGGCAAAGCAAACAATTCAGAGATCCACAGTAAGGACTAAGATCCTGATCAAAAAAATTGATATAGTTTTCAAGGCAAAAAGAATAATTTACAGAGTGAGGAGTGAGATTTACATGCGTCATTTTTGACATAAGTAATAGGAACTTACAGGAAATGGATAAATTAGGACAGTTTGACCTAGGCTTCTTAAAGGAATCATTCTCGATATAGTACATTCTAACTCCCATTTCTGAGTAATCCCCAATCCTCCCTCAGTACTTGCTATCTTTGAATGGAAGACTTCAGGGATTGTTGCCCTCCTATACGAAATAATTTGATATAAAGAATAATATAATGCAATGTAATCACACACTTAATATCAATGTTGTAAAACCTATGGCAACAGAATTATTACTCAGGCACTACACTGAGACTCACTCCATACTTAATCAAATTGCATATACAGACTTTTGCCTGGTACTTTAATCTCATTAGAAATTACATAGTTGAGGACTTCCGGTTAAGATGGCGGCTTAGAGAAAGCTGAAGTTCAGATCTCCGGAAAACCCTTCCCGACCGATCTCAAACTAGAAGCTCCTAAGGCGCCGAAATTCAAAACGATCAACAGCACAGACCCTGGGAACCCTCCTCCTGGACCTGGACCCGGTTCAAAAGGTACGGCTCCCCTTAAAAGCCAGAACCCGAGATCCCTCGGACCTCAGGGGTAGGAGCGCAGAGTCCAAGGCTCCCGGAAGCGGCAGCCGCGCCGGGCTCAGAGAGCAGGGTCTGAGGAACAACAACCCTCAGGGTCTTCTACCCAAGTCCCAGTCCGGGTGAAAGTTACTGCCTGGGGCTTCCGCTGCGAAGAGCCAGTCGGTCAAAGAGCCGGTCGGTCCAGGTGAAAGTTACTGCCTGGGGCCTCCGCTGCAAAGAGCCGGTCGGTCCAGGTGAAAGTTACTGCCTGGGGCCTCCGCTGCAGAGAGCTGGTCAAAACAACAGCAACCCTCAGGGCGGGCAAGACAGCCTCACGGGCTGGATCCTGCTATCCAAGTCTCAGTGAAAGTCTGTGCTCTCGGAGCTTGGGGAAGCAGCAGCCCATCTCCCCGCAGGCCGACGAAACAGCCTCACGGCCAGGGATTCTGAAGGCAACTTCCGGAAATCGAGCCAGGGGGAGAGTGTGGCCTCGTGGTCCGACCCTTCCATTCCAGTTCCAGTGAGGCATATTCAGTTTAACCCAGGGAACGCTCATAGAACCAACATCTGCCCAGGACTAAAGCCTCTGATCACCAGACAAAGACAAGAAAAGCCAATCCTCCACGTTCAGAGATGACAAACTCCACAGAAGCACAGAAGCCCCAAAATACCAAGAAAAATAAGAAGAAAGGGGCGACTCTGGACACATTCTATGGAGCCAAAATACAAAATACAGAGCAGATAGAAGAAGATATACAAGAAAATTCTCCAAAATTTTCCAAAGGAAATAGAAACTCTCCACAAACCCATGAAGAATTTGAATCAGAAAGGACCAAAAAGATGGAAGCCCTCTGGGAGGAAAAGTGGGAAATGATGCAAAAGAAATTCACGCATCTACAAAACCAGTTTGACCAAACTGTAAAAGAAAACCAGGCTTTAAAGCAAGAACTAATAAAGCAAAGCCAAAACACCAAGAAATTAGAAGAGAACATAAAATATCTCACCAACAAGGTGATAGATCTTGAAAACAGGGGGAGAAGAGAAAATTTAAGAATAATTGGACTCCCAGAAAAGCCAGAAATAAACACCAAACTGGACATGGTGATACAAGATATAATCAAAGAAAATTGCCCAGAGATTCTAGAACAAGGGAGCAATACATCCACTGACAGAGCTCACAGAACACCTTCTACACTAAATCCCCAAAAGACAACTCCCAGGAATGTAATTGCCAAATTCCAAAGCTATCAAACAAAAGAAAAAATCCTACAGGAAGCCAGAAAAAGACAATTTAGATATAAAGGAATGCCAATCAGGGTCACACAAGACCTTGCAAGTTCTACGCTGAATGATCATAAGGCATGGAACATGATCTTCAGAAAGGCAAGAGAGCTGGGTCTCCAACCAAGAATCAGCTACCCAGCAAAACTGACTATATACTTCCAAGGGAAAGTATGGGCATTCAACAAAATAGAAGACTTCCAACTTTTTGCAAAGAAAAGACCAGAGCTCTGTGGAAAGTTTGATACCGAAAATCAAAGAGCAAGGAATACCTGAAAAGGTAAATATTAAGGAAAGGGGAAAAATGTTATCTTCTTTTACTCAAACTCTCTTCTATAAGGACTACATTTATATCAACCTATGTATACTAATATGTGGGGAAAATGTAATGTATAAATAGGGGGTAAAGAAAGACCAAATAGAACAATGGTTCTCACACAAAGATTCACATGGGAAGGGGAGGGGAAGAAAACTCCTATAAGAAGGAGAGGAAGAGAGGGGGGGGGGTTTACTTAAACCTCAATCTCAGGGAAATCAGCTCTGAGAGGGAAAAACCTCCAGATCCATTGGGATCTTGAATTCTATCTTACCCAACAAGGGTAAGGAGAAGGGAAAACCAAGGGGGGGAGGGGGAGAGGGAGAACAAAAAGGGAGGGAAAGAGAGGGGGGAGGGGGAGGGAACAAAAAGGGAGGGACTAAAAAGGGAAACATCAAGGGAGGGGACAAGGGGGACTGATTCAAAGTAAATCACTGGACTAAAAGGTAGAGCCGAAGAAGAAAAGGTTAGAATTAGGGAAGGCAATCAAAATGCCAGGGAGTCTACAAATGACAATCATAACTTTGAACGTGAATGGGATGAACTCACCCATAAAACGTAGACGAATAGCTGAATGGATTAGAATCCAAAACCCTACCATATGTTGTCTTCAAGAAACACACATGAGGCGGGTTGACACCCACAAGGTCAGAATTAAAGGATGGAGTAAGACCTTCTGGGCCTCAACTGATAGAAAGAAGGCAGGAGTGGTAATCATGATATCTGATAAAGCCAATGCAAAAATAGACCTGATCAAAAGGGATAGGGAAGGTAATTATATTTTGTTAAAAGGGACTCTAGACAATGAGGAAATATCATTAATCAACATGTATGCACCAAATAATATAGCACCCAAATTTCTAATGGAGAAACTAGGAGAATTGAAGGAAGAAATAGACAATAAAACCATACTAGTGGGAGACTTAAACCAACCATTATCAAATTTAGATAAATCAAATCAAAAAATAAATAAGAAAGAGGTAAAAGAAGTGAATGAAATCTTAGAAAAATTAGAATTAATAGACATATGGAGAAAAATAAATAGGGATAAAAAGGAATACACCTTCTTCTCAGCACCACATGGCACATTCACAAAAATTGACCATACATTAGGTCACAGAAACATAGCACACAAATGCAAAAAAGCAGAAATAATGAAAGCAGCCTTCTCAGATCACAAGGCAATAAAAATAATGATTAGTAATGGTACATGGAAAACCAAATCTAAAACCAATTGGAAATTAAACAATATGATACTCCAAAACCGTTTAGCTAAAGAAGAAATCATAGAAACAATTAATAATTTCATCAAGGAAAATGACAATGGCGAAACATCCTTTCAAACCTTTTGGGATGCAGCCAAAGCGGTAATCAGAGGCAAATTCATATCCCTGAAAGCTCATATTAACAAACAAGGGAGAGCAGAGATCAATCAATTGGAAATGCAATTGAAAAAACTCGAAAGCGATCAAATTAAAAACCCCCAGCAGAAAACCAAATTAGAAATCCTAAAAATTAAGGGAAAAATTAATAAAATCGAAAGTGATAGAACTATTGATTTAATAAATAAGACAAGAAGCTGGTACTTTGAAAAAACAAACAAAATAGACAAAGTACTGGTCAATCTAATTAAAAAAAGGAAGGAAGAAAAGCAAATTCACAGCATTAAAGATGAAAAGGGGGACAGCACCTCCAATGAGGAGGAAATTAAGGCAATCATTAGAAATTACTTTGCCCAATTATATGGCAATAAATACACCAATTTAGGAGAAATGGATGAATATATACAAAAATACAAACTGCCTAGACTAACAGAAGAGGAAATAGAATTCTTAAATAATCCCATATCAGAAATTGAAATCCATCAAGCCATCAAAGAACTTCCTAAGAAAAAATCCCCAGGGCCTGATGGATTCACCTGTGAATTCTATCAAACATTCAGAGAACAATTAACCCCAATACTATACAAACTATTTGACATAATAAGCAAAGAGGGAGTTCTACCAAACTCCTTTTACGACACAAACATGGTACTGATTCCAAAACCAGGCAGGTCAAAAACAGAGAAAGAAAACTATAGACCAATCTCCCTAATGAATATAGATGCAAAAATTTTAAATAGGATACTAGCAAAAAGACTCCAGCAAGTGATCAGAAGGATCATTCACCATGATCAAGTAGGATTCATACCAGGGATGCAGGGCTGGTTCAACATTAGGAAAACCATCCACATAATTGACCACATCAACAAGCAAACTAGCAAGAACCACATGATTATCTCAATAGATGCAGAAAAAGCCTTTGATAAAATACAACACCCATTCCTATTAAAAACACTAGAAAGCATAGGAATAGAAGGGTCATTCCTAAAAATAATAAACAGTATATATCTAAAACCAACAGCTAATATCATCTGCAATGGGGATAAACTAGATGCATTCCCAATAAGATCAGGAGTGAAACAAGGATGCCCATTATCACCTCTACTATTTGACATTGTACTAGAAACACTAGCAGTAGCAATTAGAGAAGATAAAGAAATTGAAGGCATCAGAATAGGCAAGGAGGAGACCAAGTTATCACTCTTTGCGGATGACATGATGGTCTACTTAAAGAATCCTAGAGATTCAACCAAAAAGCTAATTGAAATAATCAACAACTTTAGCAAAGTTGCAGGATACAAAATAAACCCACATAAATCATCAGCTTTTCTATATATCTCCAACACAGCTCAGCAGCAAGAACTAGAAAGAGAAATCCCATTCAAAATCACCTTAGACAAAATAAAATACCTAGGAATCTATCTCCCAAGACAAACACAGGAACTATATGAACACAACTACAAAACACTCGCCACACAACTAAAACTAGACTTGAACAATTGGAAAAACATTAACTGCTCATGGATAGGACGAGCCAATATAATAAAAATGACCATCCTACCCAAACTTATTTATCTATTTAGTGCCATACCCATTGAACTACCAAAATACTTCTTCACTGATTTAGAAAAAACCATAACAAAGTTCATTTGGAAGAACAAAAGATCAAGGATATCCAGGGAAATAATGAAAAAAAACACATATGATGGGGGCCTTGCAGTCCCAGACCTCAAACTATATTACAAAGCAGCAGTCATCAAAACAATTTGGTACTGGCTAAGAAACAGAAAGGAAGATCAGTGGAATAGACTGGGGGAAAACGACCTCAGCAAGACAGTATACGATAAACCCAAAGATCCCAGCTTTTGGGACAAAAATCCACTATTCGATAAAAACTGCTGGGAAAATTGGAAGACAGTGTGGGAGAGACTAGGAATAGATCAACACCTCACACCCTACACCAAGATAAATTCAAAATGGGTGAGTGACTTAAACATAAAGAAGGAAACCATAAGTAAATTGGGTAAACACAGAATAGTATACATGTCAGACCTTTGGGAGGGGAAAGGCTTTAAAACCAAGCAAGATATAGAAAGAATCACAAAATGTAAAATAAATAATTTTGACTACATCAAACTAAAAAGCTTTTGTACAAACAAAACCAATATAACTATAATCAGAAGGGAAACAACAAATTGGGAAAAAATCTTCATAGAAACCTCTGACAAAGGTTTAATTACTCATATTTATAATGAGCTAAATCAATTGTACAAAAAATCAAGCCATTCTCCAATTGATAAATGGGCAAGGGAAATGGATAGGCAGTTCTCAGATAAAGAAATCAAAACTATTAACAAGCACATGAAGAAGTGTTCTACATCTCTTATAATCAGAGAGATGCAAATCAAAACAACTCTGAGGTATCACCTCACACCTAGCAGATTGGCTAACATAACAGCAAAGGAAAGTAATGAATGCTGGAGGGGATGTGGCAAAGTAGGGACATTAATTCATTGCTGGTGGAGTTGTGAACTGATCCAACCATTCTGGAGGGCAATTTGGAACTATGCCCAAAGGGCGACAAAAGAATATCTACCCTTTGACCCAGCCATAGCACTGCTGGGTCTGTATCCCAAAGAGATAATGGACACAAAGACTTGTACAAAAATATTCATAGCTGCGCTCTTTGTGGTGGCCCAAAACTGGAAAACGAGGGGATGCCCATCAATTGGGGAATGGCTGAACAAACTGTGGTATATGTTGGTGATGGAATACTATTGTGCTCAAAGGAATAATAAAGTGGAGAAGTTCCATGGAGACTGGAACAACCTCCAGGAAGTGATGCAGAGCGAGAGGAGCAGAACCAGGAGAACATTGTACACAGAGACTAATACACTGTGGTATAATCGAACGTAATGGACTTCTCCATTAGGGGCGGTGTAATGTCCCTGAACAACTTTCAGGGATCCAGGAGAAAAAAAAAAACACCATTCATAAGCAAAGGATAAACTATGGGAGTGGAAACACCGAGAAAAAGCAACTGCCTGAATACAGAGGTTGAGGGGACATGACAGAGGATAGACTTTAAATGAACACTCTAATGCAAATACTATCAACAAAGCAATGGGTTCAAATCAAGAAAACATCTAATGCCCAGTGGACTTACGCGTCGGCTATGGGGGGTGGGGGGGAGGAAAAGAAAATGATCTATGTCTTTAACGAATAATGCTTGGAAATGATCAAATAAAATATATTAAAAAAAAATATTTCACCTAAAAAAAAAAAAGAAATTACATAGTTGCAAGGTGTTAAAGTAAAGGGATTCTTTAGCTAATACAAATGAGAATTAGTTAATTCTATTTCCTTCTTACATATGTTTGAATTCTTAAGAATTATTTCTTTTCCCCCCTTTGTCTATTTTAAGTTAATCAATCAGGAATTGAAGTACCCCTACTTAACACATAGTAAGTCAGGAACCAAGGGAGTTCACACTTATTAACACTTAATCTTAAAAGAAAGACCATAAGCACTGATGCTCCTCCCCCAGAGCTAAGTAAATTAAGAGGCTTTGGGTTCCTGAGATGTGATAGACCAGTCCACAGTGAAAGGAAGGAGAAACAGGAAGTGAGTTGGAGAAAAATGCTTATAAAACCCAGCAAGGGCATCCTGATTCACTTCTACTGCTTTGGTGGCTCTTGCTGAGGGAGGACCTCTGTGTTGGTGTCTTCTGCATTGGAGGGATTCTTCTGCCTTGGACTTCTGCACTGGAGACTGATTCTGTGCGGGTAAGACTCTCCCTGAAGAGATTACCATGATTCCTGCTTGGAGATCAAGACCTGAGGGATCCTTTGTCAGAGTTGAGCTTAATTTCTTTGGATTTGCAAATTATAGGGTATTTAGTGTGGCAATATTTTCTACCTCCTTCCTACATTTCCCTCTTCACTATCTCTTCCATGCTATAATAAACCTAGAAAGCTACTAACATACTCATAATTTAATTTTTTAATTTTTATAAACATAGACCACAATACTTCTTTTTAACTCGTAAATTTAGTCAAACCATTTTTAACCATTACATCCCCTAAAATGGAGAGAAGTTATTTTAAGTAAATAATTGAAACTAAAGTGATCTTTACTTAGGGAAATTCTTGTGAACAGTTTCTAGGATATAATTTGTTGTTTAAAGGATTTTTATATTTGTTAAAAAGTTGGATTTTGGTACTTTTACCTGATAGTGAATAGTGGAATTTTCAGTAATTCAAAAGTCTCATAGTTGAAATTACACCTTCAGCATGAAAGTGAAAGTCTTATTAAAAATAATTTATGTTTAACAACAAGGTATGCTAATCTTATGTGGAAGGAACTGAGTAAAATTGAAATTGAAGCTCTGTCAGTTAGCTGAAACGCTATTAGAATAAGTATTGTTGAAAGGAAAATGTTTGAAGAAAGTTTTAATTTTGGAAAGTATGAGATTTCATGTGTTTATTTTCTTGGGAACTATAGTCTAATATGAAGAATTATACTTTGATTTGGAAATAAAATGAAAGAGAACTATAATGATTTAGGAATATATTCAAAGCAATTAGTTATTTGTAGTATTTATGAAATCAGATTTGAATTAAATTTAATTATGTGCTCTTAAATGTTTATAAATTATGTAATACATATGATAAGCATTGTACACTTGCTTTCTACTTATTGTTATTTCATTGATAAGATGTAAAAGTTGCATACTAGATAATTCTGTTTGAAGTTTTTAAATGTGGTTGGTACAAAATAAATATATTATGAATTTTGTTAATTTTCTGATCTTATGAATATTAATCCTACTTTACTAATTTGTAAAATGGATAAAATTAATGCCTAACAGATTTAGTGTGTATATGACAAATTCATTTTAAAATCTGAATTATTTTGGGTTATTGATCTTACTGTTAAACTTTAAAATCAGGTAAAAATCAGGTTAAAATCAGGTAAAAAAATTAACTATTTATTTTGAAATGTATAGACTATACTGTTTTTACTATGTAATTGCATCATTATTTAAAAGATCAATTCCCTGATGTTAAAATCTTAAAAGTATTGATTTGTACATAATATAGAAGGAAAAATTAATAATGAAGTAAAGTTTATTTTTAAGAGATGGCTGGTGAAAGCAAATTGAAAAAGGAACAAAATGCTGGTTCTAACTGAAAAAACAAACAAACAAGACATTCAGTTTTATTAAGGGAATATAATCAGGTCCAAAGGAAGAAATAAAAGATAGGAAATATATAGAGAAAGTCTAGGGAAGTAGGAATGGATTGACAATGGGCAGAAAGTTAAAGAATTTTGTAATCTATTTTGCATTAAGAATGTAAACAGAGGGTTTGAAGGGAAAAGATTTGAATATTTTATAATTGCTTATATGTTGGGGGATATTGTTAGTCTGTTTTACTTTTTATTTTTTTTAATTTTTTTCCATAAAGCACTCTTCTTTAATCCTGTGAGGTTGCTTTCTGATTTGGTGATTATAATGGCAAAATGGTAGAAAAGGGATAAAGAGTACTAGAAACTCCACTTTTTTTAGGTTGTAAATTTTTTAAACAATATTTTATTTTATTATTTCCAAACATTATTCATTGCAGACAAAGATCATTTTCTTTTCCACAGCCCCCCCACCTCTCCCATAGCTGACACATGATTCCACTGGGTATCACATGTGTTCTTGATTCAAACCCATTTCCATGTTGTTGGTAATTGCATTAGAGTGTTCATTTAGAGTCTCTCCTCAGACATGTCTCCTCAACCCCTGTAGTCAAGCAGTTGCTTTTCCTCGGTGTTTTGTCCTCTGCTTGTGGATAGTGTTTTTCTCCTAGATCCCTGCAGATTGTTCAGGGACATTGCATTGCCACTAATGGAGAAGTCCATTACATTTGATCGTACCACAGTGTATCAGTCTCTGTGTACAATGTTTTCCTGGTTCTGCTCCTCTCATTCTGCGTCACTTCCTGAATGTTGTTCCAGTCTCCATGGAATTCCTCCACTTTATTATTCCTTTGAGCACAATTGTATTCCATCACCAACATATACCACAATTTGTTCAGCCATTCCCCAATTGAAGGGCATCCCCTCATTTTCCAATTTTTGGCCACCACAAAGAGCACAGCTATGAATATTCTTGTACAAGTCTTTTTCCTTATTATCTCTTTGGGGTACAAACCCAGCAGTGCCATGGCTGGATCAAAGGGCAGACAGTCTTTTATCGCCCTTTGGGCATAGTTCCAAATTGCCCTCCAGAATGGTTGGATCAATTCACAACTCCACCAACAATGCATTAATGTCCCTACTTTGCCACATCCCCTCCAGCATTCACTACTTTCCTCTGCTGTCATGTTAGCCAATCTGCTAGGTATGAGGTGATACCTCAGAGTTGTTTTGATTTGCATCTCTCTGATTATAAGAGATTTAGAACACTTTTTCATGTGCTTATTAATAGTCTTGATTTCTTTAACTGAAAATTGCCTATTCATGTCCCTTGCCTATTTATCAATTTGGGAGTGGATTGATTTTTGTACAATTCATTTAGCTCTTTGTAAATTTGAGTAATTAAACCTTTGTCTGAGGTTTTTATGAAGATTGTTTCCCAATTTGTTGCTTCCCTTCTGATTTTAGTTACATTGGTTTTCTTTGTACAAAACTTTTTAATTTGATGTAGTCAAAATTATTTATTTTACATTTTGTGACTCTTTCTATGTCTTGCTTGGTTTTAAACTCTTTCCCTTCCCAAAGGTCTGACATGTATACTATTCTGTGTTTGGCTAATTTACTTATAGTTTCCTTCTTTATGTTCAAGACATTCACCCATTTTGAATTTATCTTGGTGTAGGGTGTGAGTTGTTGATCCAAACCTAATCTCTCCCACACTGTCTTCCAATTTTCCCAGCAGTTTTTATGAAATACTGGATTTTTTTCCCAAAAGCTGGGATCTTTTGGTTTATCATATGCTGTCTTGCTGAGGTCACTTGCCCCAAGTCTATTACACTGATCCTCCTTTCTGTCTCTTAGCCAGTACCAAATTGTTTTGATGACTGTTACTTTGTAATATAGTTTGAGATCTGGGACTGTAAGGCCCCCGTCCTTTTTTATTTTTTTTTCATTATTTCCCTGGATATCCTTGATCCTTTGTTCTTCCAAATGAACTTTGTTATGTTTTTTTCTAAATCAGTAAAGACATTTTTTTGGAAGTTCAATGGGTATGGCACTAAATAGATAAATAAGTTTGGGTAGGATGTTCATTTTTATTATATTGGTTCATCCTAACCTGTGTTTGTCTCGGCAGATAGATTCCTAGGTATTTTATTTTGTCTAAGGTGATTTTTAATGGGATTTCTCTTTCTAGTTCTTGCTGCTGAGCTGTGTTGGAAATATATAGAAATGCTGATGACTTATGTGGGTTTATTTTGTATCCTGCAACTTTGTTAAAGTTGTTGATTATTTCAATTAGCTTTTTGGTTCAATCTCTAGGATTCTTTAAGTAGACCATCATGTCATCCACAAAGAGCGATAACTTGGTCTCCTCCTTGCCTATTTTGATGCCTTCAATTCCTTTATCTTCTCTAATTGCTACTGCCAGCGTTTCTAGTACAATGTCAAATAGTAGAGGTGATAATGGGCATCCTTGTTTCACTCCTGCTCTTATTGGGAATGCATCTAGTTTATCCCCATTGCAGATGATATTAGCTGATCATTTTAGATATATACTTTTTATTATTTTTAGGAAAGACCCTTCTATTCCTATGCTTTCTCGTGTTTTTAATAGGAAAGGGTGTTGTATTTTATCAAAGGCTTTTTCTTGTTAGTCTGTTTTAAAGCAGCTAAGGAGGCTTAGCCAAGATGGAGGTTTAGTAACAGGAAAAACTTGGAGCCCCTCAGAAATTTCTTCCAAACCAATTATCACAAAGTGTCTGAAAAGGAGGGAGGTCAAAACAGAATGAGTAAAAGGATGCTTCTACTGGATGTAACATGAAAGATAGGCAGTGAGAGGGGATTCCCACACTATTATGGGGCAAAACTGCACAAGAGACTATCCCTCTGCCTACTCACCATGCCACTTTGAACTAAGGATTGGGAAGTCTCCAGATTCTTAGGGGGTGGGTGAAAGCACCACAAACTCACCTCTGAGGGCTGTGTCAGACCTGGGTAGTGAGACTCAGGGAATAGCAGTGATCTCACTTCCAGACCACAGTAGCATTGCAGCAGCAGCATTGCAGCAGCAGCAGCATTGCAGCAACATTGCAGCAGCATTGCAGCAGCAGCAACAGCAGAAGAAGAAGAAGAAGAAGAAGAAGAAGAAGAAGAAGAAGAAGAAGAAGAAGAAGAAGAAGAAGAAGAAGAAGAAGAAGAAGAAGAAGAAGAAGAAGAAGAAGAAGAAGAAGAAGAAGAAGAAGAAGAAGAAGAAGAAGAAGAAGAAGAAGAAGAAGAAGAAGAAGAAGAAGAAGAAGAAGAAGAAGAAGAAGAAGAAGAAGAAGCAGCAGCAGCAGCAGCAGCAGCAGCACCATCTTCACTACCATTTATACTGTTTGGTATTCAACATTTTTTTAAATCCAAGCACAAAGGACTCAGTGGAGATTTTCTTCCAAGAGGTTTTGATCCAGTTCCCTAATACAGTGATTGATGGTTTCTTTATTTTTCCCGATGGACTAATAAACTCATGGTTTCTGGCCAACATTCACTCATTATATTCTTTCCCCAATGGACAATGAATGGCTTATTAATTACTACATCTAATGCTCGTAATTGTGATGTCATTCCTCCTAGAATAACAACTACATCTGTTTGCATTTTAGCAATTATTTTCTTCACATTTTCAGCAGGTGAGCCTTGAATTCATCAAGTATGAGCATTCCTCTCTGACACAGTAACACACCCAGAGCCACAGTACCCCAGACCACATTAAAAAGTCTAATGCAAGTTCTTCATTCAGCCATCCCTTTTCCTGCACATGAAAGACCGCTCCTAATGGTAACTTTTCCTTAGGTAATGTTTTACACTTTAAAATTAGGTAAAGGAGTCAGTTTTCACGTGTCAGCTGTGACTGCAAGCATCACAGTCCTTCTAGCTTTCTCACTTCCAGTAGTTTTAATCAACATTGATTTGGTGTCTTTAGTATTAACAGTGACATTTGAAGGAATATCAAAAGAAACAGGTATTTGGTTGGCATTTCCAATCTGCCCCAGGAGAAAGCCATGCTTTTTACGTGAGTTCTGACTTGAAGTCAACACTATAGAATATTTGGAGATATTTTAGCTTCCTTTCCTTTCAGGTAAGTCAATGCTATGGTATAATTAAGAAAAATCTCCTAAGCCCAAATTGTGAAAAAGAGTTGGAAGGTTTTACACAGTGTATTAGAATAAATGTGAAGAAATGTTGGAAGCATGATCAGAATCTTCAAAGAATTTGTAAGTTAAAGGAGAGAAGGAGTAAAAGGAACATGTGAAAATATAACAACAGAAGTGAGTTGTACTTATTGCAAGTCAGGAAAATGCCATCCATGGCAAGGAGGTATGAGAAAGCCACAGGAAGAGCACTGACCACTCCGCCTCCATCTCACCTCTTGACCATACACTTTATAAGAGGTGTGTATCAAGCTTTGACTGCTAGGTTCCTGCTGTGGGTTTATGTAGCTCATACTCCCACACAACAGAGAGGCAAAGCTAAGGTGAATGTGTCAATCATTGAAAGGAGGAATTTTGTTCTCTCATCCCAGTAACATTATATAGTAGTGTGTTCCTAGAGACTAGAATGCTTATGTCGATTTTGAAATAGTACTAAAAAGTCTCATTGCTTTTGTTATTTTAAAAATACATTGTTCTCAATGTTTTCCTGAATTTACATGAAGATGTGTTTGTCAAGCTTTTTTTGTAAATTAAAATTGCATTGGTGACAATGTGGGTAAAATATTATATCTGGAGTTACAAAGACCTGAGTTAAACTCCAGCCTCACAAACTTCTTATTTCTGTTATCCTAAATCTACAGCCTTCCTGTCTCCACATCTGTAAAATAAGGATAACAAGACCTATCTCCTAATATTGTTGTGAGGATCAAATCAATATTGTAAGTACTTAGCTAACCTTAAAGTGTTTTTTTTAATGCTAGTAATAATGATAATCCTATGATGTATAAGGACAAATGTAACTTCCTTCCACTTCATATGTATGTATGGGAGAGGAATCAGCTGTCTACTTATGCATTCTGTTAAGGGTAAAAATTAGGGTTGTTGACTGAATATATTATACTAGTGGTCACCAGGGATTAAAATTCAATCCCAATGAAACACTCAAGTCAGTTTGGGGTTTTTATGGTGGTTTAATACAAAAGTAGGAAGAAATTAAGAAAAGAGAAATTAATAGGAATTGGACTGCTCTGGCAAGCCAGATGGGAGTTGGAAGTCAAGGAAAGGAAGAAAGGAGGAATCAGTCACCTCACCAAGGTCGCTCAGGGAAGACTGCCTCACCTAACCCATTTGACAGAGCTTCTCCCAGTCACTGGCAAGCCACAAATGCCAAATTGCTAACAGGAGTTCTTAATCTCCAAGCGAGAGTGAGAGGCTAGCGAGAGGAAGTGATGTGAAATATATAGACCATTTTTTACATTACTTCTTGCATTTCACATGTACCAATGGTAGCTTAAGCTTGGTTTAGGATAGCCCAGGGGGTCTGTCAGTTGTTTTTTATTTGTCACTTGCTAGTGCATGTCAGTAATAGGCCATCCTCCTCAACACTTAATCCTTAAATAGGGGTGTATACATTCCTGGCTGCTAGAATTCTAAGACTAAGCAGGGCGGAGGAAATCTAAAACTCCCAATCCTCATCATTTTTACTAGAGAATTAGTCAGGAGAAGAAGGGAATATATATTTATATAGCACCTACAATGTGCTAAAATTATGCTTAGGGGGTTTTATAAATAATATTTCATTAGACCCTCACAACAACCCTGAGATAGAATTTCTAAGCATATTTAAAAATGGGCTTATTCATAATCCATTTTCCACCATAACATCATTATCATCTCTCACATTTATAAAGCTCCTGAAGTTTTATAAAGCTCTTTATATTTTACTTTGATCATCACAACAATCCTGAGAGGCCAGTACTTATTGACAAATTGAGAAAATGAGGCAGGCAGATGAAATTATTTGCTCAGGGTAAAACATTTAGTGTCTAAGGCCTGTTTCAAGAATTTTCGACTCTAGGTTTCATCTTCTATTTGCTCTGCCAGTTACAAAATCCTCAAACATTTTTAAAAAAAAAGGTTTCTCTTTCTTTTTTTAAACCATGTTACATAGTTTTTATTGTTCATATCTCTTCATACATATTACCAAATGCCAGAAAATCTCCCCTTCAAACAACCTTTGCTGCCAGCCAAACAGTATAATGTCATGTATGAAGCACTTGAACATGTGCAAACTAATGTATAAATAACGTGGGTCCCAAATAATGTGGCAGATGCCTTAATGTAACCAGTCCCACATCCATAGGAAGCATGCTTACCTTATAGACAGTATATTACATTGAAACATAATATTTCAGGAAAGCAGCTAAGAAGACAGGAAAGTAGTTGGTTAAATATATGTGGTGATAGATATAACTTAATTGACACAAGCTGCTATAGAATTGAAAATGAATCCCACCAATAAAATACCATGCCTTCCAGTTCATTTTTTCCTCACATTTGGAATTTTTTTTTTTTGGCAGGTGATTTAGACACTAAAAATATGGCAGCAGTTGTTATATACAAGGCTTCCTTATGGTGTTCATATATACATATTACTATGCAACATTATCACTATATACCCAATCCACATTTATTCTTTCTTGAAAACCAACATTTTTTTCCCAGACACTACATGTCTGGCACTATTTGGAACTACATAAAAATGTACTTTGAAATAGTGCATGACATAAAGTGCTTAATGTAAGGACATATTATAGATAATGGGGTCAGCTGCTTGCTGAATAATGGAAATCCAGGATGCAAGGGATTTGTCATTGTTGTTGCCATCCTTATGGGTTTCTTTATGGGAAAACAAATTATTCTGATACATCATTATCTGGGGTTGTTTTCATCTTTTTTTTTATAGTTTTATGTCATCAGTTCAATACACTTACTTTCAGATTAGCCAGATTCTATTTGGCATTATTATCATTATCATCAACAACAAAAGCAAGAGTAATAACATTTACAGAGCATTTCAAGCTATATAAAGTATTTTCTGCACTTGGTGTCATTTAAGCTTTCCAATAACCCTGAGAGTGATACAGTATAGATAATACTTCTTTTGTCAATGAGGAAACTGAAGCTGAGAGACTTTAAGTACATATAGTTATATGGCTATTAAGTGTTAGGAAACATATTCAAACATGTCTTGGCTCCAAGTCCAGTACTCTTATTCACTATGGAAGACTGTCTCTTATTATCATCATCATAAGTCACATGATTCCCTGTGCTGCATTTCTCTTTTACTGTCTCATATGAATGTTTTTCTTTCCTTGGATGTAATAAGTACCCCTCTGGGAAAGCCCTGAAACAAAAGATGCCCTAAACCAGGTCCCTGTGGTCACATATCTTTGCAATCTTTCATTATAACTCAGAATTATTGTTTGAAGACTAAGCCTTTGGGACTCTCAGTACTTTTGTCTTGTCCCTGGCAGCACTTCTGCACCCAAGCATATATACTATAGAATAATGAACACATTAAATTTTGTAAAGTCCAGAGTTATATATGAACAAATTTGAATATAAAAATATATATTTCATATGTTTATACATACATGGGTATATATGTATAGTGGTAAATAAATGTGTGTATATATATATTCATATTTATATGTATGTATTTACACCTAGGATTCAAGTGACTTTGTTGGTCATATAGCCACGGTAGAAGATTTCAGACATATCCATTCAATATTTAGCAAACGTTCAATAGTGATAAAAAAAAAACTCACTACCTCCAAAGGCATCCAATTTAAATTTTAGAGAAATATGATTGCTAAGAATCACCACCACCACCCTTGCATCCAAATGAAATGTCCCTCTTTGCTACTTTAGCCTATTGCTCCTATTTCTGCACTCTGTAACCAAGAAAGTCAAGTCATTCTTTCATATTGGAGCAATCTGCAAACTCTTGAAAACAACCCTAATGCCCTTCTGATGTCTTCACTTATTCAGCCTAAGTATTCTAATTTCTTTCAATGAACCTTTTCACATATCCTCACCAACACTGTCATCATTGGAAGGAACAGTTCCACTTTGTAAATGTTCTTCTTCAATTGTATTAGAGAGCTGAACATAATATTCACAGAATCACAGAATTCAAATGTTAGAAAGACCTTCTGAAGGCATATTCCAGGCCAAATTCAAAGAAATCCTCATAATTATATAATTATACATAATAATCCAGTCTTTTCTTGTAGCTCTGAAATTTAGGGTAACACAATACATTTTCAGGTTTTTCTATTTGTATAAATCTAATTGTTAGGAAGTTTTGTTGTTCCCCCCCCCCCAAATCAATCATCTTTTCACTTTCTGTAAATTGCACTTTGTTTTGTCCTTCAGAGACAAAGAAGTCTCTTCTGTAGTGTATATGATAGCCTTTCAGGTTCTTACACTTAATAATCCTATCCTCCTAGAGTCCTTTCTTCTCAAAACCTTTCCTTCCCAATTCTTTCAAGTAGTTTTCATAGATATGAATTCCAGATATTCTTTGTCGTTTTTGCCAAGACCCTTTTGGTTCCTGACTCTTCCATCCATTGTGTCCTTATCTCTCCCACTCTTATGATATCTCATTCCCATATTTCATATGGTATCAGGCAAGGCAAAAGATATTGTGCCATGTAGAACTAAGCAACAGACGATTTTCATTATGGACAATGAGCAAGACCTGTGAAAAGTAGCATTAAAGAACAGAAAGACATCTGCATTGGCAGAAAGTGTCTCATGGACAATTCCTTATAGCAATGAAATCATGTTGGAAAAGTATTTTTTTAATTAATCATAGAACTCATTGATTTAAAAATATATAATTTCATTTTTAAAACCATGAAATTTTCTCACAAAAAATGACTGTCCTGCCAGTCTTTCCCCCTCGATCTTTAATTACAAAGGAGATATTTTGAGATTAGCATAGAAACTACCAAATTATAACAGTCAACAATTACACAGTGAAATAAACTTTTAAAATTTCTTTGTAAATTGTATATTGTTCTCATAATAACTTTGTGAAACAGTTGCTGTTATTATCTCAATTGCACAAATGAGGAAACTAAGGTTGAAAAAAGTTCCTAATATTTCCCAGGATATTGTTATTCATCCTTCCTTTATGAAGACCAGTGACATCTTGGAGTGATGTCTTGGCTTGTGCATGAATTAGATTTAAGTGAGGCAGAACTGCATAAAGTCATCACGCTCACTCTATCTTCCAGAGTCATTGAAATCCAAGAGCAACACAACAGTTGGGATGATCACCAATGGTGTAGGAATCTGTGAATAACCTTAGCTTTTGTGATGGCTGTCTAAGCTCTAACTCCACATCACCCAATTTATGTGATTTTGTCAACAAATTGTTCTTATCTAACCATTTCACTGGGGGAAATCGTCACATGCATATAATAGACATCCCCTAACTCACTAATTTCTTAGTAGCCCAAAGGTTACCACAACTTGGTTTAGCCTGTCTGCCAAGATGGTCTGACTGCTAAAATGATAAAGTTTCTTGGAGTCACAGTTGTTAATTAGGTGAAAGGTAGACATGATAAGCTTTTAGAAAACTTAAGTTCATCTCCCAAAAAACTGACTCTTTTTCAGAAGGAGCAGGAAAGGCATAGAGGATAATTAAGTTGCAAGAGAGGTTTCAAGTAGAAAAGATACTCTATTTTCCATTTTAAAATTAAATATTCACTGATTATTATGTAGCTTAAAATTTCTGCTGTATTCTTCTACTTTTCCTCTCTTTAAAAATCATTTTTTTACCTTTTGTCAAAAATGAAGAGAAAAAAATCATCAAAACTGATCAACATAAAGACCAAAATATAGCATTATATTCAAAGTTCTATGCATGTAGACCCTTAACATATACAGAAGCTTTGGAAGAAGTAGTACTTCCTATCCCTTCTTTGAGACTAAACTCACTTTGCAATTTTTCATAGCCATATTTGATAATCTTATGGTTATTTTGAGGTTACATTGTCACAGTAATTATGTATTTTATTTTCTTAGTTCTATTTATTCCTCCATTCATAATTTCATGCAAATTTTTTCCATGCTTCTCTATGGTCATCAGCTTTGTAATTTTTTACAATACAGTAAAATTCCATTAATTTCAGGGAGCACAATTTGTTTAACCATTCCATAATTGATGGGCATCTACTTTATTTTCACTTCTTTAGCAGCACAAAAATCCCTTCATGAGTATTTTGGTGGATTCGGGGTCTTTCTTTTTATCAACCACATACCTGGGACATACCATGACCTCTATTTTCTGTCATTCGACTTATACCAGATTCACACTTCATCTTTCCAATTTGTAAAATAGAATGAAAATTTTTTGAATGTTTTGCTGATAATCTAAGGAATATTATTCTTATGAATCAGTCTATGAAGTCTTTCCAAAACAAAAGAGAAACTATTAGGAATGGTGATTTTGAAATGAATCTATTCTCTCTCTTAGTCATCACCATTCTATATTTTAAATATTCAGTTTGTAAATAAGCATTTATTAAACACTTTCTATGTGCTAGGCACTGTATTAAGCACTAGATAATAATAACTATAATAACTAACATTTATGTAGTTCCATGTGCCAAGCACTATGCTATGTCTCTTATAAGTATAATCTTAGTTGTTTCTCACATTAACTCTGGTATGCAAATTCTCATATTACTTTCTTTTTAGAAATGAGGAAACTGAGGTAAATAGAGATTAAATTACTTGCCCAGTGTCACATAGCTAGTAAGTGTCTACTATGATATTGACTTTAATTATTCCTGACCCCAGTCTCAGTGCTCCATCAATTATTCAATCTGGCTGTCCTTTCCTTTGAATTATATGTTCTACATTGATTTCCTAAAATTATTTTATGTTCATTGATCAACATTTGCCATCCCCATTGTTTTCCTTTTAAAGACAATCCAATTTTTTTTCTATCTCCAATCCTGGGGAGTATCACCTGTTCCCTACAATTTTTTAAAAACTATAAACAGTTGTTGCTCAGCAATCACATCCAATAGCAAGTACCCAAATATCACTTAAAAAATTCCAGGACATGTTCCAACTGGATCTAATTATTTTAGCAACAGTCTGAATCAGGAGGGAGTGTGTTCAACTTCAATCCTGACCAGGCCAGCATATATTAGCCCCAGGACAAGAGAAGAGATATATATGATAGAAACAAATACTAATGTAAAAGCTTTAAGATTAGGAAAACTGACTGAAGAGGACAAACTATTATGTTTGCAGAATTCCCTGAAAGTTTCTGTCCAATCTAGCCCAGATCTCCCAGTTTCAAACCTTGGTTCAGATACTAATTTTCCTGCTCATCTCTGCCCCTCAGAATTAACTACTTGTCTAGCTTTTTAGTGATTCTGGCTCACCTCCCAATAAAAACCAAGTTTCTGCCTCCAACTCACCACTTACCACGCCCCTGGATTTCTGAATAGTGAGAATATACTATTTCTATCCTGATCCAATCCCAAAAGGATGAACTGTAGAGCCCTACGCTTAACCCCCTACTTTCCACATTTGACTCTAAAAACAAAAATAAAATTAACACATAAAGCCAGAAAAAAAGAGGGGGAGAGAGAGAGAGAGAGAGAGAGAGAGAGAGAGAGAGAGAGAGAGAGAGAGAGAGAGAGAGAGAGAGAGAGAGAGATCCTTCTCTCAGTTTCATGAAGCACTGGCTTGTTTTTGTTTTATTTTGTTTTTCTTTTCTGAGGGAGAGACACAGATCAATAATTTTCATTAGTATGGGGAATACCTATTATGGAAACTCATGCTACACATGCATGTTAGACATTTGATTGAAATTTGCAAGAAATTTACCTGATGTTTTTGAGTGACATTTTGAAGGTTACAGATCCAATAACTATTGAGAACAAGACCTCATTCTCCAGATGCCAATGCATGCTCTATTTCAGTGATGGCAAACATTTTAGAGATGAAGGACCCAAACTGCAATCCTCAGGCAGCAGCATGTGAGCCACCCCTTTTCCCCAGATAGGGGAGGGAGGAAATACTCCCACTGGACTGCTAGGCAGTGGGGCAGGTGATGAGAGAAATGTCCTCATATGCAATGGAGATGAGAAGGGGAGCATCCCCCTCTGGCACATGTGCCAGTTCACCAATATGGCTTTATTTACTTTGCCATAATGTGTCTACATTAATACTTGTTATAGCACTTTCAAAAATTCTTTGTTTCCAATATAGTGAATTTTCTTTTTGTTTTTTTTTTCTAGTATCCATTTCCCATCATAGTTCAACTTTAATTTCTGCCATCAAATCAGTGCCCTTATAGTATGGTACAACTTTTTTTTTAATTTGCAGAGAATAGGAGTTACTAATTCAATTGACTTTTGGTCTAATAATTACATATCCAGTCTTGAGTTTTTATTTTCTTTTTTAAGTTTCTACCTTTCAATTAATAGTTTCCATTAACTCCTACCCAAGTCCTTTTTTGAGTTGACAAGCATGTACTAGTGTATTCTGATCTTCCCAGGTTCTGGCTGGTTGCCTACCCTTATAGACATCTTGCAAGGTCATCTCATGAAGAATAAATCATGTAATCATTCTAGGGACATATATATTGCCACCCATGCCCAGCTATGAAATGATCTGTGAAGCCTAGTTTGGGATGATGGATGGCATGGTATACAGTACTTTTTTTTCTCAGATAAAGCTCACATTTTGTTAATTGCTAATGGAAATATTTGTTGGTTTATGTACCCACAAGGCTGCCTTAAACAAAAGGCTAAAGAAGCTTAGCTCTACTCATTAAGCTGCTGATCATTGACTATTCTAGATATAGGTCAACTATGAAGTCAGTCTGGGGGTATTCAGCTCTGTCTTTTGGATATTGACCAGACACCTCTGTAACAAGTGATCCATAGGGGTATTCATGGATGTTTATTACCCCAGTGAGGCTATAAAAAGGCTAGATCAATTTTCAGTTACTCAGCTCATTATAGGACAGTATAATTCATATTGCTATGCATTTCTGATGGTAGTAGCACTCACAGCATACCGTGGAGTATGATATGCTGATGCTCATGACTTGACTTTTTTTAATAGGATTTAATACTGCTCTGTCAGAAGAGATAGACTTTATGGTTGATTATTTCCACCATATCATGTATATTCTTTAATAGTACATGTATCCCTAGCCTTGCAACTCTAAATCTTTCTCATGTAGTCATATATAGTGCCTTCAAATTAAAAGATGAGTCATTTATCAACTTCTTTTCAATACTGACACTATATTTATACTCAGTTACATATCCATGTATATTTAACCCACTTCTGTCTCTCCCTCCCCCACACATACATATACACATGCACCAATACACACATATTCAGTGATCCTTGTCTTCCTATTTTTTTATAATGGCATTCCTTCTTTTTAATAATAGCATTTTCACTGATTTTCCCTGAAATGCTCTCTCTCCTCATTTTCATCTCCAAAGTTCTCTGGTGTCCTTCAAATTTTGCGCAACTTTTGCAAGAAATTTTCAGTTCTCTATAATCTTAGTGCTTTCCCTTTGAGATTATTCATATTTTTTCAAATTATGTCTTATTTACACATGATTGTTTCCATTTTGTTATATCCATTATATTGTGAGTTTCTTGAGAACAGGGACAAGTTTTGGTTTTTATTTTATTTATTTAATTCTGCTTTGGTTCACTTATTTTCCCATTGTATATGGAGAAATTCCCTTTCTTCGTACTTCCAGTTTTTACTATAGGTCTTGTTATATAGTACGTATTTAATAATTGTTTTATTGACTGTCTCACATATGGTTACAGATTGGCAATTTCCCCTCAAATTAAAATTTTAAAAAGTCATTGAGGACATTTTGAGGCAAACTGCCTTGCCCAGTGTCAGTTATTATATATAGGCACAAAATTCAGTTGTAGAGTCACATTTCTGCATCCTCAGTGCTATCCTTCAAGGTTTATTTTCCATATCTTCATATTTTAAAATTTATATTATGGTTGGACTTAATAATTAATTTGGTGGTCACCAGGGATTTAATTACTAATCCCAGATGAATTACTAAAACAAAATGGAATTCATGGTATTTTTATTTAAGAGGGAAGATATTAAGGAATGAGATAAAGGGAGAGAGAACTCTGGGTTCCCCTGAGTCAGGTAGAAATTCTAATACCCTAATCAGGGAAAAGAGTGTCAAGATGATGGACCTTTCTCAGAAGTTTACACCTTCAGAAAAGCAGGGTCACTAAGTCAGCCTTTCACTCACCAATAGTGACCATCTATAAAGAAAGCAGTCTGAGGTCTCTTGCATGAGCTCCTCCAGGTGACCAGTTCCACAGCCAAGTCCAAGTGTCCCTCTTCCAGTCTCTCTTCTGTAAACCTCAAATTTCCTTAGACTTATAATTGTTGAATATTTCACCATTGGGATATTTCATACTTGGAAAATTTCTTACTGATAGTCTATTGGAATGGGAACCCCATTGGCATGGGAGGTTCCTTCTCTTCCCTTCTTAAGATTACTTTAGGACAGAAACCTTCTGCTGAACAATGGAAAGGACTTTGACCTATGCTTAAGCATAGAACAGGAATTTCTTTGAGTCTTGATTGATCTTAGAATTGATACAATGGAGATACTTGGAATAAATCTCCACCCTATTCAGTCCTAATAGGATTGAGTAAGGGCTGCAGCCTAGATCAAAATTTAATTATTCCAATCTCTACCATACTCAAGTTAACAGGATTTAGAAAGGGCTGTAGCAAAGGAGTATAGATTTAATCATTTGAAAAATATGACCTTCAACAGACATGTGCAAAAGCCAGAAACCTCTGGGCGGTCCTGGGTTAAGCGAGAGCCTCCATTGACAGGGAAATTGATGAAGAGGGATTGGTAGATGTGAGGACTGAGGGGAGGCAACTTGGATGGTGTCCTTAAAGATAGGAGGGTCTGGAGACTGGAGGGGGTGGGAGTTTTTGGTCGGTGTGGTTCCTGGGCTCTGAGGAAGCTTGCTCTGAAGGAAGCTGAAGGTGGGGGCCTCTGAGACTCTTTCTCCATTTTGGACACGTGAGTAATAGGGACTGATCTCTTTTCTTTGCCCCAGCTATCTAAGGGCTTGGGCCTTTTGGCCCAGCCTAAACAGAAGGGGTATTTAAGCCATATTCCCTTCTCTCCCCTTTCTCTCTCTATATATATCTCTAATTCCTTTCTTGCTCCTATTGTAATTAAACTCCAAAAAAGGCTGACGGCTGACTTGAGTTTTTCAATTAGGAATTACATAGCTGATTCCTTGGCGACCTTAAATTAATATATATCAGTCTTTTAAAGTGATTCCCTTGTAACACTTCCAAGTGACTCTTCTTCACTCTATCACAAATCTCAAATGCTCGAATAATCTCCAGCCCAACTCCGAGTCAGAGTTCTTAGATCTATCAACTCGAATATCTCCTTCTGGCCTCTGTGGTCCTCTTTTAAAATATCTTTTCCCCTTGTGTCACCTCCCTTTAGTTAGTTCATACCTTTAGTAGTTAGTTCACACCTTTTTTGTGGTTAAAATGGGTAGATCTTCAAATACTGAGTTTCCAACTTTTGTAGATTAAAATGGGCAGATCCACTTCAAATACTGAGTTTACACTTTTGAGAATTTAAATCTAAAAATAGACTAGGGATTACAATTCAATCTTCCCAAAAAAGGAAGAGCTAAGTACCTTCATTATTACAACCAAGGGATTACAATTTAATCTTCACACTCAAGGAAGAGCTAAGTATTGTGATAGAGGCAAGCCAGAAAGAGAGAACTTCAGGCTTGCAAACCAAGGCTGGGGACCTGATCTGCAAAATCAAGGTGAACAGGACAAGTCTGCATGCAGACCAAGGTGATTACCTGTCTGTCAATCAATGAGAAGTTTCCAAATGGAATGTTCCCAGGAGGGGAGGCAGTTGAAGCTGACTGAAGGACCCTTGGAGGGCTGGCTTGGCTTTGGGCTCTGGGAGTTGAAGCTGGCCAGGGGGATTTGTTTCTGTCTCTCTCTCCGGAGTGGATTGACCAAGGAGACTTTGGCTCTCTGGGATTTTACTGACCAAGAGTTGGATGAAAGCTAGACTGAAGAAGAGACTTTCTTGGTGGCTGACTGAAGGACAGAAGCCCTGAACTGATATTGTTAGCTTTTGTCCCAGTCTGAAGGACCCTTGGGTGGTGCTTCTCAAATTAGGCTGAGAGACCTTGGTGGCTTTGTGAAGAAGAAAGAAGATTTTAAACAGTTGTCCTCCATCCATCTCTCTAACTGTCCCTCTGTCACAGTTGTTACTGGACTGATTTCCCAAACCCTCAAATTCTTATTATAGATTAGGGAAACCCTCATCCCTCTTCTCTCAGTTTCCCATCCTGTTGTTTCCCAATAAATCCCTTACCTGAGAAAGAAAACAAGAGTATTTTTATAGTCCACTCAGGGGGTAGGGAAGAAGCCAAAAGACTTCAAGAAGCATGTGGTTAAAGGAGGGAATAAGGGAGGAAGAGGGTAGGAAATAGATTGATCCATTAGCCTTCAAATAGGCATCAATAGGCAGACCCCAGAGCATTTCCCTGTAGCAGTATCTATCTGTAGCATCATCCCTCAATCCCTGTAGCACCATCTCTCTCTATCTCTGTAGTACTTCTATCTCCATTGTAATTAGGTACCCTCAGATGTGTCCCCATACTAGCAGCTCTCTCTAGTCTCCAGCCAGAGTACATCAGTCATTGCAACAAGAAATAGTCTCATAGATTAACTCTTCCATTTCAGTATCTTCATTGTTACAATCAAGAGATAGCTAAATCCAATGTTCACTATATATATTCATATGTATGTACATACATGCATGTATGCATGTACATGTATTGATACACAATGTATACATATTGTAAACACATATTATGCATGTATACTCATGAATATACACAAATATATACATAGACACATATACATGTGTGAATGCTTGTGGATGCCATTATGACATGAGGTCTCTGAGCATGTCTTCATGTTTGCCTCGCTTTATATCCTCAGAACTCAGCAGAGTGCCTCGTATTTAGTAATCACTTAATAAATGCTTTTTATTGTTGATTTACAGAGGCATTTTTAATATCTTATAACTTTAATCAACTGACCCATCAAGCTAACAATGCATTCATCTTCAGTTAATTGACCTTAAATCTATTTGCTATATCGTTAATCTTTTATTTTTTATTTTATTTTTCATTTCCAGATTACAAATAGTTACAATTTAAAATAATTTTCTTACATTTTGTTATCCATATTCTCCTCTTTCTTTCTACTTCCTTCTCCCTGAGGCAGGAGGTAATATGATATAGGTTATATATGGGCTATAATGTTATAAATATTTTCATATTCATCATGTGAAAGATAAATATTGCTTATACAATAAAAAAAAAACCTCATGAAAGAAATACAGTGATCTCCCACCTACTGTGGGAGTTACATTCAAGAGACACCTGCAATAGATGAAAATTCACAAAGTGGCAGCATTATATTTAATTTATCATTTTCTAATGGTAAGCATCTTCCTCTGGCACTTTGGTTCACTTCCAGAAGCCTTAGAAGGTGCAGAACATTTGGAAGGCATAGGGCTTGAAATAAAATCAAACTCATAAAAACTTTATAAAAACTTCAGAAGAACACACCTCAGAGCAACACTACGTACAGCAATCAGATATTGATGCAAAGTGGACAAGGAGATGTGCTGAAAATATGGGCATGTGAGGGAGAGCAAACAGACCAATGCTACAGTCACTGAGCCAATCAGTGCTCAGGATACAGAACACACCTCTGATTGGTCATCTTTCATTCCATCAGACAATAGAGTGTGTGTTCAATCTCATGTTGACAAACTTGCACAAGCTGTAGTGACATACTGCATTTCCATTGTGTACAGTATGGTATTCATCTGCAAAATCCCATAATATAGCAAAATCTCCATGATACAGAATTAGATTTTTTTTAAAAACATGGGTTACAGTGAAGCTACAATAAGTGAACCATGATATTGTGAGGCACAACTGTAGAGTGAAAAATGGTAGGCTTCAATCCTCATTCAGACTCCATCAGTTTCTTCTATGATGGTGGATATTCTTTTTTGCTAAAATCTCTTGGAGCTATTTTGGTTGCTGTGCTAATAATAATAGTTAAGTCATTCACAGTTAATTGCTGCTAATTATTGCTATTACTTTGGACAACCTTCTGGTTCTGTTCATTTCATTTTGCATCACTTCATATAAGCCTTTGCAGAGTTTATTTTTTATTTTAATGAATGTCCTGTTCATCATTTTAATTAATGTGATCTTCATGGCAAAATAGAAATGCCTTACAATCACCTAGTATATATATTGTTCAGTCATTTCTTAAGTAATAGAAATGTTATATACTATTAAAAGGTTTAAATTAGTTGAAGAATTTCTAGGTTTCTTTAAATAGCTCATTTTCTGTCTTAGAATTGTTTGTATCATCAAGACTTCATTTTGAGAATTTCTCATCTATCTGAGGTCACTTACACTCTAAAATTTTAGATCCCAAGATGTATGACCATAACTTCCATAGGATGATCAGTTCATAATTCCAGGCAAAGGTTCACTAATCAGCAGTTAATCAAGTCTTTTAGGGAATAATTATTTTTACCCCTTTTACAAATGTTGCTCTTTGACAGTTTACAACATTTTTCTTGTGATTAATAATGGTTAAAAGGACCATTCATCCCTGAGCAATAATATAATTTGACTATATAAAAAAGGGTCAATAACATTGAGGAAAGAGTTGGCAACAGGGAAATTATCTGAATATAAAAGAATAGTAAGTTATGGTATAATTTATAAACAGGTGATTTACACTGTGTCTAGGCAGAAACAAGTGCAATGGGAAAATGGAAGTGTGCTTCTCATATAGTCATTTAGTGTAATAAAGAGAAATGACATTCTGAACAATTAAAATATTAAATACTTTAAATATACATATTAGAATACTTTAAAATGCATATTTATCACTTTTAAGAACATATACTTGAAAAAGCCTAACCAACTCTTACCTAAAAGTAGTAACCAAGAGGCCTAAGAATGATTCCTTGTGGACTTCCAAGTAAAAATGGTAGCAGTCTAAACACAGGACTCTTCCTCTCCACAGCACCTACCATTATAGACTACCTCAAAAGACGAAAAAAAAATTCATATGAACGCAGGGACTCTACAGTTGGGTGCAGCATTGAAAGTATGTGGGATTTGGGTATTTTTACACTATAAGGGGGGAAAAAGCTCCCACCAAAATGCAAGCTGATCTACCCTTCCCCACCCCACCTACGAAGACAGTCAGAGCCAGAATATGCTAGAATCAGTGAGTGAATGAGGGGCACCTCTAAAGTGAGTGGAGGCACCTCTAGTTCCTTGGCAGCTGACTAAGACCACCAAAGACCTACCCCTGAGAACAGCTAGACCGGAAACCCCAGCAGGCTGATGAGCACAGACCGTGGGTGCTCACAGGGATATAGCACAGAGAAGGGCATCAAACAGAAGAAGCTGCAGAGATTCGAGACCTCAGGCAAAAAGTTTGCTCCTTAGCTCCATACATGGAGAAACCTGCCTATCTCACTCATATTTCTGACTGGAAAGGGAAGGAAAAACTACCATAGTGATGACAAACAGTGCCCAGAAAAAAACAACTTCTCATCACCAAGAAAAACAAGAAGGGTTTGATCCTGGAAAATTTTTAAGGAGGAAAAACCCAGGCTAGAGAGGAAATAGAAGAGGAAATACAAATAAATGCACCAAAACCTTCCAAAAAATGGTAATTTTCCTCGAGCTATTGAAGAATTTAAATTGGAGCTTATCAAAAAGATGGAAGCCTTCTGGCAATAAAAGTGGGAAATAGTTCAAAAACAAAATAACAGTTTGAAGGACAAAAACTCCCAATTGGAGAAATAGCTGGAAGCCATGAAAAACAAGATAGGCCAAACAGAAAAGGAAAACCAGCCTTTAAACCAGAATTAGGCAATTTGGGGTATATGGGGTGCTCAGAGAGGGATAGTATCTCTGGTATGGAGGGCTTGTCATGCCCTCTTAGGGCAGCTCTCCAGCCTCTGACCCTCACCTAACACCCAGCTCTCACTTGTGGCTCCTAGTAGCTGCTAGCATGCGGCAGCAGCCACAGGCAAAGGCTTCGACAGGCCAGCTAAACCTTGTGAGGGTAGCCATCGGGACATCGACCCCTGGTGAACCAAGGCTTTGCTCACCTAGCATGTGAAGACTGCTTCAGCTGAACAGACTGAAGAAACCAATAAAAAGGTTCAACGGCTGAGATGCCTACGCAGCAAAGCACTGTGGAGTGCTTAGGACGTGTTGGAGCACAAAGGACAACAAGGCCATCCAATGCAGCTGAGGATGTCTCCAGGCGTAACAATTTTTCATGCCATTGGATCCAGGCTTCCAATGCTGAGATAGTGGGACTGTCTCTGTGCAACAATTTTTCCACTTAAATCTCCTTCATGCACAAGTGTCTTTGTGCACACTCATCTATACAACATAGATGAAACTGCACAAAGACAATCGTCATCCTCAGTTACTGAGAGACTACTACCACCAAAGGCAATTAGAAGCTAATGATCTTGCAAAACAGAAAGAATTAATAAAGCAAAGTCAAAGGACTGACAAAAGAGAAGAAAATATAAAATATCTCACTGATGAGATGTCAAATCAGGAAAACTGATCACAAAGAGACAATTTGAGAATCATTGATCTAAATGAAAACCCAGAAATAAACAGAAATCTTACAATCATACTACAAGAAATTATCCAAGAAAACTATCCTGATGTTCTTCAACAAGGGGGCAAAATAGACATTGAACGAATTCATAGAATACCCTCCAAACTAAATCCTCAAAGGATAACCCCCAGAATTGTAACTGCCAAATTCAAAAGCTTCCAAGCTAAGGAGACAATTTTACAAGAAGCCAAAAAGAGACAATTCAGATATCAAGGATCACCAATAAGCATTACACAAGATGTGGCAGCTTCCACAGTAAAGGACCACAAGGCTTGGAATATGATATTCAGAAAGACAAGAGAATTGGGTCTTCAACCAAGGATCAGCTATCTATCAAAACTGATGACATACTTCCAGGAGAAAGTATGGCATTCAACAAAATAGAAGATTTCCAGAAAAAGACCAGAACTAAATGGAACATTTGATTTCCAAAGACAAAGATCAATAGAAACATAAAAAGGTAAATCAGAAAGAGAGGGAAAAGGGGAAAATGTTTCATTTAATTCAAATTTTCTTTTTTAAAAGCATCAATGAGATAAAATTATTTATATTACTATATGGGGAAACTGTTATTTGTAACTCTCAAAAATTATATTCACTATTATAATAATTAGAAGAATCATTCACAGGAAGAGATTGGGGTAATAAGTGGTATAAGATGATATGCAGAAAAAGAAAAAGAGAGGGGGTAATCAAAGATGGCACCAAGAGATACTTGAAGATATAAGATAAATAGGATAATCTTTATCACACAAAGATACATATGGGAAAGGTAAGGAAAGAATACTCTTATAAGGAGGAGAGGAAGAGAGTCCTAATAGGTAATACTTAAACCTTATTCTCAATAAAATTAATTCTGAGAGGGAAGAGCATCTAGATCCGTTGGGTTATTTAATTCTATCTTACCTTACAGGGAAAGTGAGAAGGGAAAACTAAGTGGGTTGGGGGGGTGGGGAGTACCAAAAAGAAGGGAAAGAGAGGGAGGAGGGAACTTAAGAGAACCTAAAAAAATAAGATGGGAACAAAAAGGGAGAGGGAAGAAAGGGGAAGCATATTGAGGGTGGGGATTAGGGGAACTGATTAAAAACAAAACACTGGTTTAAAAGGATATAGAAAAAGAAGAAAGGGCAAAACTAGGAGAGGAAATAAAAATGCTGGGGAATACAATACACAAGTGGCAATCATAACTCTAAATGTGAATGGGATGAACTCATCCATAAAATGAAAAAAAATAGGAGAATGGATTAGAAACCAAAATGTTATCATATGTTTACAAGAAACACACATGAGGTGGGTAGACACTCACAAGGTTAGAATTAAAGGTTGGAGCAAAATCTATTGGGCCTCAACTGAGAAGAAGAATGCAGGAGTTGTAATCATGAGATCTAACAAAGCCAAAGTAAAAATAGATCTGATTAAAAGGGATAGGGAAGGTAACTACATCCTGATAATAGGCAGTATAGACAATGAGGAAATATCAGTAATCAACATATTTGCACCAAATGGTATAGCATCCAAAGTTCTAAGGATAAACTAGTGGAGTTGAAGAAGGAAATATTTAGTAAGACTATACAAGTGGGAAATCTGAACTTACCACTATCAAATTTAGATAAATCAAATAAAAAATTAAGAAAGAGGTAAACGACTTGAATGAAATCTTAGAAAATTAAAGTTAATAGATATATGGAGAAAAATAAATAGCAACAAATAAGAATACAATGTCTTTTCAGGAGCACATGATACATTCACAAAGATTGACCATGTACTAGGGCATAAAACCATGACAAACAAATGCAGAAAAGCAGAAATAATAAATGCAACTTTGCAGATCATAATGCAATAAAAATAATAATCAGTAAGGGTACATGGAGAGGCAAATCAAAAATTAATTGGTAATTAAATAATATGATTCTCCAAAATTGATTAAAGAACAAAGCATAGAAACAATTAGTAATTTAATTGAAGAAAATTACAATGATAAAACATCCTTTCAAAATCTGTGGGATGCAGCCAACGCAGTACTAAGGGGGAAATTTCTGTCCTTAAGTTCATATATTAACAAATTATGGATGGCAGAGGTCAATGAATTGGACATGCAAATCAAAAAATTTGAAAGTGAACAAATTAAAAATCCCCAGGTGAAAACTAAATTACAGATCCTAAAAATTAAGGGAGAAATTAACAAAATTGAAAGTGAAAGAATGATTGAAATAATAAATGAGAGTGGAAGCTGGCATTTTGAAAAAAAAATAGACAAAGTATTGATCAATCTAATACAAAAAAGGAAAGAAGAAAACCAAATTAACAGTATCATAGATGAAAAGGGACTTCACCTGCAATGAAGAGGATATCAAGGCAATCATTAAAAGCTATTTTGATCAATTATATGGCAATAAATATGCCAATCTAAGTGATATGGATGAACATTTACAAAAATATAAATTGCCTAGATTACCAGAAGAAGATATAGAATTCCTAAATAATCTGGTATCAGAAAAAGATATTGAACAAGCCATCAAAGAACCCCCTAAGAAAAAATCCCAGAGTTTGATGGATTCACAAGTGATTCTATCAAACATACAAAACAGCTAATCTAATACAATACAAACTATTTGACATAATAAGCAAAGAGGAAATTCTACCAAATTCTTTTTATAACACAAATATATTGCTGATTCCAAAGCCAGGTAGGTCAAAAACAGAGAAAGAAAACTATAGACCAATCTCTTTAATGAACATAGATGCATAAATCTTAAATATAAAACTAGTATAAATACTCCAGCAAGTCATGATGAGGGTTATTCATTATGATCAGGTGTTATTAAGTCCATGGATTGAAAGGATGGTTCAATATTAGGAAAACCATCCACATAATTGACCATATCAACAAACAAACCAACAAAAATCTCATGATTATCTCTTAATAGAGGCAGGAAAAAGCCTTTGACAAAATACAACACTCATTCATATTGAAAACACTAGAAAGTATGGGAATATCCATTAGTGGCAATGCAGTGTTGCTGAACAATCTGCAGGGATCTAAAAAACACTATCCACAAGCAGAAGATAAACAGTGGGTGTAAAAATACCAATGAAAAGCAACTGCTTGACTAGAGGGGTGGAGGGGATATGACTGAGGAGAGACTCTAAATGAACACTCTAATGCAAATACCAACAACAAGGAAATGGGTTTGAATCAAGAACACATGTGATACCCAGTGGAATTGTGCGTGGGCTATGGGAGAGGTGGTAGGAAGGGGGGAGAGGGAAGAAAAGAAAATGATCTTTGTTTCCAATGAATAATGTTTGGAAATGAGCAAATAAAAATAAAAAAAATATTAAAAAATACCTTAAAAAAAAGAAAGTATGGGAATAGAAGGTCCTTTCCTAAAAATAATAAATACTATTTATCTAAAACCATTAGAAAACATCATCTGCAATGGGGATATACTAGATGCATTCCCAATAAGATTCGGAGTAAAACAAGGATACTCATTATCACTTCTATTATTTAAGATTGTTCTAGAATCAATAGCAGTAGCAATTAGAGAAGAAAAAACATAAATTAAAACTGACAATGAGGATACCAAGTTATCACTCTTTGCAGATGATATGATTGTCTACTTGAGAATCAACTAAAAAGCTAGTGGAAATAATCAACAACTTTAGCAAATTTGCAGGATATAAAATAAACCCACATAAGTCATCAGCATTTCTATATATTTCCAATTCATCTCAGCAGCAGGAATTAGAAAGAGAAATTCCATTTAAAATCACCCTAGATAACATAAAATGTTTGGAAGTCTATCTGCCAAGACAAACAGAGGAACTACATGAACACAACTACAAAACACTTTCCACACAATTAAAACTAGATCTAAACAATTGGAACAACATTAACTGCTCGTGGGTAGGATGAGCTAAGATAATAAAAGTGACTGTCCCACCCTAACTTATTTACTTATTTAGTGCCATACACATCAAACTACCAAAAAACATTTTTACTGAATTAGAAAAAAAATAACAAAGTTCATTTGGAAAAACACATGATCAAGGATATCCAGGGAAATCATAAAAAAAAAATGAGAAGGAAGGTGGCCTTGCAGTCCCAGACTTCAAACTATACTATAAAGCAGTTGTCATTAAAACAATATGGCACTGGCTAAGAGACAGAAAGGAGGATCAGTGGAAAAGACTTGGGGTAAGTGTCCTGAGCAAGACAGCCTATGATAAGAGCAAAGATTCCATCTTTTGGGACCAATATCTACTATTTGGTGAAAACTGCTGGGAAAATTGGAAGACAGTATTTGAGAGATCGTGTTTGGATTAACATCTCACGCTCTACACCAAGATAAACTCAGAATGAGTGAATGACTTGAAAATAAAGAAGGAAACTATAAAAAAATTAGGTGAACACAGAATAGTATACATGTCAGATCTTTGAGAAAGGAAAGATTTTAAAACAAAGCAAGAGTTAGAACAAAATTACAAAATGCAAAATAAATAATTTTGATTACAGCAAATTAAAAAGTTTTGTACAAATGAAACCAATGAAACCAAAATTAGAAGGGAAGCAACAAATTGGGAAACAATCTTCAAATCAAAAACCTCTGACAAAGGTCTAATTGCTCAAATTTATTTTGAGCTAAGTCAATTGTACAAAAAAATCAAGCTATTCTCTAATTAATAAATGGGCAAGGGAAATGAATAGGCAATTTTCAGTCAAAGAAATCAAAACTATTAATAAGCACATGAAAAAGTATTCTAAATCTCTTATAATAGAGAGATGCAAATCAAAACAACTCTGAGGTACCACCTCACACCTAGCAGATTGGCTAACAAGACAACAAAGGAAAGTAATGCTGAAGTGGATGTGGCAAAGTTCGGACATCAATGCATTGCTGGTGGAGTTGTGAGTTGATCTAACCATTCTGTATGGCAATTTGGAACTATGCCCAAAGGGCAATAAAAGAAAGTCTGCCCTTTGATCCAGCCATGGCACTGCTGGGTTTGTACCCCAAAGAGATAATAAGGAAAAAGACTTGTATGAGAATATTCATAGCTGCGCTCTTTGTGGTGGAAAAATTGGAAAATGAGGGTCTGCCCTTCAATTGGGCAATGACTGAACAAATTGTGGTAAATGTTGGTGATGGAATACTATTGTGTTGAATGAAATAATAAATTGTAGGAACTCAATGTGAACTGGAATGACCTCCAGGAATTGATGCAGTGTGAAAGGAGCAGAACCAGGAAAAAATACACAGAGACTGATACATTGTGGTACAATCGAATGTAATGGACTTCTCCATTAGTGGCAATGCAGTGATCCTGAACAACTTGGAGGAATCTATGAGAAAGAACACTATCCACATTCAGAGGAAAAAGTGTGGGAGTAGAAACACTGAAGAAAAACACCAGCCTGATTACATGATTGTGGATGTAATGATCATTCACATGTAAACATCAACAACAGGGAAATAGTTTCTGATGAAGGACACATGGAATACCCATTGGAATTGTGCATCAGCTATGGCAACGTTTGGGGAAAGGGAGGAAAAGAATATGATTCTTGTAACCAAGGAATAATGTTCTAAATTGACTTAATTTAAAAAAAGAAAAAGAATGATTTCTTTTTACCTTCTCAGAGAATTCACCAAAGCCAGTACTCTCCTCTTTCTTCCCCTTGCATTAATATAATATATACAGTGGAAATGTTTTTGAAATATTTTGAAAATATTCTTTTCTCCCCACCTTTTGTCTGGCCTATTTCAATCATATAGTAAATTCTTGTTGATTGATTGATTTTATTACTTTGAAAATCTTTTTTTCCTTCAAATAGAAAGTTCAATCATTTTCAGATTGTCCTATGATTTGAATAAGGGGATTCTAAAAAAAATAGGATTTGCTCGTAATCTTTCAATCTCTTGCATTTAGGCATTCCTTGCTTTCATCTGAAATGTTTTATAATCCCTCTGAAGTTGATTTCTTCTTGATTTATCTCAATTGGAAACATAGAAGAGTTGTCCATCATTCTCCTTGGAATATGTTTGAATACAAGTGATTCCCAGTTCTTAAGAGAAATTAAATTTTTAGGAAGCTCTAGTCTTAACGTCATGCCTCAGATGTGTTTTGATTTAATCAAAATGTGAAACATAGGAGTCAACTGAAAGATAATCTAAAGATGTAGTGGAAATATATAACAGCTAATGTATTAGTGACAAGAAATATATGAACAACGTGTATTTTACAATGATTATTTTGTGAATAATATCTTGTATTATCTGCATTTTCATACACAAAAGGAAAAAAATTTGCATACAAAAAAAGAAAAGAGCATTTTTTAAAAACAGACATTTTAATATGGCCCTAACTGTTGGGTTATGTGGGTAGGTTTTATATTTCCAAGATAGTAAATTTCCAAGGTAGTAAATTGTATTACATGGGAAGAGAATCATACTAGCTTTATACATTCCACCTTTAATTTCTTTGTCCCTTCCTTTTGTGCATAGGTTTTTGAATTATCCATTATTTTTTGCTCCATTCTTAGTCACATGACTTTGAACTACCTAACATTCTTAATTTTTATCAACTTGCCTACAACTTGTGTAATTCCACAAATTCAGGATATATTGTATGCCTACTTTGGATAAGTCAATGGGTTAGGGACACTGAGGAAGATTAAAAAAAAATACTTGGATGTCACTGGTACTGCCTCAAAGGTTTTCATATAATATTGAGTGAGTATGGGGAGGTAAATAAGTTTAAATGTTTATTGTCTATCAATCAATCATCTATTTGTTTTATGTGTGTGTGTTTATTGAAAAACATATTTGTAGTTGTACTATGGAGATAGGCCTTAGAATGGTATGTATAGAAACAACTATTAAGCCAGTTTGGTAAGCACAGAAATTGAGTAAAACAGAATAATATGTAATAAGACTAGAATGGTAGGTGGGAAGCAGCTTAGGGAGAGTTGTAAATGTCAAGCTGTGATTTTAGGAGCTTTTCCAGCCATTTTTTGCAATAGAATCTAGTCTGGATTTGTCTAATGAATTCCAGCCCCAGGGTTACCATAGAGCCAATATATTATGTAGGTCTATCAGTGTCCACCCCATGATAGCTTCCTCTTGAAGAAGATATATGACACAATCACACAAAATCCAGACTCATTCTTCAGCTGGGCTCAAAAAACTAAATAAAGCAGTCCTATAAAATGTTGCATGGCTATAAACACTTATTGTTTGACAAGAGTTCTCATGGTTTTTATATCTTTTCATTTGGGAAAAGGCATTAGGGAAATTTAATTTTATTTCATGATTAGTGAACCTCAAATAAAAAAGTCTTCAGCTTTCACATTCTGTGGAGAATTACAACTATGAAGTTAAGGGGCACATTTCTTTTCTATTGGAGTGTCCTATAAAATCTGACAAGCCTTGAAAGGTCAAATATTTATAACAACATTTCCTAGAATTTTGTTTAATCAAATTGTTTATGTTCTGATCAATCCCCATTTATTGGTTCCTTTCAGTCTCATATCAACATGAAAAATTACCTTTGCATCATTTGCTAGGGTGTTTCAAAGCTGTTCATATATTTATATACATTCCCTTGGGTCTCTCTTATCGAGTTTCATTGAAGGGGACTGGAGACTTATGAAAACCAACTCAAAAACAAATAAAATACTGTTTATATAAATATATATAATAATCTTCTGACAAAGATTTCTTAGGGTAAGCTTGAGACAGAATGATGCAATAGAAAGCAGATTGTTCTTGAGACTAAAGGGAAAGGCTTGCACAAAAATAAATAATGAATGATGTAAAATTATGTTAAAATTTTTTTACCCCAAATAAGAGACATGAAAAGAAACAGCCTCATACTTCTTTGTAGAAGTGGAAATGCTGGGGATGCAGGCGATTCTGTGTATATATACATTTTATGTCACACATTCTCTAATTTTAATCAATCTTGCTTATTTTTCTTATTCTCTCATTCTGTCATTATTATTTAAATAAGAGATGACTCTCTGGGTAGAAAAAAGATATGGAAGACATCTAGGTAATTTAAATATTAAAAAAAATTGTAAAGAAGAGAGGATTTGACAAATTTCTATGAGTTCTATGACCTCTATTAGAAACTGAGTCTTGGTTTTTCTTCTGTAAAAGGGATATTTTATTTTCCTTCATGATATTATAAGATGGACAAATGAGTCACTTTGTAACGATAAAACATAATGCAAATTATTTCCAAAGATTATGATTCCAGTATTCCTTTTCATTTCTTTGTCATTTTGACTTCTTTTTCTTTTATTTCTCAATTAAATGTAAAATATTTTTAACATTCATTTAAATTTTTTGGATTATAAATTCTCTCCTTCCTCTCCCTCCCCAACCCTTCAGAAGGCTATGAGTTATGTATATTCAGTTATACAAAATATATTTCCATATTAGCTATGTTATGAAAGAAAACACAGACAAAAAAGAATGATAAAATTTTTTAAAAGTTTGCTTTGATCTATACCTAGACTCCATCAGTTCTTTCCCAAGAAATAAATAGCATGTTCCATTATAAGTCCTCTGGAATTGTCTTGATAATTTTATTGCTGAGAATAGCTACATTATCCACAGTTGATCATTGTATCATATTGCTGCTACTTTGTCCAATGTTCTCTTTCTTCTGCTTACCTCATTTTGCATTAATTAATGTAAATCTTCCCCAATTTTTCTGAAAGAATCCTGCTTATCATTTCCTATAGCACAAAAGCAAGCACAAAAGACATCACAGTCATAATAACACCTTGTTCAGCCATCCCCCAATTGTTCAGAAACCCTTTAATTTCCAATATTACCACCACAAAAAGAGGTGGTCTAAATTATTTTTATCATTTCAATGCTATAAAAATTATTTGAGATACATATGTACTAGTGACATTGTTGGGTCAAAGGGTATATATAGTTTTATAATCCTTTAGAAATAGTTCCAGATTGTTCTCTAGACTCCAATCAGTTCACAATTCCACCAATAATACATTGGTGTCCTTTTTTTTCCATATCCTCTGAAAGAGTTCATTTTTCTTTTCTTTTCTCTCATATTAGAGAACCTGATAGCTGTGAGGTGGTATCTAAGAACTTTTTCAATTTACATTTCTTTAATCAGTTGTGATTAAAAATATTTCCCCATATGATTATGGATACCTTTGATTTCTTCTGAAAAATGTTCATATCCCTTTATTTATTTAGGAATAATGGATCTTTTTCTTAGGAATTGTATTCTCTCTCTCTCTCTGTCTCTGTCACTCTGTCTCTCTCTCCACATCTCCACACACAAAGTATATATGTATATATATATATATATATATATATTTGAGAAATGAGGTCTTTATCATAGAAACTAGTTGTAAAAACATTGCCCCCTAGTTTCATCTTTTCTTTATCATTTTGACTGCTTTGGCTTTATTTGTTCAAAGCCTTTTTAATTTCATGTATTCAAAATTATGAGGGCAGCTAGTTGTCAGAGTGAATAGAAAACATACCAAAGTGGAGAAGACTCAACTTCTTGGGTTTAAATTTGGCCTCAAACATTTACTAGATTATAGCCATGGGTAAGCCATTTAATTGCTTGCCTCAGTTTCCTCATCTGTAATATGGACTGGAGAAGAAATGTCAAACTGCTCTAAAATCTTTGCCAAGAAAACTAAGTAATGTGGTATAGAGAGTCAGTCATGACTGAAAATGACTGAACAATGAATTCAAATTGCCTTCTTTACATTCCATAATATTCTCTGAATTGTCATACATTCTCCCTTCATCCATATATCTGACAGGTAAATTATACCATGATCCCCTAATTTGCTTATGATATTACTCTTTGTGTCTAAATCATGTACCCAATATTCACCTTATCTTAGTATATGGTGTGGGATGCCAAACTTCTTTCAAACCAGACACTTGCTTTTCTCAGTCTCCATGTGGTCCCCAAACTGGACCTTCAAGAAGTTATTAAAGTAATCCAACACAACTTGGTTCTCAGTCAGCTTCATATGATCAGTGCCAGCCATCAGTAGCTTGAATGAGCTCCATCCAACTAGTATGATGTCCCCCACACCAGCCACTGCAGTCTTTATTCTATTGTCAGAGAGGATAGAGCACTTGGCTTGGAATTGGGAAGGCTTGTGTTAAGATCTTGATTCAAGCACTTTTTAGCTGGGTCTCAGTTTTCTCAGCAATAAAATGAAAATCATAATAGCCACCTCCAAGGGATGTTCTGCAGATCAAATGGGATATTTGTAAAGCCCTTAGCATATTGTGTGGCATACAGCAGACACTTAATGAATGATTGTTTCCTTCCTTAGATTCCATTGGGAAAAACCAAAACTTCTTTCACTTGGGAAAAAAGTTTATATTGGGGAAGCACAGAAGCACAGAAGAGAGACATCAATAACATAGTTAATGGAATGACTGTGAATGTACTTTTGTAATGAAAGAGGGAGCCAAGGGAGTCATCAATTCTTTTCTCTTTTCCATAGCCTTGGTCAAGAATAAAGAGGTACAAGGATAGATGTCTCTTGTTTATGATAGGGAAGAAGTTCCCTCCCCTGATGTTTATGTCTTGAGATAAAGCCTCAATCCTACTTCTCATTTTGAGCATATTTTAGGGCTAAGAATTTTAATGGAATTTTAAAATTAAATATAACTCTTTCATTATAATAGAACTGTTTCTGAGAAGGAAAAATACCAATTATTCAGTATCACTAGAACATAATTTGTATTTTCACTGTAACAGTACTCGTAACTTCTTCCTGCCCTTGCTTTCCTACTTTTTAATAATATTTCTCCCCCTGATTTTTTTTTTTGCTGTCATTAAAATCCTGTACTACTTTTAAAGTTTAACTCTAATCCCACATTTTCTGCTGAACCCATCTGTCCACCTCACTGAACTGAAGCTTAAAATGATCTCTTCTTCTGAAATCTTTTAGGGCATACTGTCTAACATTTGACATATATGAAATACTACCTTGTCATTAGTTTCCTCATGAGAGAAAAGAGTCTTAGATTTGAAATTAAATCAACTTGTCTCAACTCCTCAGTCTGTAATATACAACCAGCATGATCTTGGGCAAATAACTTGACCTCTAGGCCTCTGTTTCCTTAGCTAAAAATGAAATTGTTGGACTCTTTGATTTCTAAATGTCACCCTTCAATACCCAGCTTGGAGTCTGTGACACTTCATGTTATCTTATCATCGAAATAATATTTTATACTTTCTCAATATGGAGACATATCCATATAGTTATATATTTCACATTCTTCCTTTATGATCTAGAAAATCATCTTAATTTTTTTGGTGTCCATTTTATACCAGAGCAGAAGGCTGATTTTTAAAAATTTTTATTCTATTATTTTTATGTGTTAAGGTATTGCTATAAGATATAAGGTACATTAGATTAAAAATTATTTTAAGACATCTCTACACTTCCATTTGCTGACTTTGTTCTTTTTGCAAACTTTCTTTTTCCTCATTTTAACTTTAAAAGAGCAATGGTTCATACTTATGGTATTAGACGATAAAATATGCTGATATTATGTAGTACTATACATACCTTTTATGAATTTCTGAATTTTTAACAGAATAAAAATCATCTGCTGTCCTTCACATGTCATTTTGGCTTCCACAAAACTTCTAAAAAATTCCTATTTAATTTCTTATACCAATCCATTATATAGTGAAATGGTGGTGGAGAAAATCACAATGTGAAAAGGATATCTATATTTCTTTCTTTTCCTGTCATCTGCTGGCCTTCACATGTCATTTTGGCTTCCACAACACTTCTAAAAAGTCCTATTTAATTTCTTATACCAATCCATTATATAGTGAAATGGTGGTGGGGAAAATCACAATGTGAAAGGGATATCTATATTTCTTTCTTTTCCCAATAACTCAGAAGATATTGCTCTCCCTTGAATTTGGACTCTGTTAAGTGAATATACCATGCTCAATGCAGCTATCAAGACAAGTTCCTCAACAAGAAGAATTCAGTAGCTTGAGAACAATGAGCAATGAGTAGTACAGGACCAACCAAGTAGTGACACTGAGGGAGGAGTGGTACTAAAGGAATAAAAAATGAAATGGGGAATAAAGTTTATACCTCAAATTTATTTATATATTTCTAATGCTTTTTCTGATTTATAATCTTCAAATTTTGAATGATAATCTCTACCTAGGTTTTTCACTAGATGTTCCTACTCAACATATCTATCATATCTATGACTGAAGTCCCAAATATGTAAAGAATTACTAAAAATATTTTTGTACATATGTCTTTTTCTAAAAAAATCTCTTTGATGATGGTCATTTCATCATCAATCAGAGACTCCAAAAAAGTGGCTGAAACTTAGATTAGTTTTCTGCCCTGCCTTTCATTATAAGTCTGATATAGACTGCTTTTAAAAAGTTCTCAATTTTCAGACTTGAGGCCAGAACATCCAGAGAATCTACCCATTCAGTCATCTCTTGTTTTTTGATATCATATGGAGAAATATGCCTCCCCCTCCTGTTCAAGAATAAATACATTTTTCTGCTTTTTACATCTTATCTTAAGTACTTTCTCTGAAGAACTTTTAAACAAAATTTCAATTCCAAGCGAGGTGAAGAGTCAGGGTATAGAAGGCTATTTAGAAAGGAAGCTCTAGGATATTAAATCTTTAATTTTAGCAAAACTGTAAGGAAAAAATTGATTAAATGAAGAAAATATTTGCATCAATTCTTTCAGATGATGTTTGGCAAGAAAGATACTTAACACTTTTTTGTCCCGGCAATGTGAAGAGAGGTTTAAATTTCTCCCTTTTTCTATTTAAGTAGCAAGGGAGCAATAAGATTTCTGAGAAAGAGCTCCCCTGCTGTGCAAACGGAGAGTTAGTCAGTTACAGCTGACAGTTGAAAAAGGGCTTTTTTCTCTGGGTCCCCTGGGGAGAGGAGTGTGTAGCTTGCTCTCTCAGGGACTGTGAGGAGTCATAGAAATGGATTTAATGCCTTAACAGCCTAATTGATTATAGATTATCTTGGGTACCTAGGTAGATAGATAGTAGGTAAATTATTAGATAGCCACTGCCCTTGAAGGCAGATAAATTTAGGATTTTCTAAGAAAATTTAGTCAGGATTGGGTTCTTAGCTATTGTTATAAGCTATTATAAGATTACTCTCACTTTCTTCCTTTCTATTTCCTATCCATATTTTCCTAATAATAAACTAAGTATTTTGTGTTTAAGAAATTGCTCTCCTGACTTTTGTTCAAAATCCTACCCCCCAAATTTAATACTTCATTGCAATTAATTTGAAACAACATTAGTGCTCATTAATTAGGACATGGCTAAATAATGTATGCCACACTGATATAATGAAATGATGCTTTGTTATAAGAAATAACGGATATGATGAATATAGAGAACCATTCAAAGACTTACTCAATTTAATGAAGCATAGCATAATCAGAGCTATTGACTACAGCCATGTATATGGAAAGAACAAGCACAAAACAATAAGAAAAAGATGGCTATTTTTTTTTTTTTGTAAAATTAGTAAGAACAAATATGTCTCTAAAGAACAGAGGTGAATAGACACCTTTATAGAAATGGGAGGTCTTGATTTTTTTCTTTTCCTTTATTAATTTTTCTTTAAAAAATATTTGTTATAGGGGGAAGCTGGGTAGCTCAGTGGATTGAGAACCAGGCCTAGAGATGGGATGTTCAAGGTTCAAATGTGGCCTCAGCCACTTCCTAGCTGTGTGACCCTGGGCAAGTCACTTGACCCCCATTGCCTAGCCCTTACCACTCTTCTGCCATGGAGCCAATGCACAGTATTGACTCCAAGACAGAAGATAAGGGTTTAAAAAATATTTGTTATAGAGGAGGGTTTTCTGGAAACATGAAGTAGAAATGATACTGAATTTTTAAAATATTTAAAATACATATATTCATATATATGTATATATGAATTTTATATATGTATATATGTATACATTATTTATTGTGTTACCTTGAGTTGCTTTTATAGGACTGCTTTGGAGCAATAATGTCTGTTTACATATGTGTATATTTAAAATGTGTGTATATATACACATATATATTTGTGTTTGCATGTATATGTAGGTGTATGCATTTATATGTATTCATGATGCATGTCCTACACACAGAAACACACACACACACATATATATGTATATTTATAGTTAAACAATCTACTCTGCTTTATCCATAATTCTATCTAAATACTTTGCCAGACTCACATAGAACTGGGAGAGATTACAATTCTCAAAACTCATCACATCCAGGATCTGAATAGAGTATTCAGAAATGAATCCTTCCTCTATGTGCTACTTTAGCCTGAATTGATTAAATAATGAAGTTATAAATGAACTGCTCTGGAAATAAAATTTAATTATTTAACAAAACAATTAAAATTATTTTTTCTATAGACCTGCAGGTATATAGACTTCGATTAAGTTCCTTCTCACATTTAAAGTGAAACGCATATGCAATTCAAAGCTAATTCTTTATCTAAAAGACTTTTTCAACAGAAAATTTCATGTTATTTGTTCTCTGTCATTTATTTCAATGGAATATATTTTTTTGTTTTTATCTAATAAGGCAAAATATTTCTAATTCCCATATTTATTAACAGAATTATTTTTCTAAGAATTTATCATAGAAAATGAATGTATTAACTTCTAAATTATCAAAATTTTATTCTGAGAAATTGCTAAGAAGTCTAGGGAGCTGCTAGAGTCAGATTATATTATTTTCTCAGAGTAGTTGAAATATTCTAGTTAATTATAAAATTTGAACTTGTGGGTTAAGCTTTTTATAATATGAATTTTGTTAGATCTAACTCTTTTTAATGGGGAAAATCCCAATTTCTTATTCCTTAAAACAAATAAACAATCAAACAGAAAACAGAAAAAAACCTTATAGTAATAGTACCTCCAGCAAGTAAATTAGAACTCCATATCTTCAACAAAACCTTCATTAACTGCATCCTATCTCTGCCTATCACCACCCCTAAATCCATTTCTAATAACCTTCCTTTCTAACATCATATAACAGTTTTCTACATCTCTGATGCATTCCTGTATTAAAGTTAGCTCTTTTATGTCTTACTTTGCTAAGATTGTAACCTCTAAGTGGAGGGATTATCAACTAAATTTTGTAAATCTTCTAAGACAGAGTGCAATGCTTTGTAAAGATTATGTGCTCAATAAATATTTGTAGAATGTTTTCTATAAAATTAATATGAAATGTGTTCTGATTTGAGATTATTTATTTTTATGTTTGATTATACATGTGAGAATTAGGCCAGTAATTTTGTTGGAGTTCCTCTAGTGAAAGTTTTAAAGTTCCAGTTAAAAAAAAAGATATGATAAAATAAAGCATTTTATATTATTTTAGGGTTTGGAATGTGCTTTTTGTATTCTTATCTAATATGATAGGGAGTAAGTACATTATTTTTCATCTTTTATATAGAAATTGATCGACATTCTTATATTTGTACAACTACTAAGTATCATACTTGTGATTCATATCAAGATGTCCTAACTTTGATTTAAGTGCTCTTTACAGTGGAAAATATTGCCAAGAATCATATGAGAACCAGCTTGACTATGGGTCAGCTATAAGCTTCATGAGCTCCCTATATTTTAGAACCTTAATCTTATGCAAAATTTCTCTATCTTGTAATGATTGTGGCACTGATACTACTGTTTGGATCTTTTTTAGTATTAAACTTCATTTTGGCATTTTGATTCTTTCTTTTCTCTTCCCATGTTAAACTTCAATTTCTTGACTGAAATGAAGATTATAATTAACATAATTGTTCCATCCTATACCATACTTGACAATGTTAGCCTTGCCTCAGAAAAGACATGACAATGTAGTCACAAATGAAGACTGAATTCTTCCCATTTCTGCCTCTGCCACATTGGGAGCAAACTATGATTTGACTAGTCTATGCAAGGCCACTTCCACTTCCACACTCTTATGTATTGTACTGTTTTCCATACTTCCCTTGATGAGGCTAGACTGAGATGACTGTTCTCTTTCTCCTCCTGTTAACACTGTATCAAATCTGAAATCCCCTAAAGTTTGTTCAGCACTTTCTTCTTGTACAGCAGTGAGATGTCTTCTTTGCCATCTCTATGTTGTTCACGGCTGAAGTACTGCTCTGTCCCTACTTTTTGTTGGTTCCTCTTTAGTCATCTGGTGATCTCCTAGTGTTTCCTACTCCACCATTTTAGTAACGGAAAGTCAACTCTAATAGATCTGTATATGACGTAGACAATCTTCCATAAGAAAAGTGATAGTCATACTTATTTTTAATATATATTTTATACATATATATATATTTTAAATTTTACATTATGTGATTTTATGGCCTCTACCACCTTCTCAGGCAACTTAAGCAGCATATTTTTTTCTATTGTGTTCCTTTACACAGATAACAGAAATCCTTTTATTAAAGATAATTATTTATCTTTAATGGGGTCGCTTCTTCAGACTTCACATTTTCTACCCTACTTTTTTTTTGAAACTGTTTCCATGGAGAAAATAAAGGTCCAAATAGAAGAAATATACTCACAAGAATCAAAATCAAAACTAGGATTGTGACCATCTACTCTTGACAGTTCTTTGCCAACTACCTATGTACTAGGTAGGCAAAATTTCTTTTACAATCATTTAAATAAATGACTATGCATTTCCACAAAACAAAATTTAGAAAAGCAGAAATATTAAATGTACTCTTTTCAGACCATAATGCAATGACAATGACATACAATAAAAATTATGGAAGAATAGACTAAAAATTAATTGGAAACCAAATAATCTATTTCTAAATATAAAGTAGACCAAAGAGCAAATTACATAAATTATCAATAATTTCATTAAAGAGAATGACAATAATGAGACAAAAACATTTTTTCTGAGATGAAACTAATGCAGTACATCAGTGGAGAAAGAACAGATTGATAAATGAAATGGGCATGATACAACAATAAAAGCAGAAAAAAATGACAACTTAAAAATTTCCAGTTAAACATCAAAATGTAAATCTCAAAAGAGACATTAATAAATTTAAAAGTTAAAAAACTACTATTTAATTTATACTTTGTAAAGAGCTGAGAAACATCATCAAGGAAATAATGTATTTGTTTTATTTTGAGGACATCAAACAAAGTAAACATAGAATTTATTAAAAAAATAAATTAAAAACTCCTCCCCCCCCAAAAAAAAATCAAGCAAGAGATTAAGATTACTAGAAATAAAGTGGATAATTTTGATTACATGGCATTAAAAAAACTTTTGGAGAAACAAAATCAATGAAGTAAAAATTAGAAAGAAAACAGAAACTGGGGGGAAATAGAGAAAGTTTATTCAATAAAGGTTTTAATCTCTCAAATATTAAGGGAAGTGAGGCAAAATTATAAAAATATCAAACAATCTTCAGTTAATAAATGATCAAAAGATATGAAAATGCAGTTTTCAGAAGTTATCAAAACTATTAGTTTTTACATAAAATATCTAAATCCCAATTTCTTAGAATGCAGTTTAAAACAGCTCTGAGATATTACCTGATAACCATCATATTTATCAATATCATAGAAAAGGAAAATATTGAATGATGGTGAGCTTCTGGGAAAACTGAGACATTAAACCTCTTCTTGTGAAGGCTTTACCTAGTTCAAATAATTCAGAGGCACAGTTTGGAACTCTACCCAGAAAGCTCTGAAAGAGTGTATGCTGTCTGATATAACAATAATATAATTTGTTTTGTAACCCAAAGAGATCAAAGAAAAGTAAAAAGGACTGAATTGTACAAAAAATATTCACAACAACACTTTGTGATGCAAAAATTGGAAATCAAGGGGATGCCAATAAATTGGGAAATGGCTAAACAGATTGTGGTTTATTATTGTGACAGATTATTACAGTGCATTAAGAAATGATGAGCAGACTGATTTTTAAAAGAAATTGATAAGAACTACATGAGATAATGAACACTGAAATGAGTAGAACCAAGAATTATACACAGCCACAGAATTAATTCTGGAGAAATAAACTCTGAATGTTACCTCCAGAAAGTGAACATGAAGGTGAAACATGAAAAATAATTTATATGTACATGTTGGACTCCGTAACGATATCTTCTGAGGGTGGGGAAGGGCTGGAATACTTATGGATTAGGCTTATTATGTAGAAGTGCAGAAAATAAACATATAAGAAGTTTATGATTTCATTTGAATTCTATCTTCTTTTTCTTTATATATGGAAATAATTTTTATTTGACTTTGATGAAATTTAGAATAAATCATGTAATAAAATATATTTCCAAAAAGAAACAGGTGGCTTGTGTTGGTTCGTTTGTGTGTGTGTATGTTTATTTGTGTGTGTCTGTGTCTGTGTGTGTACTTTCAGCAAATCTTAAGATTTCACTTGAGCCTTGGATACATATATACTCAGGAATGGTATGTGTGCATGTATCCACAGATATCCTTTGTATATGTGTATGTGTGTATATCTATAGGAGTGTATATCTACAGGAAATAGATATACACACATAAATATAAGTTAATCATTATTGGTATAAAACATCTCAGCACTGAAAAATATGCTTCTATACAGTACATAGTAGTTAATGATTTTCATTATGAAGCATTTATTTTATTTATAAAACAACATTTTAAAATCAATAATGGATTGGGAAAGAATAATAATTTTAAAGGGCTCAGAACATAATGCATTCTTAGAGTGTTTAAGAAATTTCAGAGTCTTAGAATTTATGTAATTCAGACTGTTTCTTAATAGGAATCCCTCTATGGCAATGATGGTGAACCTTTTAGAGATGGTGTGCTGTGCCCTGCCCCCAAAGAGACTATTTGCCATGCCTTACTCCCCCAGACCAAGTACATCTCACTCTACTCCATACAGGGGAGAGAGAAAGTGATCCCACTGGGCTGCTAGGCAGAGGGGCAGATTAAGTGAAGAATGTCTTCAGCATATGTAGAGAGGGAGAGGGGAGTGGCTAGCATGCTCTGCTCCCCTCCAGCTCTGTTGCATGTGAGCCACCCACCTTACACCCTCTTTGTTCCCACTGGACTCTTGGGCAGAAGTGAGGACTCTCCTTAGTCCAGGTAAAGAGGGAGAGTGAAGTAAGTGCTCCCATTGGGCTACTAGACAGAAGGACAGGTGATGAGAACAAAATTCTGTCAGGCATGGTGGAGAGGGGAAGTGATCAGCTTTGCCCAAGTCCCTCTGCCTTTCTAGTACCAAACTCTGTCTGGGGGTGGTGTGCATACCCACAGAGAGCAATCTGTGCACTTTCTGGCACATGTGCCATAGGTTTGTCATTATGGGTCTATGGCATTCCCAACAATTAGTCATCCCATTTCCTCTCAAAGACATCTTTTGATGTTAACAACTTCCCTAGATAGTTAGTGATGATTTACTCAGGTGCTTCTTCCCTTCTTTTGCACATTTAAAAGAAAACTAGTGGGTGTATTTTTTAAATATCTGTGGGGGAATAATGAATATATGCTATGATATTGAGGCAACATAATGGGAAAAAGGCAGGAGCTCCCCTAAGGCCTTTTAAATCTTCTTCCAAATAACTTTGAAATAACATTCCATAACAAATTCTGGGGAAGCAGAATCTACACAAGAATGAAGAAGGAACATTTTTTTAGTGCAAGACATCTTATAAGATCAGCAGGAAAAAAAGTATTACTCTAGGGTCACAGTGAAACACAGGTCGCCCCAGGCAACATAAGCTTTTGGTGTAAATGTTTAGGCAATGGAGGCTTCCAGAACTCAAATCTCAGAGATTGTAAAGGGGTTGAACAAATAGTCAGAAGGAGATGACAAAGGCCCCCTTTATAAATTTGATTTGATTTGATAGACTTCTGAAGACAATGGAGTGTGAATAGAAAGGAATATAACTATTTTTCTAAGCATTGCATGGCACCTTCACAAAAATTGATCAAATAATTATCATCAAATAATTATTTTTGACCAATATATTAAAGAACATAAAAGTCTCACAACTAAATACACACAAGCAGAAAAAATATTAAATGCACAAACATAAATAAACATACACACACATAAACAAACCAATACAACCCACCTATTTCTTTTTGAAATATATTCATTGAATTTACCTTTTTTTTTTAATTGATGTTTACAGTCGAATTGGAGGTCCTAGAATTTCAAGTTACATCTATAATTCCTTTACTTTTAAAGGGGAAAATCTAGTCCATTCTTCAGTTTCTGATGGATAAAAATTGTATTAAAATTAAAAAAAATTAAAATTAAAATTTCTCCCATTTATTTTTATAATCATTTGGCTTGTTGCTTGTTGGTTGTTTGTAGATTCTTTTTTGTGTCACTGGAATTGTTAAACTTGACCTCCTTGAGTATTAAGAGTTTGAAGCATATATTTCCCCTTCTCTAATTCCAAAAGTCATGTATTGATCTTTCTGATTAGTGTTTTTTTTTTCAGAATTCAGTTTTAGTAGATATATTTTATTATTTCTAACAATACAGCATTCAATTTAAAAAAAAATAATGTCCTTATGGAAATATAATAATACAAGTTACATATTTGCCTTCTCTCTTGAAGTTTATTTGGTTTTTACTTATTATGGATAATATGTGCTCTCTCTCTCTCTCTCTCTCTATATATATATATATATATAGATAGATAGATAGATAGATAGATAGATAGATAGATAGTAGATATTTCTGTCTCTTTCACATTTTCCTTTAGTTCAGTAAAATATCTTCTCATTCAGTGTTCTTTGAAAGAAACTTGCCATTATATATATATATATATATATATATACATATATAACATGTGAACTCAACATTTTATATATACTTTGAAGATGGGATTAACTCTCTTACACTTTACACAGGATTAATTAGCCCTGCCTGGGTTGAACCAGGGTCCAGAGCAAGATAATTAGTGTTTTAGGTTAGATATCTAACTCTGTCCTCTTTCACATTTCCCTTACTTTCACTCTCTCTCCTTTTGCAAATAAACTATTATAAAAAGCCATTCTGAGTTGAGTAATTAATTTCAGTGACCACATTTATCATAAATTTAGTCTAATCTTTGATTTTTAATCCTTACATTCTGGAGACCATGATGACTTTGATACTACCCTCCAATTTTCTTGACTTTTCCTTCACTCTGTTGCTAACTCAAGTCAGCCTTTTAATAGCTGGGTCTATAATTCATAGCTGCTAGACAAAGGTAAGTTCAAAATTTTTTTCCTTAAAATAAATGGAATACAGCTGTTTTTAATCTTAGCAAAAGGACCCTGAGGTCTCAACTAGGGAAGCTATTCTTTATATAAATACACACATATATACATACATATATATGTGTAAACATACACACACACTACACACACACACACACACACACACAAATATATATATATATGTATATATATATATATATTATCCTAGACAACTTATATACTAACATGGTCATATAATGTCTTGGTAATCTACAGTGTTCTTTCATTAGATATTCATTCAATTCCTTTTTTATTGATTATTTGGGGAAATGTTTGTTGTCATAGAAATGTCTTAATACACATTAGAGCTTCTTTTTAAATGGAATTCCATTTATTTATCTACTTGTGATTAAGGTATTTAATGGAGTCTTCTTCTTCCTACAATCTTTGATGATTTTAGTCATTTCCCCACTCCCCTTGTATTCCTTTATCATTTGCTGACTCCTTCCTTCTTATAGACAGATTTGTCCCTGGTGGATACCCTTTAAAATTATCTCATTTTCCTCCTGTGTTGGAGAATTCAATTTTCTTTTGCATCAGCTCTGCCCAAGTAACTTTAGGGAAACAAACCTGGAAAATTAGTTGATATCAATCTCTTTTTTTCATTTTTACTCTGGTTAGCCCTCCCAGACTTGTGCACTGCTGTAATTTCCTTTGTTCTTTATTTGGTTGAGTGTAGGGAAGAAAGAATTCATTAGTTCACGGTTGTCAGTTGCAAATTTGTTCCATCCCCAATATTTCCTAAGTAACTGTCTAGTTTAAAACATATACAACTTCTTGACCTGTGAGAAGTTTTAAGGTAGGAAGATAGAGACAGGATAGAAGTTTTAGATACCACGAGGGGGATGACGGAGTCAAATTAGAGATATGAGGTGGCAGGAATGAGTCTTTATTAATTACCAATAAGCCACAGCCAAGCTCTGATCAAAGGACCCTTCCAAAGGCTTTTACCAGTCCAGAGATCCAGATTCAGTACCACACAGGTTGGAGAGATGATAGAGAAAGATTAAAGATGGAACCTGGCCCAAAGCCAGGCTCCAGCAAGGACAGCCATCAGTGTGAGCTGGAAGGGAGCAGGAGCAGAAGAGAGAGAGGTGGAGCTGGCTGGGCCCTATTTAATCTCTTTGATATGCAAATATACACAGTACATAGGGATGATCATCATTGGTTAATGACAAGGTATAAGTGTGGTTTCTCTTAACCAGGTGAGCACAAAGAAACCTGTGTTCCCGCCTAACCTGGGAGAAGCTGGGGTCAAGGGTCAGAGGCTTTCCCAGCCACGTGCAATACTGAGCATGCTCAAAACTGAGCATGCTCTCTTCTAATGCAATCTGTACATACCAACTGTTCCCCTTGCCCATAGCTAGGGGTGGACTGCTACAACATACCAAATCTGGCAGCAGAAGTAGGAATGAATGCAGTTTCAATCTTTACAAAAAAAGGAGAATTGAACTTCCTCAGATTTATTTCTATAGTATGTCATCTCTCTGCTGCTCATCTAAAGGATGAGCTAAAGACATTTGGTAAATGTTTTAGAGTAGAAGGATCAATAATATCAGAATGGAAGTCAACATGTTTTATAAAGGAATCTCATTTTTTGAAGAGTATCAATAATTATTAATGGTAGCCAAGAGAGAATGAAAGCAATGATTGCATTTTAACAATTCTAGCAGAGTGGAATACCTGTGAATGACTTTGGACTAGCTTAGATTAGATAACCTCTGATCAAATCAAGTCATGAATCAAAGGATATATCAGAGTCCTCACACGCCATCACAACAATGAAAGACAAGGCTAATAAAAACCTATTCTCCTTTCATTGTGTGTTCAATATATGATAGTAAAAAGTAAAAAACAAAAACAAAAACAACTAGAACTAGAACCTATAACACTGTACTCTAGGAATACCACATTTATCACAGACTATTTATAGACTCTTGGTTATATTCCTTAATCCCTCAGCTTTAGTGTCCATATCTGAAAAATATGAAAATAATGCCTGTAGTAATGGCCTCAAAGGTTTTTTATCAGGTCAAATTATTACTCTCCTCATTTTTGGTCTCATTTATGAATTATCTATTCATTATTAAATTTATAATTGATCACATAATAAACATTATATTTCTCTTAAATAACTTAGAATTATTCAGGTTTGATGCTAAAAAAAATATGATTGACCCAAAGGTCAAGAAAATTTTTCACACCCTTTGATCTAGTATACTACTACTAGTTTATCCCAAAGAGATCAAAGCTAGGGGGAAAGGACCTATTATATATATATATATATATATATATATATATATATATACACACATATCAGCTCTTGGTGTGCTGGCAAAGAATTGGAAATCAAAGGGGCAAGCCAATCAGTTGGGAAATAGCTGAAAAAGCTATTGTAAATGATTATAAGGGGATACTTTTGTGCCATATGAAATGATTTATTGGATGATCATTAAAGAAACAAACAAACAACTGGAAATGGTTGTCTTTGTTAACCGCACCCCCCCCATTCTGTCAAAATTATTTAGATTTGCTGTGAAAGATATGGTCATCTTTGTTCTCACTTTCCATTTTGAAGCTACTTAGTATATAATTTGAATTTATATAATTTTGTTATGTTACTTAGTCTAACAATCAAATAAGAGTCTTTTGAGCACAAAGAGCGATTTGTTTTGTTTTTTATTATTATGCCCTATGCCTAGAACAAAGTTACTTCTTTATAAATGCTTGTTGAATGCATTTGGGGGAAAGGAAAAAGATAAAATGGTTATGCCTAAAATGAAAAATTCAGTTTTTCCTCCAAGACCTACTCTTACAAATGCAGACAGAACATTTGAAAATGTTTGTAATTTTAAAATATTCCTTTAAATTTTTGTAATTTTTAAATATTTCTTTCTTTAAATATTAAAAAAAATTAATAATTCTTATAAAAATTTATTTAATTTTTTATTATATTTACATTTTGAATTGTATTGATATACTATCAAATAAAAAAGTAGATTTTTATTTTCACTCTGTACTAGCTAGTTAAATTTAAAATAAGCCCCACCACTTAATACTACTCTTATTCTTTCTTTATGTGCCAAAACTCTCAAATTCCTCAAAGAAAGTTTTCAAAGTATATAAAATGTTGAAAGGCAATTGAGCTTTGTGGGAAAACTGTGGTCATATGTGTGTGAGGATTTTCCACTCTCTTGTGCATATGTCTAATTATCTATCTGTGAAAACTGCTGATCCTATTGATCCCAATTGTTTACGAAGCATTCAGATTAAAGAAGGATTAAAACTAAACTTCAGCTAAAGGAGAATTCCCTACTTTCCCAAGCAATGATCCTTGCAAATTAATGATCGTATTTGAATTTGTCGTAAGTGGACCAAGATGTTAAATGTGTGCCCTGCATTTTTCTCAAATTCAATATGATTACCCAAAAAGTCTACATTTTTATATCATGAAATGGGCAGTAATAGAAATTTTCATACATTATAAAATTTATTAGGTCATTCTGATAGGATTTTTTGGATTTTAATTCATTTCTTAGCTTTAGAAATGACAACAGTAATTGGAAGTTTTTTTTAAAAAAGTTAAAAAGAAAAGCAAAGAAGTAAGGAATAATTAAAATTTCAGCTAAGGTGAATTAATAGAAAGGAAAGAGGACAATTTATAATCATATTGTTGATTTAAGATCTGTAGAGAATTAAGTAATAACTCAGACAAAATAGATATTCCTATTATCTGGATTAACTGCATTTATTGAAAAAAATGCATCAAGTAAATGTTTTTACCCTTTCTCTGAAAACTTTTCATATATAGCTTTATTATGTTAATTTAAAACCTAAGTTGACAATGACATGACTATATAAAGCCCATCTAACTCCATTTTATGTACATAGATAGGGCTTCATCCTTCAAAAAGAATGCAAATAGAATATATTTTTCATAGTGTTCTCTTCAATGCATAGATAAGTTACTGCTCATACCATTCTAACTTCATATCAAATATACCATTTCTATAGAAGATAAGAAATTTATTATTTCCTTTGAATCCTTGAGTTAATAAATCACTTTTTACCCTCTATATCCAATAAGTACTCTAGTCATAATTCTGAGGGTCACCAATGCTCATGTTTGATGAGAATTCACTCTATCAAGACACCCCTAGTTATACTATAATACAATACAACAATTTTTATTCTATACTTCTCTCCTACCCCTGAACTTCCCATTTTATACCTCTTTCTCTGGTAACAATAATTCAATCAGCATTACCATTTCTCAAAGGTATATAGCTGCTCTCTTGAAGATATTCTTTAGCTTATATGGTGCCCAAAATGTCCTAACATTATGCTTTCTAGACTATAAGCTAGGCTTCCTTAGAACTAAGACTAGATTTTTAATTTCCCTTTTTCTAGTCACTATATTTCTCTAAAGACACTAAAATTTCATTTTCTATTTTGACAGCCAAATATTTTTTCCTCATATTGAATCTATAGATACTTTTTCAGAAGCATCACAATATATCCATATCTCCATATATATATGTAAACCTTAAAATTTCCCAGACCCTACTTTATAAGATTGGATTAAGACCATTCCCCATTTGGGCAGTGAACTCTACTTAAAGCAGGAATGTGAGAATTCTACTTTACCTACTTGGTTTTGCCCTAGGGGAAGATAAAGTTGTAAACTCTTTTCTGAACAATGAAAAGTACTTAAATCCATACTTTTCTTAAGCGAAGTACCTATAAAGGTCAAGCAACTTGTGAATTTACAAGGAACAAAGAACTGGAAAACTTACTCAGAGCTTTCCTGGTATGAATTACTCAAAAATCCACACCTTCTTAGGTGTGGACTAAGAATGGGCGGTCCTTTAGAAACATCTACAGTGATTGGTAGATGTAAGGACTTAGGGGAGGTGACAGAGGAGATTTTGCCCTTAAAAATAAGAGCTCAGGGAAGAGCTAGAAGTCATTCTGAAACATTCAGATTGGAGAGACTCATTCTGAGGAGACTGATTCTGAAAAATTCAGATGGAGGAGGGAACTGGTGAAAGCAGCTGAGATGCTGCTGGCCTGGTGTCATTAGAAATCCTTACTTAGACAGATCTTATGGTGAGTTAAACAAAACTGACCTTTGCCGGACCTTTATAGGTACCTAGCATCGCATTGTATCAATTCTAAAAACAGGCATGGCTCAAAGAACTCCTTGCCTCATTATAAGTATGGGTCTAAGTACTTTCATTGTTTAGCAAGGAGTTTTCTCCCCTAATGCAGTCTTAAGTATGGGTGGAGTAGAGGTCCTCACATTTCTGATCCTGGCGAGTTCTCACAGTCAAAATGGGGAATGTTCCCAGTAGGGAATTGTTCCAATTGAGAATTCCCCAATGGGGAAATTTTTAACATTCACAAGTCTGAGAAATTTCAAGATTTACAGATTGGAATTAGTCAAGTTCTGACACAAGAAACATCTCAAGATAATAGAATGGCTATTTACTGTTTACTTATTAATTTGAATAAACCTCACACATTTCAGGATATACTATAAGAATAAAATGATGGATTGTCATTTAAAATTATCACAAAGTTTCACGGTAATAAACCAGAGAATTTGCAAACTAAATTTAGAGGTTAATAATGATACTTTTTTTTTATTTGAGTGAAGAAATACATAATATAATTAAAAGTAGAATGGTTTAGTGAATGGGGACCTGGACTTCAGATAAGGATGACCTGTGTTAAAATTGTTGCCTCAAACACTTACTAGTTTTATGGTAGTAGTCTCTCAGTAACCGAGGATGACAATTGTCTCTGTGCGTTTTTGTGCACAAAGACACTTCTGCATGAAGACTTAAGTGGAAAAGTTGATGCACAGAGACAATCCCACTCTCTCGGCTTTGGAAGCCTGGGTCCAGTGGCACGAAAAGTCATTACACCTGGAGACTTCCTCAGCTGCAATGGATGGCCTTGTTGTCTTTTGTGCTCCAACATGCCCTAAGCACTCCACAGTGCCTTGCTGCATCGGCATCTCAGCCGTAGAAACTTCTTGTTGGTTTCTTCCGCCTGTTCCACCGAAACAGTCTTCACATGCTGGGTGAGCAAAGCCCTAGTTCACCAGGGGTCCACGACAACCCAATGGCTACCCTCACAAGGTTTAGCCTGTCGAAGCCGTTGCCCGGGGTGTGGCTGCTGCCTCATGCTAGCAGCTACTAGGAGCCACAAGTGAGAGCTGGGTGTCAGGTAGGGGTCAGAGGCTGGAGAGCTGCCATAGGAGGGCACAACAAGCCCTCCATACCAGAGATACTACCCCCCCCCTGAGCACCCCATATACCCCCTAGGTCTATAAGCCTGGTTCAATCATTTAACTTAAAGAGTCATTCAGTCAGTTCTTAAGTTCCCTTCTCTGTATAATGAGTGTTTTTTTCTTCCTTATGATCTATAAGGTCATTTTCATCAATAGGTTTATGATCCTGTGACCAAATAGAACATGCTAACAAAATCCATGTGTTCAATTCAAACTGATTAACACTAAGTTCTTACTATATGCAAAATACTAAGGGAAAAACTGACACAAATAGACATAAACAGAAACTACAAGTCTGACTTCAAGTAGCTTCCAAGATAATATAAAGGAGAGAAATGTGTATAGATAGCTATAACAAGAAATATAAAATTATCAGGAAGACTTGTGATCTAGTTATAAATCTTCTATATAGCAATTTTTTACTTGGGCCATTGTCTAGATAATGCATTTCATTTTCTATAATTGTAAATGTTACTTTTGGGTACCATGTATGTCATTGTTTATTGAAATGAACATTTCTCCTAAGAAGCAAGATATGATTCTAGCAGAAAAAAAAAATTTGGATTAGATTAAGTTACTTTGGACTGGAAAGAAATAAAGTAAACCAATCTGGTCAGGTGAGGAGCTACTCAAATTCTAGCCTCAGATTTAGGTGTAAATTTTTTTTGTCTCACTGTTTACTTGATCTAATCAGGCACACATTTGATTGCCCTATCTTGGAGCTCCACCCTGAGCTTTCTGCAAAAAGAGGTTGATCCACTTTAGTCTATAAACTACCCCAAAATGGGATCTATGTCCACACCCAAAACCTAGACTGGGTCCTTGTAGTTCAGTCCACTTCAGCACATACAGCCCTGGGATGGAATTCTGGACTTCCTAACAAATTTAGGATTTTAAGGTCTGTGGATTGATTGGACCTCTACTTGCTCAGGTAGTCTGGACATTGATCTGGGCTTAGGTTCGAACGCAGCATTGCAAATATGGGGTGGGATTGTGTGGATTGATCTGGGCTTGCTCTTCATTCCATACTATAGCCTCATGTTTACTGTGCTCCCCTCTCATTCCAGCATCCCAAAGGCTCTCTGCCTACCTTTTTGTCTTTTCATTTCGTGAAAGTTGTTTCACCTTTCCCCTTGTTGGTTCTTTCTCTCTGTATTCATTTTGTGGTGTTATTTTAATATTGGTTGGAGAGGATACTCATGGCAATGAGATTCTCTGCCTTATTCTACCATCTTGACTCTGCCCCCGGAACTACTATGATGATTGGGTTTAACAAACACTTTATTATTATGGTTTTTTATTAGTGTGCTTTACATGCCTTACCTGTTTTAATGATCCATTATTCTATTTAGTTTCTTGGATCCAGTTGTTTCCATGATGATCATTTCGCAGTACATTTTGAGATCTTCTATTACTGTGGTGCGTTCATTCAGATTTTTTTTCACTGATTTCCTCAATATTCTTGACCCTTTGTTCTTCCAGATGAATTTTAGTATCATGTTATTTTTCTTGCTCAATATAATAATACTTTAGTAATTTGATGGTATAGCATTGCATAAGTAAATTAATTTATTTAGAAATTTCATTCTATTATATTGACTCAGGTTATCATTGAGCAATTAATATTCAAATTATTTATCTCTGACATTGTTTGATTAGAGTTTTGTAATTTTGGCCACAGATATTGTGGGATTGTCTTGGTAGACTCCCAAATATTTTAAATTGTCTACCATTATATTAAGTAGAATTTCTCTATCTCTAACTGTTGGATTTTTTGGTAATGTACATAAATATTGATAATTTATGTGACCTTATTTTCTATTTCTTAACTTTGTTAAAGTTAATTGTTTAAAATATTTGTAAAAATTGATTCCATAGGATTATCTCAGTATATTATAGAGTATTACTGAAAAATGATAAAAACTGCAAAGACATAGTTTTGTGTCCACATTATTTATTTGAAATTTTTCAATTTATATTTCTTATGATTACTAAGGGTAACATTTCTAGTAAAATATTGAAAAATTATTGATAATGGCTATCCTTGTTTGACTCTGATCTTATTGAAAAGGCTTCTGGTTTATTCCCATTATAAATTATGCTTAATGATGGTTTTAGAGAGATACAACTATGAAGATTGGATTTGGCTCTCCCCTGATTGTAACAATGAAGGTACTTAGATCTTCCTTTATTTTGAAGATTAAATTGTAATCCCCTGTCTATTTATAGATTTAAATTCCCAAAAGTATAAACCCAGTATTTAAATAGATCTACCCATTTTAGCCACAAAAAGGTATGAACTAACTACAAAAAGGTGTGAACTAACCATAAAAATATATGAATACACAATTAATTCATTAAGTGGGAGGTCTGTGACTCATGTGAAAGAGTGGGCAGTCCTGGAGAAAAGCATTTGCTTTGATTGATGGATGTAAAATTTAGGGGAGCTGACACAGAGAAAAAGTTCTTTAAATAGTGGTAACAAAGACACACAGGAATGAAGATCATCAGTTACTCAGGCTTCGAATGAAGATTCATTCAGTTTCTTAGTGTTGGATCATATTAGAAACTCAGAGTTGGACTGGAAGACAGTCACTCAGACTTGGAGTGAAGACAGTCATTTGGAGCTAGAGGGAAGACAGACACTTGAGGAGAGACTGGAAGACAGACACTCAGAGTTGGAGTGAAGACACTTGGCTTTGGAACTGGACCCCTGGAGGAGCTCATGTAGGAAACCTCAGACTGCTTTCTTTTTAGATGTTCAGCATGGTGAGTGTAAAGGCTGACTTCTTTCCTTGCCCTTTCTGATGGTGTGAACCTCTGAGAAAGGCTATCATCTCGAGACTCCTTTCCCCTGACTGGTGCCTTATAATTTCTAACTGGTTCAGAGGAAGCTGGAGCTTTCTCTTGCTTTCCCCTTTTCTCTCTTCCTTAATATATTCCCTCTATTGTAAAATAAACTACCATTAATTTCATTTACTTGAATATTTATTTTGGGATTTAGAAATTAAATCTCTGGTGACCACCAATTTGATATTAAGTCCAACCAATAAATCTAAGACTATCTATCATTTGTAAAGGTTGAAATTAATGGTTGGACAATGACAATTTGAAATTATGTATTCACCAGTATTTATTATATATTGAGTGGAAAATTTATTTACAAATAGAGAGGAAATAATAAAGAGAAATGTGAGGGGGATAGAGAAGTTATTTTTTTCTATCAACCTAAATGTTTTGCTCTGGGTCTGCTTAATCCAGGAAGAGATTAATTCACTCTCAGGCAGGAAGGCTGGTAGTAAGTAATCATGTGGCCTCCTCCAAAATGGAAGCTAGTCTCTCTAGAAGCTAGGAAAGAGGTCAACCTATTACTCACCCAAAAAGAAATTCAAGAGTCAGTGTCCAAGTAGAAGTCAAACTCTGAACCAATGATCCAACTCTTAATCTCTAGCAAAGCTTCCTATAATACTATCTAAAACTATCTCTGGAAGACAGTCTCTTCAGGCTATCTTCTCAAAGACAGTCTGCCCTGAAGGAGTTCAGGGCTTGCTTTTTATGGTGACTTCTTTTCCCTTTCCCTCTTCAGGGGCCAATCACAATTTCCAAATTGTCTAGCACTGCCTAGGGGGCAGTATCTGTAGGATTGACTTCTCACCTTCTAAAGGTTAAGTTCTCATCAAAAAGATTCACAGATTCCTACTGATTGAACCAAAAAGATTCACAGTTTCCTGACTTGATTGAATTTGTAAGGGTGTGAATTCTCTAAGTACCTTAGGGTGTTTAATCTTTTGAGGATTCAATTCAAAAGTAGACAAGAGGGAGTAAATCCTGTCTTCAGTCTAGTGAGGTACTAAGTAGAGGTGCTTAAATTAGAGCTAACTCAAGATAGACAACAGAGTAAAGAATTCACTTTCACACATTTTTAGAAAATTTATTCCTTTTCTTTCTAGTGTTCTTAAAAGTACTGAGTGTTGTATTTTGTCCATTTCTTTCTGAATTTTTTGAGTTAATCAAAAGTATTTTTGTTATTTATATTCTTAATTATTATAATGATTTTCCTAATATTGAATCAGCCATGGGATCTTGACAGAAATTCCACCTAATCATAATGTGTGAGATCTTTAACCTTAAATATGGTAAATTTTATTTTTTGTCCTCTTTACTATGGATGTTTAAAGTAGGTGTAAACTTATTGCTAACTGGGGACATTTCTTTTGGAAGGAAAGTTCTTTAATTAATGGCCTGAATTTATATTTACATAGAAAATATGAAAAAAAATATATAATACATCCCCATATATTGTCATATAGAAAGAATATATAAATTAAAAGGGAAATGTTAAATAAAAGTTGAACGCAATAAATATTCTCTAAATATGCTTCTTAAGATGAATTTATTTACTTATAATTTGATGGGAATATATTTGCTTTAGATTCACTCTGGAGATATAATGTTACAGTAATTAATTTGCCAGTAAATTATTTTCTTTTTTCAGTTCTAAACACATCATAGTAAGAAATTTGCTAAAATTTTGTCAGTGTCTTTACTGGAGCCATAAATTGGTGACCGAAAAAAAAAAAAAAACCTTGATTACTTACCATTTTATTTCTATTTTAATTCCACATATTATAAGTACAATTCAGATCTCTGTGAATCCTTTAAGATGGCAAAGACATTAAGAACTGATATATTGAAGATGTTTTCACTAGATAATACAAGAATAATACAATAATACAAGAAACAAGATCCTAGAGATGAAATGGAACAAGTAATTATTTGGAAAACATATATGAGTGTAAATAACCAGAATGACAAAGCATTTTTTTCATTGTCTGACATGTTTGGGTATGTATCTTTTTAAAATAAAAGTTGAAACAAAATTCTAAAATTGCATATATTAATTTTATTAGAACATAATTGACAAATTATTTAGAAGAAAAATATCTAAAAGAAAGGAAGACTCATTTGTTTTATTCTGGTCAAACAATATCATCTTTCTTCAAAAAGACTGAATAGACCCAAATGAATATAGTATTTGGATACCTGCACAATGTTAGTTGATTATCATGAAAAGGACATTTTAATTTTTTTAGGACTTGCTACTAAATTGTCATTAAGCCTATTAAGTTATCATCTTAGACTCATTATTTGCTAAAAGTTTCAAGAATGATCTCTGCCATATCTCAAGAATAATATTTATTATGATGAAGATTATTATGATAATAATAATTATAGTTGAGTTTTTTCTATCATTTTCTATCATGTCTGACTATTTATGATTCCATTATGAGTCTTCTTTTTGTTTGTTCGAGTTTTTTTCCATAAATATCCTGGTGTGATTTGCTCTTTCTTTCTCCAACATATTTTACACATGAGGAGGTTGAGGTGTACAGAGTTAAGTGATTTGTTCAGATGACACAGACTCTTGGTCCAGAATTTGATTGACTTTGCCAACTAGCTTCCCTAAATAATAATCAGAATATTTAACATTTATAGCATTTTATTTACGATTTGCAAATTATTTTGCATGTGTATTTAATTTAGTACTCATAAGTAACCTTTGACTTACGTGTTATAGTTTCAGAGAAAATAAAATGCATGTATACACAGGTAATAACAATCTGGGGAAGATTATAAATTCAAATTTTCCTGTCTCTAAATCCAATGCTTTATTCACTATTCCACCTACATTTCTTACATTCATATGTACATGCATTACATAAGTATACATATGCTCACGTATATATGAATATTTCTAATTACCTTATTAAGTAAAGAGTTTGAGGAAAAGTTAACTATGCTAAAGTTTATGCTGGGTACCACAGTATATACTGTCAACTTTGCAACAAGATGCTTCCAGGCTAAGTATAAAAGTTTCAAAACAAGGCAGGATCATATATAATCTAATGTATGATTATGCAGATTATGAAATCTGAAATGGTAAGCACATAGATACCTACATTAAAATCATGTGTTGACATGAATACTAAAATTTCAATCCTCCAATACTTGATGACAATATTAGTGGTCAGCAAAGCAATGGGAAATCTCCAAATTTATGATCAGGAATACAGAACTCTACCTCTCTAGATCACTGCTTTAACTGTCCCTGCTATGGTCATAAAGAAAGTTCATTAACTTATGATAGCTGTCTGGTGTTTTCTGGAAAATGAGAGTGTGACCTCAGTTGACATTATAAAAAAAAAAAAAGAACTCCTATAATTTCAATTAGTTGTACACCTTTGCAAATAATCTCCTTAGAGGCCAAGGATTAAAAGGGCATGAAAACAGCAGTGCTCATTTGCCCTGAAACTGGCCTCCTACAGCTGGTCTGAGGTTTTAATGGGGTGATATGTAACTGGCATTCCGATGCTTGTACTACTCCCTGTGTAGTAATAAACATTAACCTGATCTGTATCTTATCATTATTTTGTTTTTAAGTTCCTCCTTGAGTATCCACAGCCCAGCTTGATTAATAAAATGAAATGGAAAACCATTTTATATGTTACATATAGTTACTAGGAACAGAGTCCTTTGGAACTTCCCAAGACTAATTTAATTTCATCTGACAATACATTTGACATCTTTTGATATGGAATAGTTTTCAGATATTTTGATTCTAAAAAGCTTATTTTTCACTGGAAGATATACTCCTTGATGTAAAAAACTATTTCATTTTTGAACTCCAACATCCTAGAACTAGAACTAAGTCTTGTATACATGGAAAACTTGATAATATATGTGAGTGTATATAATTTTCAAACACGTGAATTCTTTCAAAAGAAGAGAATTAAGTAAACCTGTATATTGTTCAAAAGGGAAGTCATGTTGGATAACTGAAAATTGACATGTAATGAGTCTTTGGGAGTGAAATATATAGGATTATTGGAAAATATCAGTTGCAGCAATATGTGCTGATAGTTTTTAATATTTTTCTTATTCTTTTTTGTTTTTCATTTTTAGTATCTGAGACAACAGGGTATCAAAGTTGTCAATGATTCAAAAATCATTAAATGAATTACATTAAAACTAACTCCCTACCATATCCAGGAAGGCAAACCACTGTCTTCCTATGGTAGTCATCTATATGTCAACCACCTTACAATGTGAATATGGCCTGGGAATGAGTAATAAAAAGTTTTGTGAATGATTTCCTCAAAGACAAAAGTAATAAATGTAAAAGTTTCTGATCATAGTGGAGAATACATGTCCAAAAACCTCATACTTTTCCTTTGCCCCTTACTGTTTCTTCTTAGTAGTTTCCATTTTAATTTTAATTTTTTTTTTGCGATATGTAAAAACAGTTTTCAGCATTAAAAAATAATTGAGGCCCTAATTCTCCTTCTGCCTGCCTTCCAAGATGATAAGAAAGCTGGTATATATGCATATATGTATAAATATATGTTTTACATGTATAATCTAAAACATTTCCCCATAATACTTTTGTGAGGAATACTTTAACAAAAATAAATGAAGGAAAATTAAAAAAAAAGTTTTCTTTGATATGGATTCACATTGTATCAGTTCTTTTGAGCTGATGACATTTTTTATCATGAATCTTTGGGATTGTTTTCTATCATTGTATTTCTGAGAAAAGTTATTCACACTTTTTATACTGTACAATATTCCTGTCACTGTGTTCAATGTTCTCCTGGTTCTGCTTCAGTTCATATAAGTCTTTCCAGATTTTTCTTAACTCCTCCTGCCCAATATTTCTTATGGTACAATATTATTTCATTATGATTGTATACTATAACTTATTCAATTTCTTAATTGATTTTTAAGAAATTTTAAGAAAATCTTTATTTTCCCATTCTTTGTGATCTCAAAAATAGCTGCTTTAAATATTTTGAACTCATAGGCCTTTCCCTCCTTTTTTATCTCTTTGGGACACAAATATAGTAATGGTATTACTGGGTCAATATGTATGTATTGTTTCATATTTCTTTGGGTATAGGTCCTAATTGCTCTCCAGAATGGTCAAATCAGCTTCCAAATCCCCCAAATAGTGCATTAGGGTATCAATTTCCCCCATTCCCTCCAAGTTTTGTCATTTTTATTTTCTATAAGTAGACAAAATAAAAGATGTGAGGTGACAGCACAGAGTTGTTTTAACTTGTATTTCTCTAATTAATAGTTATTTAGAGAATTTTTTGCATGGCTGGTGAGCTTTAATTCTTCTGAAAACTCTCTGTTCATATGCTTTGACCATTTATCAGTTGGGCAATGATTGGTATTTTTATTCATTTAGCCCATGTTTCTATGTATTTAAGAAATTAGGCCTTTATTAGTGAGATTTTTTTTAGATTTTTTGTACCATTATGATTACTTTGTATTACTCTCCATCCCATTTCCTCCTGTTAATTTCTGAGCATCACATCTCCCATTTTGCCCTCTTTTCTATCAGTATCAATCCCTTCTCTCTTGTCCTTCTCCTACTACTTTACTGTAGGATAAGATAAATTTATATGCCCCATTAATTGTGTATTTTCCTCCCACTTTGAGCCAATTCTGAGATTAAGTTTCAGATGTCTTTCTCCTGACCTTGCCCATTGTTACCTCACTGTAAAAGTTCTTTCATTCCTCTTTTATCTGAGATAATTTACCCCATTTTATTTATCCCTTTGGATTTCTCCAAATGCATTCCTCTTTCTCACTCATTAATTTTTACCTTTTTTTACATATCAATCCATTATATTCTAATCAAAGACTTTCTGCCCATCAATGTATTCTACTTTTAACTGCCCTAAAAATGATAGATGTAATAAGAATCATATTCCCATATAAGTTTGGAAACAATTTAACCTCACTGAATGTCCTTTGATTTATCTTTTTCTTTTACCTTCTTAGGCTTCTCTTAAGTCTTATATTTGAGATTCAAATTTTCCATTCAGCTCTGGTGTTTTTATAAGGAATGTTTGAAACTCCTCTATTTCATTTAATATCCATTTTTCCTCAAAAGGATTAATCTAAATTTTTTTCTGGGCAAGAGATTCTTTTTTGAAATCCTAGTTCCTTGACCTTCTGGAATACCTTGTTCTAGGACCTCAGACCTTTAATGTAGAGGCTTCTAAATCTTGTGTTATCCTGACCATGGCTCTATGATATTAGCATTACTATTTTGTGACTTCTTGCAATATTTTCTCCTTGACCTGAGAGTTCTGGAATTTGGTTATAATATTCATGGGAATTGTCTTTTGGGGACATCAGAAGGTTATTGGTGTATTCCTTCAATTTCTATTTTATTCTCTGTTTCTAAAATATCAGGGAAGTTTTCCTGGATAATTTTTGGAATGATGATGCCAACACTCTTTATTATCCTAGTTTTTAGGAGTTCAATAATTTTTAGATTATATTTCCTTGATATATTTCCATGTCATTTATTTTTTTCCAATTACATATTTCAAATTATGATTTTTTGGTCATTCTCTTGACTTTGTTTTTTTATATCTTATGGAGTAATTACATCCCACTTGTCCAATTCTAATTTTTTGGCATTATTTTATTGAGTGAGCTTTTTTCCTTTTCATTTCACTAATTCTACATTGTAAAGATTTATTTTTTCCTCAGTGAATTTATGTACCTCTTTTTTCATAAGGCTATTTCTGATTTTTTGGATGCTTTTCTCTTAAGTGTATTTTGTATCTCTTTTACCAATTGGCTTATTCTATTTTTCACAATAATATTTTTCCAGTATTTTTGTCCCTCCTTTATCAAGATGTTGATCCTTTTATAATGACTTTTCTGTATGATGATCATTTCTTTTCCCAATTTTTCTTTTACTTCCCTTGTTGGATATTTAAAATCATTTTTGAAGGATTCCATTAATTCTTTTTCAATTTCAGACTAATTCAAGCTTTCCTTGGAGGCTTTGGATACAGTATTATTGACTTTATTGTATTCTTCTGAGTTTGTGTTTTGGTCTTCCTTGTCACCAAAGTAACATTCTATGTTGAGTTTCTTTTTGTTGTTGCTGTTTCCTAATCTCCCAATCTTTTTCTTTTCTTTTAACCTAAAAATTCCTGTTAAAGTTGGGCTTTGTAACTGTGGTGAATGTAACACTGGTCCAAGCTTTAGGTTCTTTGTACAGCTGCCTTCAGAGCTACCTCTGGGGATCTCTAAGTTTGTAGTTATTCCAAGATTGTATGATCTATGGAGGAGGTGTGTTTAAACATCTCATGGTCTGTACATTGGTCAATGGGGAAACACAAATGTTCTTTTCCACTTGGTAACTGTATCCAGGGTCCCTTATTTCCCTGGGACATAAGGGCTGGTGTGTATTGGAAGTCCTCCTCATAGTGAAACCTGAATTTAGGTCTGTAACCTACATCTGCATATGGTAATGGGAAAAGATCCTTACACCCAGAGTCAGCAAAGGGACCCCTGTAATCTCCTAAGCAGTCAATTGAACCCCTTTACTGTCTGTGTCTGAGAGCTCTAGAACTCTTTACTTCTGATTCAGGCACACCTAATATCTATTGCCAAGGTAGAGCATGCCTTGTGTAAACCTTAAAATTTCTTAGACTTATGAATGTTGGAATTTTCCCCATTGGGAAATTTCATACTGAAAAAAATGTCCTACTGATAGTAAGAAACTATTGGAATGTGAAACCCTAGGCATGGGAGGGTCCTTCTCCTCCCTACCTAAGACTACTTTAGGACAGAAACCTTTTGCTGAACAATGGAAAGGGCTTTGATCTATGCTTAAGCATAGAACAGGAAGTTCTTTGAGTCATGATTGATTTTAGAATTGATACAATAGAGATACTTGGAATGACAGAACCAGGTCTTGGAACTTACAATCTCCACCCTACTCAGTCCTAACAGGATTTAGGAAGGGCTGCAGCATAGATCAAAATTTAATTATTTGAGAATATGACCTTCAACAGACATGTGCAAAGCCACAGACCTCTGGGCAGTCCTGGGTTAAGCTAGAGCCACCATTGGCACAGGGAAGACATGGACAGTGATTGGTAGATGTGAGAACTGAGGGGAGGGAACTTAGATGTTTTCCTTAAAGATAGGGGGGTCTGAGGACTGGGAGTTTGAGAGGTTTTGCTCTGAGAGGTTGTGCTCTGAGAAGTTTTTGCTCTGAAGGAGGCTGGAGGTGGAGGCCACTGAGATTGTTTCTCCATTTTTGTCACGTGAGTGATAGGGACTGATCTCTTTTCTTTGCCTCAGCTATCTAAGGGCTTGGGCCTTTTGGCCCAGCCTAAACAGAGGGGGTATTTAAGCCCTATTCCCTTCTCTCCCCTTTCTCTCTCTCTCTCTCTCTCTCTCTCTCTCTCTCTCTCTCTCTCTCTCTCTCTCTCTCTCTCTCTCTCTCTCTCTCTCTCTCTCTCTCTCTCTCTCTCTCTCTCTCTCTCTCTCTCTCTCTCTCTCTCTCATACCTTTCTTCCTCCTGTTTGTAATTAAAAACTCCATAAAAGGCTGACTGCTGACTTGAGTTTTCATTTAGGAATTACATAGCTGAATTCCTTGGTGACCTTAAATTAATATATATCAGTCTTTTAAAGTGATTTCCTTGTCACACTTGGCTTACTGCTGTGGACTATACTTCCACTTCACTTCATTAGATCTTTTGTGCAAACTTTCTAAGTTGTTTTTGGGTTGAAAATTTATTTTACCCTATTTTTTGTGAGATATGCTGCTCCAGAGTTCATTTTGAAGCATCATACTTATTTGGAGGATTATTTTGTGGAGATCAGCTGGGTCTGTGTATCTTCCTTCACTTCTTGGCTCTTGACTTCTGACTGATAGACCTTGATAATGCAAATAATTTAACATATCTATTGATAAACTCTACACAACATCAAAGATATTATTATTCATAAAATAACAAAGACTATGACAAAATATCTGTAATAATTAATAACATCAAAATGGCACATAGTTTATAATAAACATAATAAACTCAAATATTAATACTTAAATTATTCAGCAAATTAGGTCTCCAAAGAAAAAGTGTGTAAAAGCATATTCATTTTTAACCTAAATGTTATTTCCAACACTCATGGGTGCTATTATAACACACAACATGCAAATACCAAAAAATCATAAAAATGCTTAACACAGTAGTGTGATGCAGTTAATCACAGATCCCTAAGGAATTCTTCTAGCCAAACATGCTGAAATGTATAAGCCAATATGTATATCTAATAATACCAATATATTGGAATATTCAATTTACTACTTAACCTTAATAATAGGTGCATAGTTCTTCAAATATTACATGTCATATTAATCACAAAAATTTTATACAAAGAAATAGTACTTAAATACAACAGGTGGCAAAACCCTGTAAGAACAAACCAGCAGGACTCAAGATGAAGGCTTAGAGGTAGCAAAAATTCAGACCTCTGTAAACCCTTCCTCACCAATCAAAAACACAGCACATCCAGGGGACTGAAAATCAAATCTAACAATAGGATAGAGCTAGGAAACCCTCCTCTTGGACCCCACTTAAAAGGTATGCCCCCCAAAAGTCTGAACTCTAGAACATGCAAGTTTAAGGAGAATAAAGAAGGAAGGTCCCAGAACCCATCCCCCACCTAAAGCACTGAACCTCCAGTAGTGGCTGGAATCTCTGGGTGGGCAAAGGTACTAGTCCAGAGGGAGAACCTTGCTGGCAAAGCTGCGCCAAGATGAGGACTTAGAACACAAGTGGCATAGAGGCAGCTGGAGGAGAAACACAAAATAGGCATCCCAGGCTCAGCTGAAACACTCCATCTTGCCCCTCCCTTCTGGAGGTTTTGGCCTCAGGGAACAGCCAGCTTTGCAGATCAACTATGCCCTGGATCAATCTCATCAATAAGGACAACTAAGAAACCTTCAGAGTGAAAATAAGCTCAAGCTCCAATACCCCTCTCCCACAGACTGATCTGAGAGTCTTGCTGACTGAGCTACAAGGGGCAAAGGCTTCAAAAAACTGCAGGCAACAACCCTGACAACAGGGCAGGAAGCCCAGCTCCTTCTTAGCTTCTGCTGTCAGCTGGGAAAGATCAGACTACCTAACCAAACAGTAGAGTAGAGAAGAATACCCTTCAGGACAGAACAGACCAAACTCAAAAATCCAGCACAAAATGACAGGAGAAAGACAATAGGCAACTACAGGGGGAAAAGAAGTGGGAAATATGAGTAAACAACAGAAAAAGAAAAAAATAAATTACAATCAAAGCTTCTATCCATGCAATGAAAAAAGAGTGAATGAAACAGAGGAGAATAAAAGAACATAAAGTAAAAACACAGAAATTTCAGCAAATTGGACCCAGACTTTGTAAGAACTCAAATATAATTCAAAAAACAATCAAGAGAGAATGAAGACAAGTGGGAAAATAATTTTAAAAGCAAAATAAATCATCTTAAAATAGAAAAGTGTCTTGAAAGCTAAAATTAAACAGCTTGAAAAAAAAAGCAAAGGAGATGAAAGATGAAGCAAAGAAGATGAAAGATGACCTCCAAAGAAAATCAGAACCAAAGGAGAAGGATGAGCAAAAAGCCAGTCTTTTTAAAAAAAGTCAGTCTTTAAAAACTAGAATACAACAACTAGAATCAACAGATTTCACAAGGCATCAGGAAACTATAAAACAGAAACAAAAGAATGAAAAAATTGAGGAAAATATGAAACATCAAAAAAAATGAAAGATTTAGAAAAAGGTACAGGATAGACAAATTAAGAATCATTGGTCTACTGGAGAATTCTAAGAAAAGAAAAACCCTGGGTATCATTCTACAGGAAATTACACAAGAAAGTTGCCCCAATATTCTAGAGCAAGAGGGAAAACTTGAGATTGAAACAATCCACAGATCATCTCCTGTATTTAATACCCAACTGACAACACCCAGGAATGTTATAGCAAAATTCAAGAACTACCAGACCAAGGGAAAAAATATTACAAGCTTCTAAGAAGAAGTCATTCAGATACCATGGAACTATAGTTAGGATAACAGAGGATCTGGTTGCATCTACACTGAAGGACTGAAAGGCATGGAATATTTCAGAAAGCAAAGGAACTAGGTCTATAACCAAGAATCAACTACCCAGCAAAACTGACTATATTCTTGCAGGGCAAAGTATGGTCGTTTAATAAAATAGAAGACTTCCAAGCATTTTTAAAGAAAAGACCAGACCTGAAGAGAAAATTTGATGCCCAAACACAGAACTCAACAGAATTATCAAAAGGTAACTAAGAAAGGGTGGAAAAGAACAAAAGGGTGGAAAAGAAAAAAAGCAAAAACTTTTTTAAGGGACCCAATAAATTAAAATAATGTATATCCCTATGAGAAAAGAGGATATTAGTAAATTTAAAAAAAATTGTTATTATCACCTGGGTACTAGAAAATTATATTTAGAGAGAGTAGTCACAAACTGTATAAGATGAAATTTCAAGACATAATTATATATATATATATATAATATATATATAATATATATATATATATATATATATATAAACTAGAGGTAAATAAAAGAGGTTAATACTAAGAGAAATGGGGAAAGCAACAAAATGGGGTAAATTTACATGGCATAAAGAAGTGCATGTCAGGAGTGGTAGAGAACACCAATACAATGGAAGGATAAACAGATTAGAGATAGGAGATACTTAATTATCACATGCATTGAAATTGATTCAAAGAGGGAAGATCAATCAAAACCATTGAGGCAGAGAATTGATTTGCACCCTATAGAGAAGGATAAGGGTAACAGACAGACTTGTGGGGAGGGAAGCAATGCAAGGGAGTGAAAGGGTGTTGGAGTAGGTTAAAAAGACCTTAAAGTAAATAGATGGGGAATAAGAAGGGAGATGGGGTAAGAAGGAAAATAAAATAAAAGTGGAAATTAGGGGGACTGATTAAAAACAAAACACTGGTGTAGAAGGAAATAGTGAATAAAGAAAGGGCAAGGCTAGGAGTAGAAATCAAAATGTTGGGAAATACACAGCTGGTAATCATAACTCTGAATGTGAATGGAATGAACTCACACATAAAAGGCAAGCAAATAGCAGAATGGATTAAAAACCAAAATTCTAACATATGTGGTCTACAAGAAACATAGATGAGGAAGATAGATACGCAAATGGTAAAGCTAAGCAGATGGAACAGAATCTTTTGGGCATCAACTGAGAAAAAGAAGGCAGGAGTCACATGATAGCTAACAAAGCCAAAGTAAAAATAGATCTAGTCAAAAGCAATAGGAAAGGCAATTCCATCCTGATAAAAGGCAATATAGATAACAAGGAAATGTCAGCACTTGATATGTATGCACCAAATGGAATAGCATCCAAATTTCTAAAGGAGAAACTAGTGGAGCTCAAGGATGAAATAGATGGAAAAACTATACAAGTAGGACACCTGAAACTTCTTCTATCAGAACTAGATAAACCAAACCAAAAACTAAATAAGAAAGAGATAAGAGAAATGAATGAAATCTTAGAAAAACTAGAGTTAGTAGATATGTGGAGAAAAATAAATAGGGACAAAAGGGAACACAACTTTTCAGCAGCACATGGTACATTTACAAAGATTGACTATGTATTAGGGCATAAAAACATTTCAAACAAGTGCAAAAGAGCAGAACTAATAAATTCAACCTTCTCAGATCAAAATGCAATAAAAATAATAATTAGTTAGGGTACATGGAGAGGTAAATAAAAAATTAATTGGAAATTAAATAATGTTTCTCAAAAATGGTTATTTAAAGAACAAATCAAAGAAACAATAAATAATTCATTGAAGAAAATGACAATGATGAGACATCCTTTCAAAATATATGGGATTCAGCCAAAGCAGTTCTTAGGGTGAAATTTATATCCTTGAGTTCATATATTAACAAACTAGAGAGGGCAGAGGTCAATGAATTGGGGATGCAAATTAAAAAACTAGAAAGTGAACAAATTAAAAATCCTCAGATGAAAACTAAATTAGAGATCCTAAAAAGTAAAGGAGAAACTAATAAAATTTAAGTCAAAGTACTATAGATATAATAAATAAGACTAGAAGCTGGTACTTTGAAAAAAAAACAAAATAAATAGACAAATACTGGTCAATCCAATTTAAAAAAGGAAAGAAAAAAACCAAATTTACAGTATCAAAGAAGAAAAGGGAGACCTCACCTCTAATGAAGAGGAAATTAAGACAATCATTAAAAACTATTATGCCCAATTATATGGTAATAAATATGGCAATCTAGGTGATATGGATGAATGTTTATAAAAAATATAAATTACCTAGATTAACAGAAGAAGAAATAGAAAACCTAAATAATCCCATATCATAAAAAGAAATTGAACAAACCATCAAAGTACTCCCTAAGAAAAAATCCCCAGGGCCTGGTGGATTCACAAATTAATTCTATCAAACATTCAAAGAACAACAAATCCCAATATTATACAAACTATTTGACAGAATAAGCAATGAAGGAGTTCTACCAAATTCCTTTTACAACACAAATATGGTACTGACACCAAAGCCAGGCAGGTCAAAAGCAGAGAAAGAAAACTATAGACAAATCTCCGTAATGAATATAGCTGCAAAAATCTTAAATAGGATACTAACAAAAGGACTCCAGCAAGTGATCACCAGGGTTTTTCTTTATGATCAGGTAGAATTTATGCCAGGAATGCAAGGATGGCTCAATATTAGGAAAACCATCCACATAATTGACCTTATTAACAAGCAAACTGACAAAAATTCCATGATTATCTCAATAGATGCATAAAAAGCATTTGACAAAACACAAAACCTATTCCTATTTAAAACACTAGAAAGCATAGGAATAGAAGGGCCTTTCCTAAAAGTAATAAACAGTATATATCTAAAACCATCAGCAAACATCATCTGCAATGGGTAAAACTAGAAGCCTTCCCAATAAAATCAGGAGTGAAATAAGGATGCCCCTTATCACCTTTATTATTCAATATTGTACTAGAACACTAGCAGTAGCAATTAGAGAAGAAAAATAAATTGAAGGTATCAAAATAGGCAAAGAGGACGCCAAGTTATTACTCTTTGCGGATGATATGATGGTCTACTTAAAGAATCCTAGAGAATCATCTAACAAGTTAGTGGAAATAATCGACAACTTTAGCAAAGTTGCAGGATACAAAATAAACCCACATAAGTCATTAGCATTTCTATATATTTCCAACACATCTCGGCAGCAAGAATTAGAAAGAGAAATCCCATTTAAAAGCACCCTAGACAATATAAAATACTTGGGAATCTATGTGCCGAGACAAACACAGGAACTATATGAACACAACTACAAAACACTTTCCACAATTAAAACTAGATCTAAACAATTGGAAAAACATTGATAGCTCATGGTAGGATGTGCTAACATAATAAAAATGACCATACTACCCAAATTAATTTACTTATTTAGTGTCATACCCATCAAACTACCAAAAATCTCTTTTACTGAATTAGAAAGAAATATAACAAATTCATTTGGAAAAACAAAAGATCAAGGATGTCTAGGGAAATAATGTAAAAAAATGTGAAGGAAGGTGGCCTTGTAATACCAGATATCAAACTATACTATAAAGCAGTGGTCATCAAAACAATATGTCTGAGACAGAAAGGAGCATCAGTGGAATTGACTTGGGGTAAGTGACCTCAGCAATACAGTCTATGATAAGCCCAAAGATCCCAGCTCCGGGGAAAAAGATCCACTATTTGATAAAAACTGATGGGAAAAATGGAAGACGGTATGGGAGAAATTGTGTTTCGATTAACGCCTCATACCCTACATGAAGATAAACAAAGAATGGGTGAATAATTTGAATATAAAGAAGGAAACTATTATTAAATTAGGTGAACACAGAATAGTATACATGTCAGATCTTTGGGAAAGGTAATATTTTAAGACCAAGCAAGAGTTAAGGAAAAATCACAAATTGTAAAATAAATAATTTTGATTACATTAAATTAAAAAGTTTTGTACAAACAAAACCAATGTAATCAAAATTAGAAGGGAAGCAAGCAACTGGGAAACAATCTTCATAACAAAAACCTCTGACAAAAGTCTAATTACTCAAATTTATAAAGAGCTAAATCAAGTTTACAGAAAATCAAGCAATTCCCAAATTTATAAATGGGTAAGGGACATGAATAGGCAATTTTCAGATAAGCAAATGAAAATTATTATTAAGCACATGAAAACGTGTTCTAAATTTCTTATAATCAGAGAGATGCAAATTAAAAACAACTCTGAGGTATCACCTCACACCTAGGAAATTGGCTAATATGACAGCAATAGAAAGTAATGAATGTTGGAGGGGATGTGGCAAAGTTGGGACATTAATGCATTACTGGTAGAATTGTGAATTGATCCAACCATTTGATCCAGCCATAACACTGCTTGGTTTGTACCCCAAAGAAATAATAAATAAAAAGACTTGTACAAGAATATTTATAGCTTCACTCTTTGTGGTGGCAAAAAAGAACTGGAAAATGAGGTGCTGCCTTCCAATTGGGGTATGGCTGAACAAATTGTGGCATATGTTGTGATGGAAGGAATTCCATGTGAACTGGAACAACCTCCAGGAATTGATGCAGAGTAAGAGGATTAGAACCAGGAGAACATTATACACAGAGACTGTGGTACAATCAAATATAATGGACTTCTCCATTAGTGGCAATGCAGTGATCCTGAACGACTCAGAGGAATTCACAAGAAAGAACAGTATCCACATTCAGAGGGAAAACTCTGGGAATAGAAACACAGAAGATAAACAATTCCTTGGTTACATGGGGTTGAGGGTGATATAATTGGGGATGTAGACTCCAAATCATCATCCTAATGCAAACATCAACAACATGAAAATGGGTTTTGATCAAGGATACATGTAAAGCTCAGTGGAATTGCACATTGGCTATGAGAAAGGGTGGGTGGAGGAGAGGGAAAGAACATTATTCTTGTAACCAAGCTATAATGTTCTAAATTGACTAATTAAATAAAATATTAAAAAAATAGCAAACCAGCAGTCTAAGATTTTGCTAAAAATGTATGAGAAAAGAGATTTTCTACTAAATAAGTTGAATTTTGGATATCAATTTCTTTCTCTGACATACCTTGAACTATTTAAAATGTCTTTGGAAAAGCAAAACAAATAAAAGCAATTGCACTCCTTCCTGAATGTATTATATGTGCCTTTATGTGATATTCTCAGAGCTTCCTCCCCAGGGAATTATAATTATCCAATGTACTACTTATACAATTCTCTGAACTCAACATACATGTTCATGTAGTTTTGGAATAATAATTCAGTTTGCCTATGATACAAAGTAACAAGGGAAAGTTTTCCATCCTTCATAACTCAATTTGATGTTTTTATATATGTTATTATATAGAAACATAGCAGTTATGTAGTGAGGTTAAGGATAAAATGATAACTCTTAAATCTCTATTCTACTTTATAGTTTAAAATTTCTCTGTGCCCCAATGTAGACAATTAATATGGATCAAGATAAACTAATAACATTAATTTTAATTCTGGATTCTTTAGAATCTCATATATCATTATGATTTGGAAGTAAATAATATAGCTGCTTCATATATCTATATATGTATATTTCCATTTTATGTTTATAGATGATGTTGATATATTTAATAAGTTAAAATAAGCTCCTTGAATTCAGTAATTATTTAGGTTTTGTGATATATAGTCCATAGTGTCTAGAAAAATAGTCTATTGATATTCTAAATGACTTTTGATATCTTCATTATGGGTATTCCCTCCAAGACCAATCTATTCCAGCAGATCATATGAGACTTTTGTCCATGTCCTTCCACAATCTGGAAACAAGAAGTCTATTAACAAGTATGGAACTCTTCTTGTTTTTTTCTTGACATTGAAAGGATATCAGCAGAAAAAAAAATGGGGACTTAATTCTTATTTTTCATTCTCTCTGTCTGAAGAATCCAACTTTATTTTTCAGTCATCATATTTGCCTGATGATATACTTCAGTCTTTCCTTTTTGGTTTATGTTGTAAACCACTCACATTCACCTTGTTACCTCTACTTCCTTTTGTGTAATGTGTTTAATTATTTGAAAAATATAGTGATACATGATTCTGTCATTTAGAAATCTCAATAGAATATAATATTAAGGGTATCATTTTTCTGGAAGAAGTTTTGAGTCATTAAAAAAAAAGCTTTGCAATTTCTCAATCTAGTCTCCTTCTTTCTTTAAAAAAATGACATGACTATCCTTTGTTCATTATATATAGTAGGTACTATATCTGTGGGACACCTAGATAGTGCACAGATAGAGTAGCAAAACTGAAGTCAGTAAGAGTTATTTCCATGAGTTCATATGTGGTCTCAAACACAGCATTTGTATAAGCTTAGGCACATCACTTGACTCCATTTACCTTAGTTCCTCATTTGTAAAATGACCTAGAGAAGGAAATGTCAGCACATTACAGTATCTTTGTCAAGAAAATTTCCAATGGGAGCCTGAAGAGTTGGAAATGACAGAACAACAAAATCATCTACATAACCATATATCCACTAATGGAAACATACCATTTATTTTCATGTGGATAACAGTAATAAACACACAGTGCTTCCTTTATGGATGGTTTAACATTTTTTGAGTGTTTACAGGACTCTTTAAACAGACTTTGCATTGTGTCAGGGTTGAATACAACTATTTCCTATAATCGAGTATGGTAAATCCCTTTTCCACTTCCACTCAGTGCTATATTTCCTCCATAATGGAAGCCCAAGTTTCCTTGTTTAAATCAGATGATGTTTGTGATCAGAGGATTTTGGAACTAGGTTATTTCATTTCTTGCATCTTTAAATAAATCCTTAATAATTTTGATGTACAATTAAGATAAATCTTAATAGAGATTAATCTTTTAAGGAAGTATTTTTGTTTCACAAATGAAATGTTTCTATACACAAATAGGTATTTCTGTTTTACATATATACATATGTGTATATATGTATGTTTGTTACATGTTTATGAATATATTATGAACACCCAAAATAATATACAAGCAATATGTCTGCATATATGAAGATGCACATATATATTCAACAATAAATTTGTATTTTTTATTCCTCTCTCATTTGTATGAAGGTAAAGATGTAATTTAATGTGAAATTTCCTTTGTGTGTGTTCTTTCTCCTATCCTCATCATCATCCTTATGTTAGATATTATGGCTGAGTAAATGAGTCTTATTTTTTTTATCAATAATTTTCCATAATAATAGTAAGTCAATAATTAAGATTAAATCATCTGGTTCAATATCAATTAGTTCTGATTTTTTCTTACATCCTTGGCATCTATTCTTATTCTACATATATTTGGATTTTTCCACATTGTTCTCATAATTACACTGAATTCAGTATGGATCACTTCATGGTACACATCACCCAATATACTTGCTTCTCCTATCTTCATTTTCTTTCTTTTTTTTGTTTAATTTAACGTTTCACTAATTACATGTAAAACAGTTTCCAAAAATGTTCAGCAACTTTGAGTATCAAATTCTTTCCCTTCTGAGGTAAGAAATCTGAAAGAGGTTTAGATGTAAAATCATGTAAAATATTTTTCTATATTCTTTTTAAGAAAGAAATTTAAACAAAAAATGAAAAAAAAATTGCTTTGTCTGAATGAAGATTTTTATAATTTTTTTCCTTTGGAAGTAGATGGCATTATATTTTAAACATGACTACTTTGGGATTGTTTTGGATTATTGTATTACTGAAAATAGCTAAGTTATTCATAGTAGTTCATTGTACAATATTGCTATAATTGTATACAATATTTTCCTCATTTTCCTTATTTCACTCTGCTTCAATTTGTGTCTTTCCAAGTTTTTGTGAGCCCTCCTATTCATCATTTCCTAAAGCACAATAGTATTCCATTACACTCATACACTATAACTTACTCAGTCACTCACTAATTGCTGAGTGCACCCTTATTTTCCAACCTTTGTCATCAAAGAAAGATCTGTTTTAAATATTTTTGTATTTATATACATATATATATATAATATATTTTTTGTTTTTATAGATCTTTGGACACAAATTCAAATTGCTCTCAAAAATGGTTGAATCAGTTCCCAAGTCCCCCAACATTGCATTGGTGCCTCAAGTGTGTAATTAGAAAATCTTGTACCATTGAACTACATCTCCCAGCATCCTCCTCCTCTTTTATCCCAACCTTGCATGCTTGCATACTGTATATAGTTGGATGTTTTGACCATACTCATTCTCTCTTCTCTTGAGACTGTGGCTAAGTTAGCTCCCTTTTTATGCTAGCTTTTAATTTTAGTTATTATTAATAAATCGTTAAATATGATACTTAAAGTTATTGTATATTAATTTAGAAGCTTACACAAATTTCCCACATGCCCTCCAAGTTCTGTCATCTTCCTTTTCTGTAATAATAGTTGTTCTAAAAAGTGTGGGGTGGTACCTCAGTTGTTTAAATTTGCACTTTTCTAATTAATAATGATATAGAGCATCTTTCTCATGACAGGGAAATTAATTACTTTGACAACTGCCTATTCATATCTTTGACCATTTACCATTTCAAAAATGGCTTGTATTCACATACATTCAATTAATTTCTCCATGTGTTTGAGAAATGAAATCTTTATGAGGAAGTCTTTTAAACAAAATAAAACCATAATGACTAATTTGTAGCATTCTCCACCCTATTACCCCATTTATGCTTTTCTTTCCCCTTTCATTTTGTCCATCCTCAAATGTATCTAGCTTCTGACCACCACAACTCCCAATTTTCCCTCTTTTCTATCATTCTCCCTTTTCTTATCCCTTTCTCCTCCTTCTTTCCTATAGGGTAAGATAGTTTTCTATATGCATTGGTTTATGTATATCCTTCCCTTTTTGAACCAATTCTGAAGAGACTAAGGTTCAAGTGTTTCCTTCCCCATCTCCCCATTTTCCTTCCATTGTAAAAAAAGGTGTTTTTTTACCTTTTTTTGTGAAATAATGTCCATTCTATTTCTCCCTTCACCCTTCTCCCAATGCATTCCTCTTCATCATCCCTTAATTTTAATTTTTTTCTTATTATCCCATCATATTCAACTAATACCTTTGCTCCTGAACTATGTATTTTTTCTAACTGTCCTCATAATGATAAAGTTCTCAAGAGTTACAAAAATATCTTTCCTTGTAATTATGAAAATAGTTTAACATGATATTTTGAATTTTTTCCTATTTTACCCTGTTAGGTTTCTCTTGACTTTTGTATTTGAGACTCAAACTTCTTATTTTTTGGATATCCATTTTTTCTCCTAAAGTATTATGCTCAAATTTTCTGGGTAAGGGATTCTTAGCTTAAATCCTAGCTCCTTTGTCTCCTGGAAAGCTATATTCCAGGCTTTTACATCCTTTAATGAAGAAACTGCTAAATCTTGTGTTATCCCGTCTGTGTCTCTAAAATATCTGATCTCTATCTTTTTGGCTGGTTATTTGTATTTTCTCCATTACCTGAGAGTTCTAGAATTTGGCTATAATATTAATGAGATAACATTTTGGAATCTCTATCAAGAAATGATTGGTAATTTCTTCAATTTCTCTTTTACTCTCTGGTTCTAGAATATCAGGGTAATTTCCATGATAAATTCTTGAAAAGATTTTGTCCAGGCTCTTTTTAAAAAATGATAGCTTTTATATCATATAGCTTAGATTATCTCTTCTGGATATTCTCTAGGTTAGTTGTTTTTGTTTTATTTTCAAAGAGGTATATAATGTTGTCTTCTATTCTTTTTTTTATTCTTTTGACTTTTTTGATAGTGTTTTGATTTTTTATGGAGTCATTAGTTTTCACTTGCCAAATGCTAATTTTTAAGGCATGCTTCTTCAGGAAATTTTTGTACTGCTTTTCCCATATGACTAATTCTGCCTTTTAAGAAGTTTTCTTCAGTGAATTTTTGTGTCTCATTTACAAATTGACCTATTTTGTTTTTTAAGGTATGACCTTCTTCAGAATTTTTGTGCCTTTGTTCACCAATTTGTTGACTCTTTTTTTCATGATTTTCTTATATTACTCTTACCCACCTCTTTTGCCAAATTTTCTTCTACCTCTTTCATGGGATTTTAAAAATATTTTTTATTCCTTCGATTCATTCTTTTTTTTTTGAGCTTGAGACTAATTCAGATTTTACTTGGAAGCTTTGGATGTAGCAGTTTTGTCCTTACTGACTTCCTTTGAATTTTTGTTTTGGTCTTCCCTAGCACCAAAATAAATTCTATGTTAAGTTTCTTTTTTTGTTGTTGTTTCTTCATCTGTGAATAGGTAATGTTACAAAAGACTTGTATGAGAGCAAGCAAATTGATTCCTATAATCTTCTGAGTAATTTTCTGTTCCCTTTACTTTCTGTGGCTGAGAGCTCTGGTTGCCTTTGCTCCTGAGTCAGCTGTCCCCAAGGGCTGATTCCCTGGTTGGGTCTACCTTGTTGTGTTGTTTTTCATTCCACTTCCTTTCTGGTTCAACAGATCTTTCATTCCAGCCAAGTTGTTTTGACTTGAACAATTATTTTAGTTGCCTTTTTGTGGAATATGCTGCTCAAGAATCTTTAATTTTTAGGATTTATATTATATTTATTTGGAGGAATATTTGGTGGTGAACTGGTGGGTTTTTGTACCTCCTCTGTCATCTTGGTTCTCTTTTGCTTTCTTAGTAATATTTTTATGTCAACTCAGACTATCTCTTGGACTATGGATATTGGACAACAAATATAGTATCTTTCATGGGAGGAAAGGGAAAAAAATTAAAATTTATTATAAATATTTTACATATCCTTTTTCCTCATTTTCATTTGTTTGTTGGCTCTTTACATTCTCACCTTCAAATAAATGTTCACATAATAAATTGTTTAGTTGCATCTTTTGCCAAGTCTCTTTAATCCTCCTTTATGTAGCACTACTTATTTCTTTTTTATTATGTTATAGTATTCAAAATCTTTCATTATTCTTTTTAAGATTTCTATCTTCTGAACTGTTCTCATACTTGGCTATAATATGTATAGGTTACAAATAAGGTAAAATGTTTCACAAGATATTTTGTTCACCTTGGGAATTAATATTTAAATTACTTAAAATTCTGCATAAAATTGATATAGTTATCTCTGCCCTTTCTTTGAATTGTATCCTTTTTCATTATCTACAGCTTGATTGAATGAGTCAGGATTTAATTATTTCAATTAAATAACATATCTTTGTTGGTTCTAGATTTTAAAAAAATTAATATATTTCCACATAAGTTTTATGAGGTTATATGCTACATATTTTCTCATGCCATCATCCTTTACCCTCCTGAAGCTGACAAGCAATTCAATTTGGGTTTTTACATGTATTATCATCACATCTCCATCTTATTCATTTTTTTTTAAATTTATCTTTATTTTTTCCAAAAACAAATTTACACACAAGTTTTCCAAAGTTACATGATTCATGTTGTCTCACTCCCCTCTTCTCTCACTTCTCCTGGAGTTAAAAAAACAAAACAAACAATTCCACTGGGTTATACATGTATTATCACTTAAAACATTTCCATATTATTCATTTTTGTAAGTGAATAATTTTATAAAATAAAACCCCCCAAACATATATCCAAATTATCAAGTGATAAATAATATATTTCATTTATATTCATATTCCAAGAATTCTTTCTCTGTAGATGGATAACATTCTTTTTCATGCGTCTCTCAAAATTGTCCTGGATCATTGTATTGCTGTTAGTAGCAAAGTATATCACATTTGATCATTCCACAATAATGCTTTGTAATAATTAATAATGCTTTTGTAATAGTAACTTTTTATAATATTCTATTGGTTCTGTTTATTTCACTCTGCATTAGTCCACATAGGTCTTTCCATCTTTTCTGAAATCATCCTGCTCATCATTCCTTATAAAATAATAATATTCCATCACCATTATGTAGCACAATTTGTTTAGCCATTCCCCAATTGAAGGACACCCCTTTAGTTTCTAATTCCTTGCCACCACAATAAAAGCAGCTATAAATACTTTTTTTTTTGATAAAACAAGTCCTTTTCCCTTTTCCTTTCTCTCTTTGGGATACAGATTTATTAATGTATTAGTGAGTCATAGAGAATACACAGTTTGAACTTTTGCCCTTTTGAGCATAGTTCCATATTGCTATACTGAATTGTTGTATCAGTTCACAGTTTAACCAAGAGTATATTAGTGTCCTAATTTTCCTATATTCCCTTAAACATTTATTTTTTCCTTTTTATCATAATAGCCAATCTCTTTATATATTTTGACAATTTTTCAATTGAAGGATATTTTGTATTCTCATACATTTGACACAACTCTCTATTTATTTGAGAATTGTATCCTTTGACAGAGACACCTGTTATAAGCTTATTTCTAGGTTGTTGTTTGCCTATTCTTCTTGATTGCATTGATTTGTTTTATAGAATTTTTTTACTTCTGAATCCTCTGCAACTCTCAAGTAGCCTGGTGGTATAATAGGCTGGTACTGAAAGTCAGAAAGAGTTCGATTCTAACCTCAGATATTTTCTATCTGTGTAAGTCAGGGAAAGTTGCTATCTCTCTCTGTCACAGTTTTTAAACTATAAAACAGGGATTATAAACTTATCTGCTTCCCAGTATTGTGAGGATCAAATGATAAATTTATATAAAGTTTATAACATTGTACAAGAAAAATAGTACATACTTAATAAATGCTTATTTCTGCCTTTTTCTTTTGTTTCTGACTTTCTATAATTGATACTTTTGAAAACATTATAATTTCATTCTTGTTTAACCTCATACATATATTTTAAATTAAGTATGATAATGAAATATTAAGAGGAAATCTAAGAGATATTGTTTCCTTTTGCTTGTGGGTACTTAATAAAATTTACTATACCAACTTACATATTAGCCTTTACAAGGAAAACCTTTAAGACATACTTCCATTTATCAGAAATATCCTTCCCCCACTCCACCCTTCAGTTTCATATATATATATATATATATATATATATATATATATATATATATGTGTATATATATATATATATATATACATATATACATAGATTCAAGATAGTTGTGATTCATTCCTCTAGAAAAATATTCATTTATTAGTCACTGGACAGGATATTATATTTAGAGGTTAAACAGTTAAGCCAAAAATTTTAAAATATCTAATCTTCAATGATTCTAAATGTAAGACCCTATACATACTAATATCACCATTTTAAAGGAAAGAAAAATAAATAAAGCATAGGTTAAATTGTTTGTCCAGGTTCATGTAGCTAGGAAATGTCTGAATCTAGATTCAAACTCAGGTCTTCCTAATGTGAATTTTAAAACTATTCCACACTAGTTAGACCATTCTTTAGAAGATCTGATTTAGCTATTTCCTAATCAGTAACAATGGAGATACTTGGAATAACAGAATCAGGTCTTGGAAACTCTACATTTCTCCTCCCTTCTTAGTTTAATGATTTGGAAGGTCTACATCAAACTCAAGATTTAATTATCTAAGGAAATGGCCTTCAACAGACATGTGCAGAAAAAAGGACAGACCTCTGGGCTGTCCTAAGTCAAGCTAAGTCATCATTGGTACAAATGAGATGCAGGAAAGTGATGTAAAACTGTCTATATAAGGCATGTCACTTTTTTTCTCCTCCTCTTTCCCTGGAAAGGCAACTCTGGCTGAGAGTGTGCTAGGCGTTTCGACATCTTGGAGTGTTGGTGGTGAGTTTTGCCCTTGAGCTGATTCAGGTTCGGGCATCTTAGCTGAGCCCCTTTGGAGGTCAGACTGATTCTTCCCACCTTCACACTCAAAACCTCACTTTCTAGATCTCCTAATCTTCCTGCCCAATACTAGTCCCTTTCTTCTTCCTTCTTAATCTCCTCAACTATGTCAATTAAATCACCATAAAATTTCCAGCTGAGTTTTGGGTGTTTCATTTGGATTTTATAAACAAAATCCTTGGCAACCAAATAATTACTACATTCAGTCTCAATCATAATTTTAACCTTAACACTAACACCATGTTTGGTTCTCTGGTCACTATGCCACAAAATGCCTCTAAAAATGAAAGAAATCTGTTTCTGGATTTATCTACTGGATATATATTAAATGATTAACAAATTCTTATTATTTTTATATAATAGAATCAAACTTTAAATATATATTAGGGTACAAATATGATCCAGTATAATGATGTTCAATGTACTAGTTTGGATTCCTCTTCTAAACTAAAAGTATCATAATTTAAAAAAAAATCTTATATATTCAAGTTGTTTTCTTTGTTTTTATTTTAATTTACATTCTAGCCAGAAATTCTAGACAGAATTTTCTGTAAACTTGCTATATCTGCAATTTTAGGTGTAAAATATTAATGCAACTGAAAATGAAACACATATTGTTTATTAATAAACCAACAAGTGTAGGCAACATTTGCATAAAATGATTTAAACTCAAGAACTGTCATCTAATTGATATTCTTAATAAACAAATAGTTGAGAAAATAGTACAGGAGCCAATATCTAGGATGCAGAAGATAGAAAAAAAATGTTGTATGAAAGAATAAACTTCAGTTAATAAACACATTCATATGCTGAAAGAAAGTTCTGAACTTATTTTAAGACATTAGTCATAAATCTGTCTTTATACGTTTGTGAATATGCACATTTATCTAGGCAAAACTTTCTTTTAGGAAAAAGTTACTTTTCATTTTCTTAGAGCTTTAGTGTTACCCTCTGTAGAGAAAAGGCCTGACACTTAAGCCTCAAAAAAGGGAAGGGTATGAAGATAGGAAAAAAGTGCTATTTATATCTTTGTTATCCTTTTCCATTTGAATTCTAAATATCTTGAATTGGAAAAAAGGACAGTGTCATATCAGGGAAATTTCTGATGCAAAGAGAAGCAATAGTAATTGACAGGAGAATGAGAGGGAGAGAAAGAGACAGAGAGAGACAGAGTGACAGAGAATCAGAGACAGAGGGGACTAAATGTGTCTCAAAAATAAGTTTACTCATTTTTTTGAAGTGTATCAAATTAAATTTTGCCAACATATATGTATTATCTGTTGAGTGTAGTTCTAAATGACAGCAAAACAATGAAATAAACAAACAATAGTAACATTAACGAAACTCAGTGCCACTCCTCATATAAAGATCTCACATTTTTTAAGATGGAATATATACTTGGTCAAATAAAAGTAAATTATACACCAGTTTGATGGGGCAAAGGAGAGATCCAAAGGTCCTTAGGGAAATTGGACAAAGGGAGGATTGTGAAATTTATTTTTTCTCTAGGGATGGGAGAGAGAGTTAGAGGATTGTTGCATAGAAAAGGTGAAATATAGTCAGGTCCTTAAATGAGAAGGAGATGATCTCTGTAAATGAAAGTAATGAAGACAAATTTAAAACTGCTCCCAATAGAAAATGTTTTGTAATTAGCTTTAAAAAAAGAAACAAACAACAATAAACACATCTTTAAGCATCTGTGACCCCAGAACTACCTCTTGAAGGTTCAGAAAAAAAAATCACTTAGGAAAGAGATGTTAGAGTCACCTAAATCACGAAATTTGTTTTAAGGAAGTGCAGTAAACTAGAGATGTAATATGGATAGAGAACTTGCTTTAGAATCAGAAAGATCTGAGTTCAAGTATTACAGATGCTAAAAAAATTACTTCCATTTCTCTCTATGCATTCTACAAATTCTCCTAATTAAAAGTTCCCTCATCGGATGTTTCCAATGTCAGTGCAATTGTAAATACAGTCCTTTGCCTCACTATAAAAGTGATCACATCCCAGAGATATACTTAGAAAGATAGATTCTAAAAGTATAACATACATGAAACAGTCTCTAACATCTCTTAATAATTTATTAGATTTAAAATTGGAAGCATTTGATATTGAATGAGTGGTAACTTATTCCATTTACATTCTTCACATACACTAAAAAAAGAAGAAACTGGGTCAAGTTTGCTAAGAATGTGGAAAGAAATTGGACTTTCCATTGGACTGCAGGAAAGGGAAGCTTTACAACACATCTATATGTTTATCTCCACAGATAAACAGATGAGGAGCATGAATAGTTTTATAAATATGGTAAAATATATAATAACTACTGCTGTTTCAATTTAAGAATAGTAGAATACACAATTTGGGGACCATTCTAAAGTTTATTGTCTACATATCTGTGAAAATTTGCTTTTGTATCTAATTAACATCCTGGAAGTAATTACTGTACCTAAGGGAAATATCAAGATCATTAAATTACATAAATTGTTCACATTGTGTCAAATGAGATTATCCAAACAGTAAATGCCTTCACTTATCAAATACTAATGAATTTATCAATAAATATTGATGATATTGTCACTCTATGCATTCAAAAACTTTAAAATAATGCTCTATTCATTTCTCATTTCATGAGTTTTGAAAATGCATAACAACCAAAATTATATTTGGTTGAAGTGGCAAAGGCTTCACAAGATCCCTTGTCTATAAGGTAAAAACAATAGTCAAACACATATGAAGCATTTATTAGGAATAAAACATAATCAAATATTAAATGGCAGATGTTTTCTGTTAACCAAAAATTAAAAAAAAATACTGTCTTCAACACCTTTCCTTCTCTTGTATAGGAATCAAATGTTATATTTTGAGAGGGGAGGAGGAGGACAGAAGAGAGGGAGGAAGGAAGATAACTTAGTTCATTTAAGAACAGTAGCAAATCAAAGTGTATGTGGGTGGGATGGGGTGGAGACATCAGGGAAGAAATGATATAGATGGCTACCTGAGGGAAACTTGATGAATGAAAAAGATTCTGAAAGGCAAAGATGATGGGAGTCAGTGACTAAGAAATGTGATAAAGGTTTCAAACACTAGAACTGGAATTACAGTCTGGGAAATTGCTGGAGCCTCAGCCACAGCAGAGGAGGGTCTCCAGGAGATGTTCTAGAATCTAGGGGGAGCAAAAGTTTTCTGTCAGAGAGAGGCAGTTATTTCTCTCTCAATCCTGAGAAAGCCTAAGGAAATGACTGGTCAAGACTTTGCTCCTGAGGAAAGACTTACATCTTTCTCCTGGTGATTGTACACCCTTTCCCCCACCAATTCCCAATTGAAATTATCAGTTGAAGAATACACCAAGCAGCTAACAAGATCACCTGACAGCTACTGGTGCCTGGGCTCTGAATGGTGCCCAGGAGGACTAAGACCAGGGCCATCCAAGCCTGAATCTCTCAGGGCCCAAAGCTGTCAAGGCCTGGGTTCCCCAACTTGAGGAGGGAGGTAAGGGTAGCTAGAATAGGGACACCTCTTTCCTCACAAAAAACCCTTCCTGCAGCCATTTCCCTGTGTTATTCTCAAATTGAAAGTTAGAATGAAGTTTGTTGTCTTTCCCCAACTGCATGAGGGAGGAGGGTCTCTCTCTCTCTCTCTCTCTCTCTCTCTCTCTCTCTCTCTCTCTCTCTCTCTCTCTCTCTCTCTCTCTCTCTCTCTCTCTCTCAACCTTAGCTGAAGGGGGAAACTCTTCACTCCCCCTCTCCTCTCCCTTGGCCAAATTAAAGAGCAGCTGTCTCCCATTAGCCCTGCTTTGAGAGGGAAGGTCTCCACTCTTTCTCCCTCTCTCTCTTTACCACCTGACTAGCCTTCTATTACAGAAACATCATGATATTATGGATGAACAAGTGATTGAATGAAAGCAAAATCATCCTTATTATATGGTAGGTACCAGGAATATAATTTCAAAAGTAAGAGTCCCTGCATTGAATGCCCTCTTATTTAGGCTCTGGAGAGCCTAAGGTATTGTAAAGGGAGTAAATTGTCCCACTCTTCTAGATAGCAATAGTAATGTTGATTTGATTATTGTTCCAGAAAAAGAAGGGAGGATGCTAAACAAAGGATGAAAAGGAACCCATTTGCCACTGTATCTTATCTAAAGTGGTCTGGGATAAAGTAGGTAGAGGAAAAAAAAAGTAAGAAATAGGTGCTTTGGTGAAAAAGATGCAATGCTGGACTTGGATTTCAGGAATTTCTGGATTTTAATTCTGCCTCAGAAGCTTTAAACCTAAGGATTCTGGTCAAGTCACAATCTTTTTAAATGTTCTTCTAATACCAAGACAGGTATTCTATGGTGAACTGTTAGCTGGACTCAGGAAACAAGGCTGACCAAAGATACAAGGATCAGCTAACTTGAAAGTGGGCTAGCATTACACCAAAGCAACTAGAACTCACTGCCTCTGACAGAAGCAGCTGGCGAACCCACATTAACCATGCCGCCGCCACCTTTGAAGATGAATGATGTCAGCGTCTTGCCGCTGCAAGTGAACTCCAACACCAGGCCACAACCGCACCTCTCGTAACAACTGGAGTCCCATGCCCCATGTGCCACAAACTCTGCACCTCAGTCTTTGGACATCAAAGCCACATGAGGGTATATCAATAGATGGTAATGCACAAAGACAATTGTCATTCTCTTGGTCACCAAGAGACTACCATTATACTATACTTCCGTTTCATCATACACAAAATGGGAATATTAACAGCAATAGCCTATCCTCGTTGTTTGTGAAAATAAAAAGATATCTTTTTTCTATCTATTTATTTAATTGATATAAAATTGCATTATCAACTTAAAAGCATTAGTAAAGCCTAGCTGTTATTATCATTGATATTTTTAACAATAATAATAAACAAATGAGATAAAAAACAGACAATGTGACCAACAGTACCTTTTCACGTTTATAATAAAAGTGACTATTACCTGTACTTTGGGGGAGGCTGAACTTTCCCTTCTTAAAGACAAGATTATATTATGTTTCTGGCATGCATATGTTTTCTGCCTATTCCTTTTGGAAAGTATATCCCAAATTTTGAATTTGGATTCTGTTTCTACTCCCATTGTTTCCTTTTTAATGTGTATCTACATTGTACTTTAATTATTGTTATTCAAGCAGTCAATGAATGAATTAACCTTTTTATTTGCAAAGAACACTAGATAATTTACTTAATGATATCATAGCAGAAATCAGCCAGACTGTTTTTAAATATTAAAAACAGCACAATAAAATGAAGCAGTTCAATATGCAAAGATTCACAATTCTGTAAAACTCAAAATACATTTGCTTTGATGATTGATTCCATACCTCACAGTCATTTCATTAAATAACTTGGCTAGTTCTAACTTCTATTGTCCCTGGTTTGGATATTTGGCCATTTTAAGTGTTTTCTACTCCATAAAATTTTATACCTAAGGAATAGCTATTTATTACAGTAACTGATCCCTCAATTTTTTATCTCTTTACTTTGAGGTTATTATCATCATTGTTTATTTTTTCCATAAAAAAGTTCAACAAAATTTGTTATATTGTAACATAAAGACTACTACAAAGTGATACTTTTTGCTTGCTTCTCATTTAAGAAAATTTACCTAATTTAAATATTCTTATATAATGTTAACATTTTCATATGCAACCTTGCAAAGGAAAGAAGGATTACTTTGGGAGGTGGACCTGGAAGCCTAAGTATAGAAGCAAGGGAAGAGCACGGTACCATAAAGGCACTGCAATCTATCTCATTTTCCCTGGATGAATAAAATACTAATATACTTGAAGTCCTGTGCTCCACAGACCTAGAACTTACTTATGTTACATGACCACATACAACTACAAAGGGACATAGGTAGTTTAGGCTAGGAGAAAGCCAACTTCACTATAGAGTCCCCTATTTTTGGTAGTAAGTTTTGCTCTATTTTCTACTAGACCTTCTGGGACATTGCTTTCATTCTAGAGGTTATATATAATGTCAAAATAGCCCAACTTCTCTCCCAGTGGGGTGAATTTGTTATCCTAATTCTAACATGTTTCAAAATGTGAGCATCATTACCCTAATTCATGGTGTTAAATTAACAAAGAAATATAACTCATAGTTGGAACCTGTGCATTAAGGTAGGATGAAAGTCCTCACCCCTACCCCATGGCCTCTGACCTGGTGATGGGGTGGAATTATGTACTGGATGTTAGAACACATGACTCACATTATCCATTCGAAAGTAGAGTAGGTATAATGTCATTGGCAAGTAAAAAACCCAGTGGTGAAGCAGGCTCTCTGCCAATTTTTGAGATGGTGAAAGGAGCTATCTAGTTGGGGAACTGGTGTTTAACTATGTAAGACAGGTTTTGCAAGTGGTGAAGAAACAGGCCAGCCTGGCAGAACAAAGACTTGAAACCATGGTCTGGGTCTTTGAGATGGTTAGACTGTGAATCTTATTTCTATGTTGCTTTTTCTTTACTAATAACTACTTATAATTTAGCATAAAGTCTCCAAGATTATTTTTATTGCATTAATACTCTACTCATAATATGGTTTATTCCTTCTGTGTCATATATTGAGGAAAGAACAACTATTAAATAGACCAGAATAGCTAGAATATGAAGGCCATGAAGTAGAATAATATGAGATGAAACTAGGATTAGAGTAAAGCAAGATCATGGAAGACCTTGAATACCAGATATAGAAACATTACTATATTTGCTAAAAATTATGTATATTGAAGGATGATTTAAAAAAGTGATGTTTTTATCAGTAATGGATTTAGATTGTGTAGATACTGGTAAAAATAATCATTAAGGCAATTTAATAAGATAGGTAGTATCCACTCCATAGCCTTATCAAAATCAGTCAAACATCAAAGACAGTGCTCTGAAATCACACCCAGGGGGTCCCTCACCATTCCAATTGGTGATCTCATAGAACACTTTCAAGAAAACCTAATATACCAAAAATTTATATCATTCTCTGCATTCTGACCATCTGCTTCATAGCCTCACCAAACTCCTTGCTACCCCTTTACTTTCAGGATCTCTTAAGTCAGAGATGATAAAGAGACTTGGGAAGCTGTTAGAAATATATTACAAAGTAAAAAAAATATCCTATAATTAGAAGATCATGATAGTAGCAGAAGTATTGGCAGATCAGGCCAACATGGGGATGAAACACTCAAAGCCTGCCAAACAAAAACAGAAAAACAAAAACAAAAACTCCTCAAAATAAATAATGGAGGGGCAGAACCAAGAAAAGAAAGATAAATCAGTGTTTCAGTCCAGAAGAGCATTAAGAGATAGCAAGGATGACTCATATCAATGAACTGCAAGGAAGAAATATTGAAAACATTTCCGTTTGACTAAGATGTCATATAATGCAATCAGAAGCAAAAAGAAAACAGCCAACTCAATCCAGCCTCAGAAGACTAATAGTAGAAACCATTGCAATACAGAACAAACAGCAGTGGGAGGAAAGAGGCCTTAAATAATGTAGTCTAGCTTAATCCAGCTCAGGCAGCAATGGGAGATACTCAGTCCAATAAGGTCCACCCTCTGTGATATTGAGTAAAACCCAAATCCAACTAGTTGCACTGAACAGCTGCAAATATCCACATAGCAGGCTAACCAGATTGCCTCTTCAGAGTGCTCAATCACAAACCAATGCAGCAGAGCCAATCCCAGGCATAGTGAAAGCTCAGCATAGTACTCTCTCCACCTTAGAAATAGAGCTAAACTTCAGCATGTAGAAAAAAATCAAGGGAAAAATAATTTCAGCAAAAGAGATGACCAAAATATAATCCCAGAAGAGTTCAGCAATAAAACAAATGAAATGAAATTGTATAATGTATCAAAATGAAATGTGAAAGGATGTCAAATCCAAAATGAACCATTGAAAAAGCTTTATAAAAGGAAAGGAAAACAAATAATAAGAAACAGAGGAGAATTTTTTAAATATATTTTATTTGATCATTTCCAAGCATTATTCACTAAAGACATAGATAATTTTCTTTTCCTCTCCCCCACCCCCCATAGCCGACGCGTAAATCCACTGGGCATTACATGTTTTCTTGATTTGAACCCATTGCTTTGTTGATAATATTTGCATTAGAGTGTTCATTTAGAGTCTCTCCTCTGTCATATCCCCTCAACCGCTGTATTCAGGCAGTTGCTTTTCCTCGGTGTTTCCACTCACATAGTTTATCCTTTGCTTATGAATAGTGTTTTTTTCTCCTAGATCTCTGCAGATTGTTCAGGGACATTACACCACCATTAATGGAGAAGTCCATTATGTTCGATTATACCACAGTGTATTAGTCTCTGTGTACAATGTTCTCCTGTTTCTGTTCCTCTCGCTTTGCATCACTTCCTGGAGGTTGTTCCAGTCTCCATGGAACTCCTCCACTTTATTATTCCTTTTGGCACAATAGTATTCCATCACCAACATATACCACAATTTGCTCAGCCATTCCCCAATTGATGGGCATCCCCTCATTTTCCAGTTTTTGGCCACCACAAAGAGCGCAGCTATGAATATTCTTGTACAAGTCTTTTTCCTTATTATCTCTTTGGGGTATAAACCCAGCAGTGCTATGGCTGGATCAAAGGGTAGATATTCTTTTGTCGCCCTTAGAGCATAGTTCCAAATTGCCCTCCTGAATGGTTGGATCAGTTCACAACTCCACCAGCAATGAATTAATGTCCCTACTTTGCCACATCCCCTCCAGCATTCATTACTTTCCATTGCTGTTATGTTAGCCAATCTGCTAGGTGTGAGGTGATACCTCAGAGTTGTTTTTATTTGCATCTCTCTGATTATAAGACATTTAGAACACTTCTTCATGTGCTTGTTAATAGTTTTGATTTCTTTATCTGAGAACTGCCTATCCATGTCCCTTGCCCATTTATCAATTGGAGAATGGCTTGATTTTGTGTACAATTGATTTAGCTCTTTATAAATATGAGTAATTAAACCTTTGTCAGAGGTTTCTATGAAGATTTTTTCCCAATTTGTTGTTTCCCTTCTGATTTTAGTTACATTGGTTTTGTTTGTACAAAAGCTTTTTAGTTTGATGTAGTCAAAATGATTTATTTTACATTTTGTGATTCTTTCTATGTCTTGCTTGGTTTTAAAACCTTTCCCCTCCCAAAGGTCTGACATGTATACTATTCTGTGTTTACCCAATTTACTTATGGTTTCCTTCTTTATGTTTAAGTCACTCACCCATTTTGAATTTATCTTGGTGTAGGGGTGTGAGGTGTTGATCTATTCCTAGTCTCTCCCACACTGTCTTCCAATTTTCCCAGTAGTTTTTATCGAATAGTGGATTTTTGTCCCCAAAGCTGGGATCTTTGGGTTTATCGTATACTGTCTTGCTGAGGTCGCTTTCCCCAAGTCTATTCCACTAATCTCCCTTTCTGTTTCTTAGCCAGTACCAAATTGTTTTGATGACTGCTGCTTTGTAATATAGTTTTAGGTCAGGGACTGCAAGGTCCCCATCATATGTGTTTTTTTTTTCATTATTTCCCTGGATATCCTTGATCATTTGTTCTTCCAAACGAACTTTGTAATGTTTTTTTCTAAATCAGTGAAGAAGTATTTTGGTAGTTCAATGGGTATGGCACTAAATAGATGAATAAGTTTGGGTAGGATGGTCATTTTTATTATATTGGCTCGTCCTATCCATGAGCAGTTAATGTTTTTCCATTTGTTCAAGTCTAGTTTTAGTTGTGTGGCGAGTGTTTTGTAGTTGTGTTCATATAATTCCTGTGTTTGTCTCAGGAGGTAGATTCCTAGGTATTTTATTTTGTCTAAGGTGATTTTGAATGGGATTTCTCTTTCTAGTTCTTGCTGCTGAGCTGTGTTGGAGATATACAGAAAAGCTGATGATTTATGTGGGTTTATTTTGTATCCTGCAAGTTTGCTAAATTTGTTGATTATTTCAATTAGCTTTTTTGTTGAATCTCTAGGATTCTTTAAGTAGACCATCATGTCATCTGCAAAGAGTGATAACTTGGTCTCCTCCTTGCCTATTTTGATGCCTTCAATTTCTTTTTCTTCTCTAATTGCTACTGCTAGTGTTTCTAATACAATGTCAAATAGTAGAGGTGATAATGGGCATCCTTGTTTCACTCCTGATCTTATTGGGAATGCATCTAGTTTGTCCCCATTGCAGATGATATTAGCTGATGGGTTTAGATATATACTGTTTATTATTTTTAGGAATGACCCTTCTATTCCTATGCTTTCTAGTGTTTTTAATAGGAATGGGTGTTGTATTTTATCAAATGCTTTTTCTGCGTCTATTGAGATAATCATGTGGTTCTTGCTGGTTTGCTTGTTGATGTGGTCAATTATGTGGATGGTTTTCCTAATGTTGAACCAGCCCTGCATCCCTGGTATAAATCCTACTTGATCATGGTGAATGATCCTTCTGATCACTTGCTGGAGTCTTTTTGCTAGTATCCTATTTAAGATTTTTGCATCTATATTCATTAGGGAGATTGGTCTATAGTTTTCTTTCTCTGTTTTTGACCTGCATGGTTTTGGAATCAGTACCATGTTTGTGTCGTAAAAGGAGTTTGGTAGAACTCCCTCTTTGCTTATTATGTCAAATAGTTTGTATAGTACTGGGATTAACTGTTCTCTGAATGTTTGATAGAATTCACTGCTGAATCCATCAGGCCCTGGGGATTTTTTCTTAGGAAGTTCTTTGATGGCTTGTTGGATTTCATTTTCTGATATGGGATTGTTTAAGAATTCTAAACGACCAAATAAAATAATATTTAAAAAAAAAAGAAAAAAAAGAATTCTATTTCCTCTTCTGTTAATCTAGGCAGTTTTTATTTTTGTATATATTCATCCATTTCTCCTAAATTGGTGTATTTATTACCATATAATTGGGCAAAGTAATTTCTAATGATTGCCTTAATTTCCTCTTCATTGGAGGTGCTGTACCCCTTTTCATCTTTAATGCTGTGAATTTGCTTTTCTTCCTTCCTTTTTTTAATTAGATTGACCAGTACTTTGTCTATTTTGTTTGTTTTTTCAAAGTACCAGCTTCTTCTCTTATTAATTAAATCAATAGTTCTATAACTTTCGATTTTATTAATTTCTCCCTTAATTTTTAGGATTTCTAGTTTGGTTTTATGCTGGGGCGTTTTAATTTGATTGCTTTCGAGTTTTTTCATTTGCATTTCCAATTCATTGATCTCTGCTCTCCCTTGTTTGTTAATATAAGCATTCAGAGATATGAATTTACCTCTGATTACCTCTTTGGCTGCATCCCAAAAGGTTTGAAAGGATGTCTTGATATTGTCATTTTCCTCGATGAAATTATTAATTGTTTCAATGATTTCTTCTTTAACTAAATGGTTTTGGAGTATCATATTGTTTAATTTCCAATTGGTTTTAGATTTGGTTTTCCATGTACCATTATTAATCATTATTTTTATTGCCTTGTGATCTGAGAAGGCTGCATTCATCATTTCTGCTTTTCTGCATTTGTGTGCTATGTTTCTGTAACCTAATGTATGGTCATTTTTTTTGAATGTGCCATGTGGTGCTGAGAAGAAGGTGTATTCCTTTTTATCCCTATTTATTTTTCTCCATATGTCTATTAATTCTAATTTTTCTAAGATTTCATTCACTTCTTTTACCTCTTTCTTATTTATTTTTTGATTTTATTCATCTAAATTTGATAATGGTTGGTTTAAGTCTCCCACTAATATGGTTTTACTGTTTATTTCTTCCTTTAATTCTCCTAGTTTCTCCATTAGAAATTTGGGTGCTATATTATTTGGTGCATACATGTTGATTAATGATATTTCCTCATTGTCTAAAGTCCCTTTTACCAAATATAATTACCTTCCCTATCCCTTTTGATCAGGTCTATTTTTGCTTTGGCTTTATCAGATATCATGATTACCACTCCTGCCTTCTTTCTATCAGTTGAGACCCTGAAGGTCTTACTCCATCCTTTAATTCTGATAATGTGGGTGTCAACCGGCCTCATGTGTGTTTCTTGAAGACAACATATGGTAGGGTTTTGGATTCTAATCCATTCTGCTATTCGTCTACATTTTATGGGTGAGTTCATCCCATTCACATTCAAAGTTATGATTGTCATTTGTGGACTCCCTGGCATTTTGATATCCTTCCCTAATTCTAACCTTTTCTTCTTCGGCTCTACCTTTTAGTCCAGTGATTTACTTTGAATCTGTCCCCCTTGTCCCCTCCCTTGATGTTTCCCTTTTTAGTCCCTCCCTTTTTGTTCCCTCCCCCTCCCCCCTCTCTTTCCCTACCTTTTTGTTCTCCCTCTCCCCCTCCCCACCTTGGTTTTCCCTTCTCCCTACCCTTGTTGGGTAAGATATAATTCAAGATCCCAATGGATCTGGATGTTTTTCCCTCTCAGAGTTGATTTCCCTGAGATTAAGGTTTAAGTAAAAAAAAACCCTCATTTCCTCTCCTTCTTATAGGAGTTTTCTTCCCCTCCCCTTCCCATGTGAATCTTTGTGTGAGAAAGATTATTCTATTTGGTCTTTCTTTACCCCCTATATATACATTACATTTTCCCCACATACTAGTGTACATAGATTGATATAAATGTAGTCCTTATAGAAGAGAGTTTGAGTAGAAGAAGAAGATAACATTTTTCCCGTTTCCTTAATATTTACCTTTTCAGGTATTCCTTGCTCTTTGATTTTCGGTATCAAACTTTCCACAGAGCTCTGGTCTTTTCTTTGCAAAAAGTTGGAAGTCTTCTATTTTGTTGAATGCCCATACTTTCCCTTGGAAGTATATAGTCAGTTTTGCTGGGTAGCTGATTCTTGGTTGAAGACCCAGCTCTCTTGCCTTTCTGAAGATCATGTTCCATGCCTTACGATCATTCAGAGTAGAACTTCCAAGGTCTTGTGTGACCCTGATTGGCATTCCTTTTTATCTAAATTGTCTTTTTCTGGCTTACTGTAGGATTTTTTCTTTTGTTTGATAGCTTTGGAATTTGACAATTACATTCCTGGGAGTTGTCTTTTGGTGGTTTAGTGTAGAAGGTGTTCTGTGAGCTCTTTCAGTGGCTGTATTGCCCCCTTGTTCTAGAATCTCTGGGCAATTTTCTTTGATTATATCTTGTATCACGATGTCGAGTTTGGTGTTTATTTCTGGCTTTTCTGGAAGTCCAATTATTCTTAAATTATCTCTTCTCCCTCTATTTTCCAGATCTGTCACCTTGTTGGTGAGATATTTTATGTTCTCTTCTAATTTCTTGGTATTTTGGCTTTGCTTTATTAATTCTTGCTCTTTTACACGATTGTTGTCTTCCAGCTGCCTGATTCTGGCCTTTAAAGCCTGGTTTTCCTTTTCAGTTTCATCACACCGGTTTTGTAGATGCGTGAATTTCTTTTGCATTATTTCCCACTTTTCTTCCCAGAAGGCTTCCATCTTTTTGGTCATTTCTGATTCAAATTCTTCATGTGTTTGTGGAGAGTTTCCATTTCCTTTGGAAGGTTTCGGAGCATTTTCTTGTGCATCGTCTTGTATCTCCTCTGTATTTTGTATTTTGGTTCCATAGAATGTGTACAAAGTCGCCCCTTTCTTCTTATTTTTCTTGGGATTTTGGGGCTTCTGTTCTTCTGTGGAGTTTGCCATCTCTGAATGGGGAGGATTAGCCTTTCTTATCTCTGTCTGGTGTTCAGAGGCTTTAGTCCTGGGCAGATTGGCGGTTCTATGAGCTTTCCCTGGATTAAATTGAGTATGGGCAATGACTTTCACTGGAACTGGAATGGAAGGGTCAGACCAGGTGGCCACACTCTCCCCCGGTTCTCTCTGCCTCCCTGCTGCTAAGGTGCCCACTCGACTGGACTGGGTTGGGTTGCTTTCCGGAAGTTGCCTTCAGAATAGCTGGCCGTGAGGCTGTCTTGCCTGCTCTGATGGTTGCTGTTGTTTCAGAGGACCCTGCTCTCTGCGGGGAGGAAGGAGCCACGGCTTCCGGGAGCTCTGAGGGCAGTGACTTTCACTGAGACTTGGATAGCAGTATCCAGCCCGTGAGGCTGTTTTGCCCGCCCTGAGGGTTGCTGTTGTTTCAGAGGACCCTGTTCTCTGAGCAGGGAGGGGCTGCGGCTTCCCGGAGCCTTGGACTCTGCTCTCCTACCCCTTAGGTCCAAGTGATCTCGGGTTCTGGCTTTTGAGGGGGGCCATCCCTTTTGATCCAGGTCCAGGTCCAGGAGGAGGGTTCCCAGGGTCTATACTGTTGATCGTTTTGAATTTCGGCACCTTAGGATCTTATAGTTTGAGATTGGTCAGGAAGGGTTTTCCAGAGATCTGAACTTTAGCTTTCTCTAAGCCGCCATCTTGACCGGAAGTCCGAGAATTTTTTTTAAATAAAAATGATAGGAAAAATAAGCTTAGAATAAAAACTTACTAAAGAAAATTGTTTTTTTAAAAATGGAACTACAATACTTCCAATAAGAAATTAACTCCTTAAGAAAAGAAAAACAAAGCATGAAAGAAGAAAATGACTCACTAAAAATTAGAATTAAATGAATGGAAGCTAATGACTTCCATTAGGAAAGGAAGAACAAAAGGACACAAGAAATTAAATTCAAAAGAATGAAAAACTGGAACAAAATTTGAAATCTCTTGGTAGAACAACTAACCTAGAAAATAGATCCAGGAATGATAATTTAAGAATCACTGTATTGGATGAAATACATTACTGGACACAATATTATAAGAAATTATCAGGGAAAACAGATTTGATGTTTCATCAATGAGAAGATAAAAAGGAAAGGATTCACAAATCATCTCCTGAAAGAAATCTCAAATTAAAAAAAAATTCTCAGGAATATTACAGGCAAATTCCAGAAATCCTAACTGAAGGAGAAGTGATAAGTAGCCAGAAAATGTTCAAATATTGTGGAACCAATTAGAATTACACAGGAACTTGCAGATTCTATACTTAAGACTCTGAACACATGGACTACCATATATAAGAAAGCAAATAATTTAAACTTTCGAAGACTTCCGGTTAAGATGGCGGCTTAGAGAAAGCTAAAGCTCAGATCTCCTGAAAACCCTTCCCGACCGATCTCAAACGATAAGCTCCTAAGGTGCCGAAATTCAAAACGATCAACAGCACAGACCCTGGGAACCCTCCTCCTGGACCTGGACCCGGATCAAAAGGTACGGCTCCCCTTAAAAGCCAGAACCCGAGATCACTCGGACCTCAGGGGTAGGAGCGCAGAGTCCAAGGCTCCCGGAAGCCGCAGCCCGGCCGGGCTCAGAGAGCAGAACCCTCAGGGCCTTCTACAGTCCCGGTGAAAGTTACTGCCTGGGGCTTCCGCTGCAGAGAGCCAGTCGAAACAACAGCAACCCTCAGGGTGGGCAAGACAGCCTCACAGGCTGGATCCTGCTATCCAAGTCTCAGTGAAAGTCCTTGCCCGGAGCTTGGGAAAGCTGCAGCCCATCCCCCCGCAGGCCGACGAAACAGCCTCACGGCCAGCGATTCTGAAGGCAACTTCCGGAAAGCGAGCCGGGGGGAGAGTGTGGCCTCGTGGTCCGACCCTTCCTTTCCAGTTCCAGTGAGGCATATTCAGTTTAACCCAGGGAAAGCTCATAGAACTATCTGCCCAGGACTAAAGCCTCTGAACACCAGACAGAGACAAGAAAAACTAATCCTCCCCATTCAGAAATGGCAAACTCCACAGAACCACAGAAGCCCCAAAATCCCAAGAAAAATAAGAAGAAAGAGGCGACTTTGGACACATTCTATGGAGCCAAAATACAAAATACAGAGCAGACAGAAGATAATATAAAAGAAAATGCTCCAAAACCTTCCAAAGGAAATGGAAACTCTCCACAAACCTATGAAGAATTTGAATCAGAAATGACCAAAAAGATGGAAGCCTTCTGGGAGGAAAAGTTGGAAATAATGCAAAAGAAATTCACGCATCTACAAAACCAGTTTGACCAAACTGTAAAAGAAAACCAGGCTTTAAAGGCCATAATCAGGCAGCTGGAAGACAACGATCGTGTAAAAGAGCAAGAATCAATAAAGCAAAGCCAAAATACCAAGAAATTAGAAGAGAACATAAAATAATTCACCAACAAGGTGATAGATCTGGAAAATAGGGGGAGAAGGGATAATTTAAGAATAATTGGACTCCCTGAAAAGCCAGAAATAAACACCAAACTGGACATGGTGATACAAGATATAATCAAAGAAAATTGCCCCGAGATTCTAGAACAAGGGGGTAATACAGCCACTGACAGAGCTCACAGAAAACCTTCTACACTAAACCCCCAAAAGACAACTCCCAGGAATGTAATTGCCAAATTCCAAAGCTATCAAACAAAAAAAAAATCCTACAGGAAGCCAGAAAAAGACAATTTAGATATAAAGGAATGCCAATCAGGGTCACACAAGACCTTGCAAGTTCTACTCTGAATGATCGTAAGGCATGGAACATGATCTTCAGAAAGGCAAGAGAGCTGGGTCTCCAACCAAGAATCAGCTACCCAGCAAAACTGACTATATACTTCCAAGGGAAAGTATGGGCATTCAACAAAATAGAAGACTTCCAACTTTTTGCAAAGAAAAGACCAGAGCTCTGTGGAAAGTTTGATACCGAAAATCAAAGAGCAAGGAATACCTGAAAAGGTAAATATTAAGGAAAGGGGAAAATGTTATCTTCTTCTTTTACTCAAACTCTCTTCTATAAGGACTACATTTATATCAACCTATGTATACTAACATGTGGGGAAAATGTAATGTATAAATAGGGGGTAAAGAAAGACCAAATAGAATAATCATTCTCACACAAAGATTCACATGGGAAGGGGAGGGGAAGAAAACTCCTATAAGAAGGAGAGGAAGAGAGGGGGGGGGGTTACTTAAACCTCAATCTCAGGGAAATCAGCTCTGAGAGGGAAAAACATCCAGATCCATTGGGATCTTGAATTCTATCTTACCCAACAAGGGTAAGGAGAAGGGAAAACCAAGGGGGGGAGGGGGAGAGGGAGAACAAAAAGGGAGGGAAAGAGAGGGGGGAGGGGGAGGGAACAAAAAGGGAGGGACTAAAAAGGGAAACATCAAGGGAGGGGACAAGGGGGACTGTTTCAAAGTAAATCACTGGACTAAAAGGTAGAGCCGAAGAAGAAAAGGTTAGAATTAGGGAAGGCAATCAAAATGCCAGGGAGTCCACAAATGACAATCATAACTTTGAACGTGAATGGGATGAACTCACCCATAAAACGTAGACGAATAGCAGAATGGATTAGAATCCAAAACCCTACCATATGTTGTCTTCAAGAAACACACATGAGGCGGGTTGACACCCACAAGGTCAGAATTAAAGGATGGAGTAAGACCTTCTGGGCTTCAACTGATAGAAAGAAGGCAGGAGTGGTAATCATGATATCTGATAAAGCCAAAGCAAAAATAGACCTGATCAAAAAGGATAGGGAAGGTAATTATATTTTGTTAAAAGGGACTATAGACAATGAGGAAATATCATTAATCAATATGTATGCACCAAATAATATAGCACCCAAATTTCTAATGGAGAAACTAGGAGAATTAAAGGAAGAAATAGACAATAAAACCATACTAGTGGGAGACTTAAACCAACCATTATCAAATTTAGATAAATCAAATCAAAAAATAAATAAGAAAGAGGTAAAAGAAGTGAATGAAATCTTAGAAAAATTAGAATTAATAGACATATGGAGAAAAATAAATAGGGATAAAAAGGAATACACCTTCTTCTCAGCACCACATGGCACATTCACAAAAATTGACCATACATTAGGTCACAGAAACATAGCACACAAATGCAGAAAAGCAGAAATGATGAATGCAGCCTTCTCAGATCACAAGGCAATAAAAATAATGATTAGTAATGGTACATGGAAAACCAAATCTAAAACCAATTGGAAATTAAACAATATGATACTCCAAAACCGTTTAGTTAAAGAAGAAATCATAGAAACAATTAATAATTTCATCGAGGAAAATGACAATGGCGAAACATCCTTTCAAACCTTTTGGGATGCAGCCAAAGCGGTAATCAGAGGTAAATTAATATCCCTGAATGCTTATATTAACAAACAAGGGAGAGCAGAGATCAATCAATTGGAAATGCAAATGAAAAAACTGGAAAGCGATCAAATTAAAAACCCCCAGCAGAAAACCAAATTAGAAATCCTAAAAATTAAGGGAGAAATTAATAAAATCGAAAGTGATAGAACTATTGATTTAATAAATGAGACAAGAAGCTGGTACTTTGAAAAAACAAACAAAATAGACAAGGTACTGGTCAATCTAGTTAAAAAAAGGAAGGAAGAAAAGCAAATTCACAGCATTAAAGATGAAAAGGGGGACAGCACCTCCAATGAGGAGGAAATTAAGGCAATCATTAGAAATTACTTTGCCCAATTATATGGCAATAAATACACCAATTTAGGAGAAATGGATGAATATATACAAAAATACAAACTGCCTAGACTAACAGAAGAGGAAATAGAATTCCTAAATAATCCCATATCAGAAATTGAAATCCAACAAGCCATCAAAGAACTTCCTAAGAAAAAGTCCCCAGGGCCTGATGGATTCACCTGTGAATTCTATCAAACATTCAGAGAACAGTTAATCTCAATACTATACAAACTATTTGACATAATAAGCAAAGAGGGAGTTCTACCAAACTCCTTTTACGACACAAACATGGTACTGATTCCAAAACCAGGCAGGTCAAAAACAGAGAAAGAAAACTATAGGCCAATCTCCCTAATGAATATAGATGCAAAAATCTTAAATAGGATACTAGCAAAAAGACTCCAGCAAGTGATCAGAAGGATCATTCACCATGATCAAGTAGGATTCATACCAGGGATGCAGGGCTGGTTCAACATTAGGAAAACCATCCACATAATTGACCACATCAACAAGCAAACTAGCAAGAATCACATGATTATTTCAATAGATGCAGAAAAAGCCTTTGATAAAATACAACACCCATTCCTATTAAAAACACTAGAAAGCATAGGAATAGAAGGGTCATTCCTAAAAATAATAAACAGTATATATCTAAAACCAACAGATAATATCATCTGCAATGGGGATAAACTAGATGCATTCCCAATAAGATCAGGAGTGAAACAAGGATGCCCATTATCACCTCTACTATTTGACATTGTACTAGAAACACTAGCAGTAGCAATTAGAGAAGATAAAGGAATTGAAGGCATCAAAATAGGCAAGGAGGAGACCAAGTTATCACTCTTTGCGGATGACATGATGGTCTACTTAAAGAATCCTAGAGATTCAACCAAAAAGCTAATTGAAATAATTAACAACTTTAGCAAAGTTGCAGGATACAAAATAAACCCACATAAATCATCAGCTTTTCTATATATCTCCAACACAGCTCAGCAGCAAGAACTAGAAAGAGAAATCCCATTCAAAATCACCTTAGACAAAATAAAATACCTAGGAATCTACCTCCCAAGACAAACACAGGAACTATATGAACACAACTACACAACACTCGCCACACAACTAAAACTAGACTTGAACAAATGGAAAAACATTAACTGCTCATGGATAGGACGAGCCAATATAATAAAAATGACCATCCTACCCAAACTTATTTATCTATTTAGTGCCATACCCATTGAACTACCAAAATACTTCTTCACTGATTTAGAAAAAACCATAACAAAGTTCATTTGGAAGAACAAAAGATCAAGGATATCCAGTGAAATAATGAAAAAAAAACACATATGATGGGGGCCTTGCAGTCCCTGACCTAAAACTATATTACAAAGCAGCAGTCATCAAAACAATTTGGTACTGGCTAAGAAACAGAAAGGAAGATCAGTGGAATAGACTGGGGGAAAGCGACCTCAGCAAGACAGTATACAATAAACCCAAAGATCCCAGCTTTTGGGACAAAAATCCACTATTCGATAAATACTGCTGGGAAAATTGGAAGACAGTGTGGGAGAGACTAGGAATAGATCAACACCTCACACCCTACACCAAGATAAATTCAAAATGGGTGAGTGACTTAAACATAAAGAAGGAAACCATAAGTAAATTGGGTAAACACAGAATAGTATACATGTCAGACCTTTGGGAGGGGAAAGGCTTTAAAACCAAGCAAGATATAGAAAGAATCACAAAATGTAAAATAAATAATTTTGACTACATCAAACTAAAAAGCTTTTGTACAAACAAAACCAATATAACTAAAATCAGAAGGGAAACAACAAATTGGGAAAAAATCTTCATAGAAACCTCTGACAAAGGTTTAATTACTCATATTTATAAAGAGCTAAATCAATTGTACACAAAATCAAGCCATTCTCCAATTGATAAATGGGCAAGGGAAATGGATAGGCAGTTCTCAGATAAAGAAATCAAAACTATTAACAAGCACATGAAGAAGTGTTCTACATCTCTTATAATCAGAGAGATGCAAATCAAAACAACTCTGAGGTATCACCTCACACCTAGCAGATTGGCTAACATAACAGCAAAGGAAAGTAATGAATGCTGGAGGGGATGTGGCAAAATAGGGACATTAATTCATTGCTGGTGGAGCTGTGAACTGATCCAACCATTCTGGAGGGCAATTTGGAACTATGCCCAAAGGGTGCTAAAAGAATATCTACCCTTTGACCCAGCCATAGCACTTCTGGGTCTGTACCCCAAAGAGATAATGGACACAAAGACTTGTACAAAAATATTCATAGCTGCGCTCTTTGTGGTGGCCCAAAACTGGAAAATGAGGGGATGCCCATCAATTGGGGAATGGCTGAACAAACTGTGGTATATGTTGGTGATGGAGTACTATTGTGCTAAAAGGAATAATAAAGTGGAGAAGTTCCATGGAGACTGGAACAACCTCCAGGAAGTGATGCAGAGCGAGAGGAGCAGAACCAGGAGAACATTGTACACAGAGACAAACACACTGTGGTATCATCGAACGTAATGGACTTCTCCATTAGTGGTGGTGTAATGTCCCTGAACAACTTGCAGGGACCCAGGAGAAATAAACACCATTCATAAGCAAAGGATAAACTATGGGAGTGGAAACACCGAGAAAAAGCAACTGCCTGAATACAGAGGTTGAGGGGACATGACAGAGGATAGACTCTAAATGAACACTCTAATGCAAATACTATCAACAAAGCAATGGGTTCAAATCAAGAAAACATCTAATGCCCAGTGGACTTACACGTCGGCTATGGGGGGTGGAGGGGGTAGGAAAAGAAAATGATCTATGTCTTTAACGAATAATGCTTGGAAATGATCAAATAAAATATATTTAAAAAAATAATTTAAACTTTCAACCAAAAATAAACTTCTTATCAAAACTGAGCATAATAATCCAGGGAAATGGACATTTAATGAAATAGAGTAATTGTAGGGATTACTGAAAAAATGACTACAGATACAAAAGAAAATTCAATGATGAAATTCTGTACTCAAAATAAGTTTGTATTTTGGTCATTTCTCTTTTTGAGATATTTTTCTAAAATAAGGATTTTATATTTATTGTTATTTTTGGGATAATTTTACCCTTGATTTAGTCTATTATGCTAAAGTTTATCTCTGTTCCTGGGTGAGAAGGAGTTCTATGTAGAGGTTGTACTGTGACTGGGGTTAGCTCAGATGTCTTGGTCTCAGATTGAGTGTCCTGGTTGGTTTGCAATGTGGAGGTTTGATGCTGTTTATTTCAACTAATTAGAACTGGGGTCTGCACAATCCCACAGAGGTTGAACCTTGTAGGACTGAGTTCCTTCCCATGTTGTCTTAGCTGCATCTACCTGGCCTCTGCTCTGAAGGTATTTTACAGGGATGATTATTCTGTATTGAGTTGGTTTCTGCTCTTACCTTGCTGAAGCTGAAGCAAGTCAGTTGTTCTCTTTCTCCTGCTTCTTCTACAATACTGTTTGATTTTCACTAAGTATTCTTTCCTCATATTTCAGTGAGGTTAATCCTCCTTGTCTCTTGTTGTTCTTGTTCTGAGCTGAAACACTGCTTTATTCCTTCTTTTGGTTCTACTGCTCTGGTATTTATCTTGAGATGTTTTTGTTCTGTGGTCATTTAGAGAGTTATTGGCAGGCTTCAAGTGTTTTTACTCAGCCATTATGGACTTTCCCATTGCTCCTGAGGTGTCTGCTGCTGCAGTTAACACCACCACCACCACCTCGAGGAGAGGCAAGACTCTCTGAGCTCACAACTCAGAACTCAGCAACTCTTTTTGTAGTGTAAAAGAAATGGAAACTCTCCATTGATTGGGAAATGACTGAACAATATTTTCTACAATTTGCTAATGGAAAACTATTGCATCATGAGAAGTGATGAAAAGGAATATTTCAGAAAAAAACTGTAACAACTTCTTTGAACTGATGAAAATTGAAGAGAGCAAAACCAGGAGAACTGTATAGAGTAACAGAAATATTGTACAGTGATCAGTTCTGAAGGACTAAACTAATATTAGCAAAATAAAGTTCTAAGATAACTCCAATGGACTTCTAATTTTTAAAAATTCCATCCACAGTCAAAGAAGAAACTCTTGGAATTTGATTGAAGAGTGAAGCATATCATCCTTTACTTTATTTCCTTCATGAAAAAAATATTTTTTATTCTATATGTGATATGCATCTTCGCTAATGACACAAGAAACATAAAATTGTTAATTGCATGATTACATTAAAGCACTTATATAATCTACATCAATCTATTTACTATCTTAGTGAGTGGCATTGAAGGAAGGGAAAGAATCTGGATTGCTAAATGTAAGAAAATAATTGTCAAAAACTGTTTCTAGGTAAAATTAAAAAAATAAACTTCAGCTAAAATATATAATAAAGAGAATTCTTGTGCTAACATTGAACCCAGGAATGGAAGCTGCTTAGTAATTCCATTTTCTTTATCCACTTCTAGGTCAACTTCAAGGGCTGAGAAAAATACTTTCAGTATTTATTCAGAGGAAGCAGGAGCCCTGAGGGGTAGTATAGTTTTTAGTCACAAGGGATCAGGAATCCTGAGATATAGAATTATTTTTAATCATAAGGGAGCAGAAGTCTGTAGAAGCAGTATTGTTTCCAGTCCCAAGGAACCTGAAGAGCAATATCGTTTTAATAAATGAAAGAAATTATGGAACTTCCTTAGTTGAGGACCAGAGTAAGAACTAGAGAAATACTAATTGTTCATGGTAAACTAATCTGATATAAAAGAATACAATTCTATATAAATTAATTTACTTATTCAGTTTCATTCAAATCAAAATACCAAAGAATTATTTTATAGAAATAGAAAAAATAAAAAAATTCATCTGGAAGAACAAAAGGTCACAAATATCAAGGGAATGAATGGGGGGAAATGTAGAGGAAGGCAGTGTAGCAGTTTCAAATTTCAAACTATACTGCAAAGTAGTAATCATCCAACCAATCTCAGTACTGGCTAAGATACTGAGTGATGGATCACTGGAATAGATTAGGTACATGATATATAGTAGTAAATGACTATAGAAATCTAAGTATTTGATAAACACAAAGTTCCAAGCTTTGGGGAAAAGAATTATCCGTTTTGGAACAATTGTTAAAAAAAAAAAGTTGCAAAGCAGTTTGGAAGAAATTAGGTATAAACCAACATCTCACATAACAAACTAAGATAAGGTCAAAATGGCAAAATGATTTAGATGTAAAGGGGTGATAATGTAAGAAATTAAGAAAGCATGGGGAAATTAAACTGTAAGAATGAATATGAGGGGTATTTATAACCAAATAAGTTTTAGAGAGGAAAACAAAAAAAGTAATGTAGTTAATTTTTATTACATGAAATTTAAAAAAAAAAGTTTTGTGCAAACAAATCTATTAAAGCCAAAATTAGAACAAAAACAGTAAAGTGGGGACATTTGTATACCAATATTCTTTGATAAGGTTCTCATGTCTTAAATACTTAGGGAAAGTGATACAAATATAAAAAAGGGCCCTTCCCCAATTGCTAAATGGCTAAACCATATGAAAAGACAGTTTTCAAAAGAATTCAAAGTTATCAATGTCACATGAAAAATGCTAAGCACTTGAAAAAGTGCTTAAATCATTATTGATTAGAGAAATGCAAATTAAATAACTCTGAAATAAGGCCTCACACTTTTCAGAGTGGCTAACATGGCAGAAAGAGGGGAAAATGTATGCTGTGGAGGATATAGAAAAATTGGTATACTAATGCACTCCTGGTAAAATTGTGAATTATTCCAAATATTCTGGAAAGCAATATAAAATTCTTCCTAAAGGGCTATAAAATTGTTCATATTCTTTGATGCAGCACTACTTATACCAAGTCTATATCCCAGATAATAAAGAAAATTGAAATGAACCTATTTATACAATAGAATTTTAAGTTACTCTGTGGTAGCAAAGAACTGGAAATTGAGGATATGATTATCAATTGGGAAATGGCTGAACAATGATATTATGGTATATAATTGTGTTGAAGTACTATTGTGCAATAAGAAATTAATGTTTCAGAAAAAAAAACAGAAGTTTCATATAAACTGATACAGTGAAGTGAGCAAAACAAAAATAGCATAGTGTAAGAACAGTATTATTACAATGATTAACTGAAATACTTAGGTGCTTTGATCAAGACAATAATCTAAGAAAATTCCAAAGGACTCATGATGAAAAAAAAAATTATCTCCATATAGAAAACTGAAGAGCCCCAAGTCCAGATTAAAGCATAATTAAAAAAAAATTCTTGCTTTTGTGTGTCTTCTTTCTTTTACAATATGGCACATATGAAAGTAAGTTTTGCATGATTTCATATGTATAATTGATTGCACATTGCTTTTCTTTTCAATTGGTTGAGAAAGATGGGAAAGGAGAGAATATTAACTCATTTTTAAAAAATAGTCACTTTTAGATGTAATTGGGAAACATTTGATGGATTAAATACATTTCAAAATAAATTTAAATGGTAGCTATTATTGTTGTTGCTTTACTTATTATTTGTTTCCACAACATTTATAACACTTGGAAATTATTTAGTGTTTAACTGTTGTTTTATCTTCATTCAAATAACTTGCTTACAAATAGTGAGAATAGAAAACAATAGAAAGTGAGACCAAGGTTGTGCTTTAAAAAAAGAGTTAAAATAGTCTTTTGAGTTTGAGAGATTCTTATTTTCCCATCATACAGAACTATCATTAATCTATATATTATAGTAGGAAAATGTGTGATGGTAAAATTTGCATAGTTTCAACAATAGCTAAATAATTTAGTGTATAGTATTGCAGATAGGAACACTCCACCAATGTGGATGCACACTCATAACTGGGATTTCCTTAACTGCTTCTGGGTTTCTTGTAGGATTGACTACTTCCCACCCCAAATTCTAGAAATATAATTAAGGAACTATTCTCCTAGAACTGTCTTCTACTACTAAAACTCTTCTCAATTACCAATTAGCCAACTTACTCAATTAGATTTTGTAGAAAGGGATGTCTTCTTAAGGTGGTATTGTAAGGCCAAGTATTAAAACAAACAAACAACATTCTACCAAAAAGATCTGGAGCATGTTCTCTGACAAATATACACAGATCCATGGGAATAGTGCCTCAATCTTGGAACAAAATTTCAGTGAGGAATTTCTTTAGGATACATTTATAGTAAAAAGTTTATGGCACATTTTGCCTTTGATATGTCTATTTTTGAGTCTATGACCAGATTTTTTTTTCCTAAAGAAAGGGATCATACTCTGTGAAGCTATATTTTTCTTTAGAAAACTTTTTGCATTTGTCATTAGCATGTAATTCTTTTTAGGACTAGAGATGTTGTCTCCTACTAGTTCACTTTCCCTGATTCTAGTGAAATGATAACTCAAGTTGGGGAAGAAAAAGAGTGTGCTAGATAGATAGGAGGATAAAGACTGAAATTCCTCCCCCAGAAGGGTAATTCTCTTTCATGGCCTTGGCTCCAAAGCTTCTTCTAGCTAGTTTAAACCCCCAGAGCTATGATTAGCTTAAATGGCTAGCTAATTAGTTGTTCTTAATCCAGAAGATTCATCTCTCATACAGAGATCATAGGATATACATCATCTTGTTTACAAATGTAAAATGTAATTAAAATGGTTGATTAATTAGTTGATTCAATTGAAGTGTCTGTTTCTTCTGTAATTATGTCAAGATAGGGATGGGTAAGAAATTATACTCCTCTTTCCCTACCCATAGGATGATAGGACTATTTTATCTAGAAGTAGAATAGATTTCAGAAGTGAAATCCTAGACCAAATCCACTTTGCTAGTAAATGACATAATTCTTTTGGTCATAATATGCATGGATAGCTAAAAGACTAAGAAGACCTTTTCTAATGAGTTTAAAGAAAAAAGAGTAAACACAAGTATTGATTATGTAGTTTTTACAAGGTATATTATGTCTGTGAAGTAAATGAAACAATTTACTAATGAAAGAAACAAGTTTTTACGTAATGTAAATGACATTGTTGAGTGATATATGATATGTGTACTATTAAAGAGGGACATTTTCATTCCTAAAAGAAAGAGAAATATAACTTTATTTTAATATATGATGTATATGTGTGTAAACATATGTATATACATGGACAGACACATATACATTCAGAAAGTTTTGGAGAGACAATGCTGTATATTAGAGATGAGAGGACATAAATCTTATTGTCAACAATGTAAAGTAATGCCTCATTTTATGTGATCAGTTTATGTTATAATGAAGAAAATAAAGATTATTTTATTCTTTTAAAACTAGATGAATCTGAGTATAAGAAAACAGTTTCAGAGGTACTAAAAGGATAGAGGAGTGTTGAAGCCTTTATAGCTGTAATTATATATATACATATATATATATATATATATATATATATATACACACACCCCATTTTTGTTAATGAAGAAGGTAAACTTTTAATCAATTAAAAATGTGAATACTGAGGTATGGTTTTCAATAGATTTATCATTTCCATGGTGGGGAATCTGGACAGTGGTGACTTTTAAAATGAAATATGTCAACAAAATCAGGTATCTTTCATTTAAAAAATAGAGTCTAGAAAAGGAATAAAATGGGAACTTAGGATAAGAGGAACTTGAGAAATGAAAACATAGAAGAAGGGCAGAAAAAGCTGTTCTGTAGTCACTGTCCTAGTTAGAAGCAATCAGTTTATAAGAAGACCTCAGTGAATGATTATTATTCAGATATAATTTATTTCACTGTGAATAGTAGTTCTCTTTAAGCTAAAAAACACACACACAATGACAACTAAGCTCAAATTGTTGGAGCTAAAATATATGTATGCTTTAAAAATTATCAATATATTTATGCTGTTGGAAATCAGCTTTTTATGTCTATGAGTACAAGTACCTCTTGATATATCAAAAACACAAAATCATCTGTATATAAGCCCTGTAGTTATTTTCTTAGCTATTTAAGTGACTGGATTAGTTCAAAGATATTTATGTGAATTACAAAAGGTTCTGAGGCTAAGTAACCCTGCAGAGATCCTTAGATTTTTATCAAAGTCCTTTTGTTTCCTATTGGCTTCAGCATTTTCCTGTGTACTTACTTGTAGGAGTGAGCTTTATCCTTATCTACTTGTCAGTTTTAGACTATTCATAGAATTGAAAATGAAGATGAAAGCCAATGCATTTAATAATGTTCTTGGTCTTCATGATTTCAAATGGGGAGAAATGTGCTAGAGGGAAAACAAAAAGAGAGGGAGAAAAGGCTGAAAAATTCATTAAAGCTAAAGAGAGCATTCAAGCTGAGAGTTTAATTATTTTAAATCATAGTAACCAAATTACTCTTTAAAGTGTTTTCTGCCAAATCATAACTATTTTTTTTTCAGTTAGAGCACATATTCATCAAAATAAATAACTTCTCTTTTTGGTCTTGTGTAATCATCCAGAGAGTATTATCATTACATTCATTGCCACTTCACCTTGGAAAATGAAATGTTCTGGGGTTTGAAGGGGTGAAATTAGCATTCAAATGTCCAAAGAGAAGGGGATTTATGAACAAAAAGCCCTTTTCAGTAAAGATGGAATAAGGAAGGTCAAGTACAAGTAAAGCTCTGAAGGAGAGGAAACCAGTCCAGTCTCCTATTTTTCCATAGATCTATCCAATTAAATAACCCATTCTTCAGGCACTTTTTCTGTGTTTTCTTCTTTTAGGACTTTGTTCTCAGCTGACTTTGATTGGAAATCAATCTGACAAACTTAATTAGCCCATCAGAGCTCCCTTTATCTACATAAAAATACAGTCTTACCCTAATTGTATAAGTTGTATAAGTTTTGAGGTGCTATTTTTAGAGGCAGTTAGTTGAGGCAGTAAATAGATGAATAGATCTAGAGTACAGAAGAACTGAGTTCAAATCTAGCCTCTGACACTAATTATATACTCCTTTAGTAGATCTTAGGGATCTCTGTTTCCTCATGTATTAAATGGAGATCTTACTCATAAGGGTATTGTCTTGGAAAATGACTTGCCCATAGTAGGTACTTGATAGATGCTCACTCCCCTTCCCTTTAGAATACAGGGTAGATTTCCTATCACAACCAAGTCACATTATATCTGTAAACTTTCTTCAAGATCATCCATCACTTTCATTTTCTAAGAACAGAAACTGAGATTCCCAATTGTTACTTTTGCAACCTGGGATTCAAACCTAATATTTACATAAAAGTCTTCTTATGAATTATTCCTGCCTGAGGTGGGAAGAATGGAGTTGGCAAGAACTTGGAAGAGAAAAGATTCTAGTCTTCTGGCTTATAGGTTTGAAAGGGTACACATTGTTCAAGGCTTCCTGGACCCAGTTCTTCTATAGTTGGGTTTCTTCCAAGGGTCCTTTTTTCTTCCTTGAGGAATTTTTCTTTAAAGATATGCTAGAATTTTATTCATAATTTCTTGAATCCAAAAGCCATAAGAACAGTATCTTTCATCTCCCAAAGACTTGCCAACACTCTGTCTCCCAGGAGAGATGTAGAATTTTGAGTAATTGTACTTTCCATCAAAGAAAACAGTTCTACAAATGAATATGTGAATAAAACATTTATGGATCCTTAAGGTTATGCAAAGAATTAGGCTAAATTCTGAGTATATAAATAGAAAAGTAAGGTAGACTCTTCCTAAGGAGTTCATATTCTATTGGAAGATATAGCATGAATGACTTGTTGAACCCTGGTTTACACTTTTTTTTGGCAAAATGAGTAATTAGCAGAGCCAAATGGAATACTATTGCACCATAAGAGATAAAAAAGTGATCACACAAATTCTTGAAAGATTTATATGAAGTGATACAAAGTGAAATGAGCAAAAAGAAGAGAACATTGCACACAATAAAAGAGATGATTGACCATTAACAGAGCTGCTTGGCAGTTCAGGTCAAGAAAGTACCTTTCTGGTACTGTGAAAATAGAATTACCCTCCGTTTGCCTTTTAATATAATAAATCAGAAACTTTTAACTTGTTCAATCAAGAACTTGGAATTCCCCTCCTTTCTAATGTAATCAGTCAGAAACTTATAGATCTTTTTGATGAAAGTTCACACCCTCAGAGGTAAGAGGTCGATCCCACAGGTACTGTCCCCTGGGCAGGGGAACTATAATTGATTCCTGAGATGTGAGCGGAAGAGCTGAAGGGTGGAGAAAACTGCTTAGAAGCATAACCCAGGGACTCCTCAAGGTCTTCTCTTCATGCATGAGGGTCTCTTCAGTGGGACACTCTCTTTGGGCAGCAGACTGTCTTCAAAGGAGCACTCTCTGATGATCTCTTTGGCAGCTCAGTCTTGGCAGCCCACACCCTCTTTTGGTTGGTGACAGGCTTGGTTGGAGACACTCTCCTGAGCTGGTGAGATTTGATTTCAGATTCATACTTTGGCTCTGGAGGCACTCAGGTTTGGACTCCAGATGCTAACTGAAGAAACTCTCTCTTGGGTTGGTGAGACCACAATAACTCCTGGCTGGAGTGAGAGACATAAGGGAGCCTTTGTTGGTGGTGACATGGATCCCATCACATTGGTACTTAGGGTATTTAGCTAGGCAGCATTTTCTAAATTCTTCCTACCTTTCCCTATTTTTGCTATATTTCTATTAAACCAAATTATTAAAAGCTACTAATAGCCTCATAATTTAATATTTAATTATCATAATCAGTGACCACAATGTTTTTAATTATTATAGTACCTTATGTTTTGAGGTAATTATCAAAATCTTCTGAAGACAATTCTAATATAAGAAATTCAGATTTCTAGCATGGCACTGGTAGACTAATCAGGTTTTATAAACACATAGCAATGAGATCAGCATAATTTCTCAATAGACCTTCAGTTTAGTAGGGAGTCTAATAAGTTTTCTTTCTCACACCTTCTCTTTGAAGGGGACTCCTACGCATTGAGTTAGCTGTGGAAATGCATGTGTCAACCTCATCAACTATGTGTACATCCCTGGAAAGTATACTACCATGGTAAATGAACTTACGCACATCATTCATAATGTCTCCAATTGCTATAACTGAAGCATCCACAGATTATGGTGTGGTGTTGGCTATTGGAGAATCTATTTCCTGGTGTTAATCAAGTCAAAATTAGCAAAGAGTTTATATAAGGGTAAAGATACATGTTATATATATATAATAAAAAAAAGTAATTGTAGAGAGAGGGATTGAAGGAGGAAGGGAATTTCTCACAATTATAAAATGAAAATACAAAAAGTATTCAAATAAATAGCCAAATATAATTTATATATTCCACAGTCATACAGAGAAGAAACATTCAACAAACAGAGATAAAGTGAATTAAATTTTAAGATAAAAAAATGTACAAATCCAAGCAAATAGAAAATGAAGGACTAAAGTAAAGTCTGTAACCTGAAACAAAAGCACCTTTGGGAAGAAAAACAGTGAATATATAATTCCTTGAGGTGCCTGGTTCATTCCTTCATGCTGAACAGGATTGTATTAATGCTTTTAGCTAAATAGAATAAGTAAATGATTCCCTTGAATTTCCAGAGAGAAGGTGAAAGGAGAGGGGAAAGAAAGAGGAGGAGACAGAAAAAGGTAAAGAGAATAGAAGGGAGGTTAAATCAGAAAGAAAAAAAATGGGTCAGTACAAAGGGAAAGAGGGGAACTCTTTTGACTTGTTGAATGCCTGTATATAATCCAAGATTACTTGGCAGACAAAAGAAGTTCTAGTATTGAGATAAAAGGAGTCCATCTAGGAAAACTCAAAGCAACAGTATCATACATACATATATATATATATATATATATATATATATATATATATATATATATATATATTTATTTATTTATTTATATATATATCCTTGTTGGCTTAAGACAAAGAAAAAGTGGTTGTTCGATGTTCAGTGACTTAAAAGGGTCTCATTTCACAACATTTGTCCTTGGCACTAATCCTACCTGCCACTTACACCCTAACCCAGTGGAAGACAACACCATAAATTGTGCATATACTTCTTCATCTTTTTCATTATAACATAAAGAGAATCTATTTCTATTCCAATACAACCATTAAAAAAAAAAAGTGAAAACCTTCAGACACAAAAATTGTTATGCCTACATTTTTTATCCCAAATTTTATATATATGTTATTCAAAACTGATTTGGTTGGCTTTTCTCTGGTTATTTATAGTGTCAAATGGATGTAATCATGACTGATTTGACCAATATACCAGTATTAATGATAAAGTAAGGCAAAGTAATTGATTTGTTCTTTTTTTAATGCCATGGCAAATAAACAGTTAAAGTTGTTAAATGTATTATGTAAATAGACACCATTTCCTTAGATATAATTTACTATGTTTTAACAGTTTCAGATGGGAAGAGAAGTTCAAGTTACCCTTAACTCCCATTCTATTCATTAAGTTTATAAAAGCTTAATGAAAATTGTCATCCTAATTTGTAATTTTAATAACTTAATTAAGATATTACTAAATCTTTGTTCATTGAAATACAAATACCTGGTACTTACATTAAGTGATTGAAATATTTATGTTTTATACTCACTGCCTTTACTGATAGGTGTAGATCACTTTAAATTTCTTAATAGGAAATCATTATTTCATCATTAAGCTGTCAGATGTGGACAATGTGTAGCAAGATGACAAAACTAAATGAAAGAGTAGCAACTTATCATCAATGAGATAATACCAAAATAATGTAATTCATGCTGTCTTTTTAAAAAACAAAAATAAATATTCCATATTCTTTAAAAGTCTTTATTTCTCTAATATGATCATAGATATTTAACTTAAAGTTACTTCAGAATCCAAATTATTCAATCTTCTCTTATTACAGATGAGGAAACTGAGGTCAAGGGAAGTTCAGTGATTTGCCCAAAGCTCCACAAGGAGTGTCACAAGCAGTATCTGAAACTGGATGAACTCTGGGAGCCAGTGCTCAAATAAATCATATGGTTTACTACCAATACATTGTGGTTATGTTGGAATTCCTTTGTCTTTTGGGATTCAGAAGAAACTTTTTTTTTTGTGGAGTGTGATAAAGGATGAAAAGGTTTGCAATTTGCAAAACTATGCAAAAACTGAAAAAATGCAAACCTAGGTATGATTTCCTTTCTCTTCCAAAACAATAAAGCAGATTTTTTATATGTTTTTTTTTTTCCTCTTGTGTTTCCATTACCCAAAATCCTACCGTAATAGGAGGAATGGACAATGAAAGGATTTCTTCCCCTCTCTTTATATATTTATTTTGATTTTCTTTTTAACAATAATGATAGCAACATTATATAGCATTTACTATATGTCAGTCATTGATAAGTTCTTTTTTAAAATTTTTTAATTATATACTTAGTAACCATTACTATCTCCAAAAATATTTAAATAAACAAATATCTTTTTAAAAAATATGTGAAAAACCACAAAGTGCACTTTGTTTATAATTTGTTTAAATATGTATATTATATATCTATGCTAATATAAACACCCTCTACTTATGAGTTCCCTTTGCATTTGTTTTACTTGAATAATATTTTCTCTTGATTTTATAGTTATTTTTTTAAATATATTATTCTATTCTCTTTACTATTATTTTCATCTTTTTATGTGTTTCCCTTATCTTTTTATATTTCCAATATTCTTCATGTCAAATAACATAATACAACCCATTACATTCAAATATTACAATCTATTCAGCCATTTCTCCGAATCATTGCATTTGTGTTACTTCCAATTATTTTGTCATTACAAACAAAACTTCCATGAATATTTTCATACATACACAGCTTTTTACCCTCTCAATATTGCTCTTATGGACTAATAATAGTGATAGGGTCCCTAGGTCAATGAGAATGAACAGGTAACAGATTTTAATATATATTTCCCTCTTCTTTCCTAAAAAAAAATAAAAAAAGATTCATAGCTCCTCAGCAATGTATTATTAAGTCTGTTTCTCCACTTTCCAATCTGGTTCAGAGGTAACATACCTCACCAGGGCCATATTTAATTGGATTGTTCTTTATATGGCAGAGATAATCTATTGGCAGTACCATACCCTTTCCAAAATAAAATCTTTCCAGCTTGGCCATATCTAGTGGAACTTTTGTTCCAACACCACAATCCCTCAGAAATGTAGAATCACCTCTATAAAATGATGAGGATTAAGACTTTTGCAAATATTTATGCTTTCTAACCATTTTTGTCCCACCAGAAACTACATTTGGACTATGTGTATATTCAGACTTAGATCTACTACTAGTCTAATGCAGGTATATAGGGGCTTTCCAGATATCTATCATATTTAACTTAACTAGTGTTCTATTCATGTCCTTAACTTTTTTCCTCATTTATTTTTTGGTTAGATTTATCTAGTTTTGAGAGGGGAAAATTAAAGCCCCTGGCTATCATTATTTTGTTATCTATTTCCACATGTATGTCATTTAGTTTTATTATTTAAAAAATATGAGTGCTATAACTCTTATTACATATAGGTTCAATATTCATAATGCTTCATTATCTATAGTATCCCCTGACCATAATACAGTTACCTTGTTCATCCTTTCCAGTTATATCCACTTTAGCCCAAACTATGTTAGAGATCTTGAATGCTACTCTTGACTTCTCCAAATCAGCTGGGGCATATTATATTCTGTTCTAGCTCCTTATTTTCACTCTATGTTTGCCTCTCATTTCCAATGTGTTTCTTGTAAACAACACATTTTCAGATTGTGGTTTTTGGTCCTTTGTGCTATGGATTTTCTTCCTATGGGCGAATTCATACCATTAACACTCAATGTCATACTCACTAGTTTGTGTTTCCATCTTCTTGTACCTCCTCACTTCTTGTCCACCTCTTCTTTTCTTTCTATCATACCCTTACTCAGATATCCAAATTCCTTTGACCAGTGACTCTCTAATTCCCACTCCTTCTCAAAAATCCTCCCTTATCCTGATCCCTTACCCTCTTAGTTCCAAATTAGCTCATCTATACAAAGGTCCTTCCTTTGTCTCTTGTCCTTTACCTTTTAATTCTTATTCTATCCACATGTCCAAAAATTCCTTCTTCCCTCCTGCCCACTGTGCCATCCTACTTCTTTTTTTTATCATTTTCTTCTTAAATTTTTTATCATTTCTTCTTAAATCACCCTACTTCTTGATATGAGTTCATTTATAAAAAGCCTTCCACTGTCTTTTCCTAAAAATCCATCCCTTACCCTTAACCTTACTCACCTACCTCTTGATACATATTCTCCTCTTAGTATCCTTCTCTCCCCTCTCTTTACTTATCCTCTTGCCATCTGTTCTCTTAATCCACATTTCTTTCTCTTATTCCTTCAGTCTCCCAAGGGTCCTTACAGTCTCCCCTTTCCCTTATCTCATCTCCCTTCCTTCCTGTTTCTCTGTACATGAAGATTTTTACCCTTCCAATTGTGTATGCTGTTCTCTTTTTTATCCCAGATCTGATAAGAGTTGGATTCTAGTACTACCAGCCCACCAATCCCAACTCCTCTTCTCCATGGCAGTTCTTCCTCCCTGTGAAATAGCTATTCTACCCTACCTCCTTCTGGTAATTTCTGCCATTTTGGTTCATTCCATTACATATACCTTAACCATGAGTCTTCCATTCCTACATGCCCCTTCAAACAGAGATGAAATTTTCCCATACAGGAATAAAACAATTTTACTTTGGGGGGTTGCTTACATTTAATATTTTATGTGTTTCTAACATATCAAATTTTCTGATAAATTTTGGGCTTTTCCCCAGGAATATTTTCCCCCTGATTTTTCCAAAACTTCACTCATTTGGTTTTTAGGTCTATCTTAAGTTGTTCTGAAAGCTTTTTTTTTTAATTTGTAGCTATTTATTATATTTCATTGCTGTTATTGAAGTATGGAATTTTTTACTATACTGTTCTTTTGGTTTGAGTCTTCACTGTGCATATAGTAGCTATTAATAGTTGGGTTCTTTCTCCTTTGCTTGAACATAGTTATTTAATTATTTTAAAATTCTTAGTGGTCAAGAAAATAGGCCATCAAAAATAGAGTATCAAGGCAAATAATACACAGAAATCAAACAAGTTATATAGATTTGACTATCAAAGAATGAATTAGAATGAAAGTCATTATCTTGTATTAAGGTACTCAAGAGAAAAAGCCCAATCTCACCTGAAGGTGTCCATTCTTGCATTTTCTATGGTCAAACAAGACATATATGTCATATTTATAAAGCAGCTTCCCCTACATGTCTACTGATTCTCTTTCCACTTCTGTCTCCAAAAGTATGAACCCTAAGAAGTTATAACACTAATGTCATCCCTTATGCTAGAATGCTTAACCTTCTCTAAGCCAATCAAAAATCACATTTCTTTTCATATACCATCATCACACAAAATGCTCTAGACTTGTTTGGAAATTCAATTATATATACATACTCACACTTCTAATTAGTGTAACTAAAAAGATCCTCTAAACCATGATAATTTTATCAGGTAAGAATTGCTCTTTGGCCAAATTACTAAATATTAAGTTGATGAAATATTTAAACAAGAATAATATCTAGTCATTTCTATACTGTCAATTGAAGATGCTAGGTTCAGTGAATGAAATTTTTGAATTAGAATATGAAATGAAATGATGCAATATATTCAAATTAGTTGCACACTTCTGAATCCAAGTCTATCAGAAAGAGAGAATTCAAGGAATAGGGAAGATAAAGTTCAGTTGCATTTTGAGAATCCAAACTCTTTGTTCTGTAATCAGAGGGAAAGAAAGAATGACTCCAGTAGTGTCATACACCCTCCCCATTCATAAAATAATAGGAATAACTGTACTGTAGCAGTTAACAATGTCTAAGAGCTGAGAGAATTCAAACTAGATAACCCAAGGAAAGGCAGTTTCAAAAAAATGGGACTTGTTGGAGGAAAAAGGGAGAGCCCAGACTTCAGAAACAAACAGAAACATGCTCTGAAGCAGACAGTCATGAAGACTTCACAAAGGAAGAAAATAACTTTGAATTATCAGAAACTAAGACTTCTCCTCCATTATATAATTCCAGTATTGGTACTTTACTAGACTACCTAGCTAAAATAAACCTGCTATGTAGAAAACTGTTTTGTCTGCATAAAAAACATATTTTAGAATATATCCTACTTATCCCTATTTCAAAATCATTTTTTCTGGGATGTAGGGGCAGGAATGAGAAGTTAAAATAACATCTTAAAAATATATTATTTGAATTGTCATGTTCCTTGTTCCTCAGGAATATGTGGTCATGACTGACTAGTGAAAAGTTCAGATCCACTGAAATAGTCTTTCACATCTTGGATCAAAAATTGGTTCCAAATAATTGACATTCTTCTCTCTTTTGCCACTATTTCCCATCTTTTCAAGGTCCCTTGCTATCTTTTATCCTCACCAAAAAGTGATTCATTAATATATTCTTTTTTTTTAAACCCTTACCTCCTGTCCTGGAGCCAATGCTGTGTATTGGCTCCAAGACAGAAGAGTGGTAAGGGCTAGGCAATGGGGTTCAAGTGACTTGCCCAGGGTCACATAGCTAGGAAGTGGCTGAGGCCAGATTTGAACCAAGACCTCCCATCTCTAGGCCTGGTTCTCAATCCACTGAGCTACCCAACTGCCCCCTAGTATATTCTTTTATCTGATTTTATTTTCTATCTAAACAAAAGCAGTGGTACTCAGACTTGAGAATCTTTGCCATGGATTTTAGGAATTTTTTTTAAAAAATTTTAAAACATTTTAATTTTTTTTCCATTTTTACAAAATTCATTTTCTTTCCCTTCCCCTCTTCCCTCCAACCCCCCCCCCAAGCCAATAAGTAATTCCACTGGGTTGTACAAATATTATCACTTGATAGCTATTTTAGGACTATTTTTTAGATGGTAAAAGGCACAAATTTCTTTTTAATTTTTCCATTTTTTATTGTGAGATGTTTAGTACTCTCTTAACTTGATTACTCACTTCATTTCAATATTCTAATAGTAATTATAGTTAAAGGCTATGTGAAGATATAATTAAGCTTTTATTTCTTCTCCCTACTCAACATTATAATATGGCTGTGGTGGTTTCAAGTTTTGTCACAATTCAATTAAAGAGATATCAGAAAATCAATGAAAGACATAAAGGTCAAAAAACTTGCAGTAGCTTAATGATTCATAGCGGTTTTCTTACTTATCTCCTAATAGCTAGTGGATAAAAAACTTTGTGGTTCCTACAAAAGGCAAAATATTTTTGTTTATTTTTTATCTATTAGTGCTTGGTTTATGAAATATGAGTCATTATTTTAAGTGTCATCTAGGTTAGTTTCAAAAACAGAAATCATATTTAGTATTTTGTTGATCAGAGCCAACGAAAGAATATCAATTATTGAATCAACTTAGTTCTCCAAATAGCTGCAAATTAGCTCTTAGAAGCTTGTGCTACTTAGCTTATGCATTCTTAAAAGTGATGAAATTTCTTTTAATCATTTCATTCTAAAATATATAAACCTAATTTTCTTAGCAAACCCTTTCTCATAACAAAATATTCACTGACCTAGGAGTTAAAAAGTCTTATGCATAAAAAAGGAATGGTCTAACTTCTGTTCTGGTTCAAAAAATTTCGAGTAAATTTAATTTTAATTTCATGAAACAGATTGTATATTTAGAAAGAACCTAAGGAATTTAATAAAGGATGTGTTCAGTATAGTATTTGTGTAAGGTGATTACTATTGTCATTTTAAATAGTAAATTAAATACATCTTAAGCTTTTTTTCCCATCCTGGGTACTATTTAATTACTGGTCTGTCTATCCCTTCTTCCATTTTAAAAACATGCTGTTTGGGCACTGTAGAGTTCATAGCATTCTCTTTATGGGGAAAAATTAATTACTTTAGTCTACATATTCCATATAACATATTTTAAATTCTTCATCCCTTCAAGAGTGAGTGAAACTAAAATTTTTTGAGACTAATAAGTGGAAAGATTACTTATTTTGGCATTCCTCCAATAAAATATTTTTAAATTTCCAACCATATATAGAATGTGACCATAGGAAATGCAATAAAGTCAGAGTCATTTCTATAATAAAGTTTAGAATCTGGTAATTGAATAAAGCACTAGACAGATAGATAGCAATATAAACAGTATTACATGACAATGTCATTTAAGAAATGTTACACAAATAAATTCAATCAATATTTAATACTATTAGCAAATACTATGTTAAGTACCGGAGGGACAGTATGATATGCAAAGGAGTAAGTTGCTAACTCCAAGGGTAGATGATTTCATGGTTATTTAATCTGAGGATTAGAGGATAGAGAGTTATTTGACAAGTAAAATAGAGTGAATGAAGGCATTTTCAGGTATGAAGAATAATGGAGTAGAGAAATGAATGCATAGAGGGTGCCACTTCCGTCTGACAAGTGTTTGTAGTGTAAACAATTATGAAATGTCTTGAAATGTAGACTACTGTTATATCATATAATGGATGTTCTTGAATGGCAGATGAAAAAGTTTATACCAAAAGTTGCAGAACAAACTAATAGGATAAGATCTGAAAAAAAGAACATTGAGCCTGAATACCCTATAAGAGAGAAATTTCAATAGAAGAGAGGAAAAATAATATATATTTACTTGTAAAGAACTTAGAAGAGGAGAAAAAGAGTCATAGTGAGTAAAGACAGTAGAAACATGAAGTACATTAATAACTTTTCAAGAATTTTAGTAGTAAAGAGTCAGGTAAAATGTGGGTCCTTAGTTGATGGATCAAAGGAAAGCCTCTTAAATGGAAAGATAAAACTGAGGATGTTTGCTTTTGCTTTTTTTTAAAGGATCCAATGAAGAGACAATTTAAAATGTGAGAGAGTGAATGGTTGCTGTAGCTATGAACTAAAAGCAAAAGGTATAAGGACTGAGGACACATGAAGAAGAATCAAGCTTAGTGAGAAGCAGAGATATTTCATGTGTCCAAAGGAAAAGAGAAAGTTGATTGTGCTGAGGATTTCTTAAGAATTGAGAAAAGAGATGCGGAGAAGTTATTTTGGGTAGATTCAATATTTCCAGTAAGAACTGAGGATGACTATATAGTATTTTTTAAGTATGTGTTCAAGAATAGAACTGAGAGGGGGAGAGTCAAGATGGCCATTTAAAAGCAACAAAAGTCCAGACCTCTATGAAAATCTTTCCACATCAATCAAAAACAAACTGCTTCAAGGGGACAGAAAACCAAATCTAACAACAGGACAGAGCTGGGGGACCGTCCGGCTCGATTCAACTTAAAAGGTTTGCAGAGAAGGCTGAATTCTAGGTTTAAGGAAGAGGAAGAAGAAAGGTCCCAGGACCCCTCTCCCACCTGAGATACTGAGTCTCCAACAGTCACTGAAATAACAGGGCAAAAGGCTCTATCCATGAGGGAATGCCTTGCTGTCACAACTATGTCAGGGTCAAGGCTCTAAACACAGCTGTCAGGGAGGCAGGGAAGGGTGGCCTAGTTGATGGCACCACTCTCCATCTTGGTCCTCCCACTTCTCAAGGTTTTGGCCTCAGGAAACATCCAGCTTTTCAGATCAGCTCTGCTCCTGCTTAATCTAGTCTATCAATAGGACAGATAAGAAGCTGTGAAAGGTGAATTTTCATTTTCTTTGTCTATTTAAAATTAATCAATCAGGAACTTGAAGTACCCCTACTTAACACTTAGTAAGTCACTAACAAAGAGAGTTCACATTTACTTTGTCATTAACACTTAGTTAGTCCTAAAAGACCACAAGTAATGCCTGCTCCTCCTTGGCAGTGCTAGGCAACATGAGAGACTTTAATTGATTCCTGAGATGTGATAGACAAGCCCATAGTGGAAGGAAGAAGAAACCAGGGAGACAGAAAATTAAACCCAGCTGAGGGCATTCTTCATGCTTCTCCTGCCTTGGTGGCTCTTACTGAGGGAGGACTTCTGCTTCGGTGTCTCTGTGTTGAGGGATTCTTCTGCCTTGGATTTCTCCATTAGAGAATGATTATGTGCTGGTAAGACTCTTGCTAAAGAGTATACTATAACTCCCAGTTGGAGATCAGGACCTGAGGGAGCCATTGCTGAAGTTGAGCTGGATTTCTTGAGATCTGCAATTATAGAGTATTTATCTAGGCAATATTTCATACCTCCTTCCTATATTTCCCTCTTTACTATCTCTACCCTGCTGTAATGAAGCTACAAAAACTACTAAAAACTCAGAGTTTAATTTTTAATTTTTATAAAAAATGGCCACAATAATTCTTTTTAACTCATAAATTTAGTAAACCATTTTTAACCATTATAACATTACATTTTAACCATTACAAACCATAACAGAACAGGAAGCCCAGCTCCTTTTGTAAAATGGAGATTTGAACCCTGAACTTCAATCCCCAGAAGTCCTTGGTACTTCCCAGAATTCCCTATAATCTCACCTGGGTCTCTACCTGGGCAAGAACATAATTTAGTATTTAAAGGGCTCTCTGCATCCCAAGACTCTCTTCTTCTGCTTCTAAGCACATGCATCTCTCTACTGGGCATGCAAGATATAGTAAGTGAATTGTGAATGGGCTAAAAAGCCCTAACCTCATGCTTTTCTTATTTTGTATTTTCTTCTTTCCTTGATTTCTAATAATCCTTAATAAAACTCATAAAAATATAATACTTTTATTACAAGAGACTAATTTAACTGTTATACCTTCAGCTTACACACCTTTGCCTTCTCATTCAGCTTCTGTTTCCAGCTGGTAAACAAAAGAAAAATAAATTACAATTGACAGCTTCTATCCAGGTAATGAACAAAGAGCAAATGGTACAGAGGAGGACCAAGGAATACTAAGCAAAAATGCAAAAACTCCAGTGAATTGAACTCAGCATTTGGAGGAACTCAAAACACAAACAAACACAAGAAACAATTAAGAAAGGCTGAAGAAATTTCAGAAAAGAACTTAAAAAGCAAAATAAATCATCTGGATATAGAGGTACATAAAATAAAACAAGAAAATGGTATCTTGAAAGACAGAATTGACCAGTTTGAAAATGAGGCAAAGAAAGTAAAAAATGACCAAAAAGAAAAACAGACCAGAATGAGAAAGATGACCAAAAAGGGATGAAATTCAATCGTTAAAATTTAGAATCCAACAACTAGAAGCAAATGGCTTCTCAAGGGAGCAAGAGTCTATAAAACAAAATCAAAAGAATGAAAAAATTGAAGAAAATATGAAACACCTCATTGATAAAACTATAGATGTGGAAAATAGATCCAGAAGAGACAATTTAACAGTTTTTGGACTGCCAGAAAATTATGACCAAAGAAGAAGCCTGGACATGATTCTACAGGAAATTATCCAAAAAACTTCCCTGACATTCTTGGACAGTAGGGAAAAGTGGAGATTGAAAGAATCCACAGATCGCCTTTTGTATTTAATCCCCAATTGGCAATGTCCAGGAATTTTGTAGACAAATTCAAGAACTACCAAACCAAGGAAAAGATACTATAAGCTGCTAAGAAGAAACCATTCAGACATCATGGAACCACAGTGAGGATAACAAAAGCCCTGGCTGTATCTACACTGAAGGACTGGAAGACATGGAATATGATATTCTGGAAAGCAAGTGAACTGGATCTACAACCAAGAATAAACTACCCAGAAAATTTGACCATATTCTTGCAGGGAAAAGTATGGTCATTTAATAAAATAGACGTCCAAGCATTCTCATAGAAAAGACCTGACTTAAACAAAATATTTATGCCCAAACACAGAACTCAAAAAAATAACCAAATGATGATTAAGAAAGGGAAATAAGCCAACAAAAAAAAACTTTTTAAGGGACCCAATAAGTTCAAAGAGTTTATATTCCTATAAGAAAAGATGATATTGGTAACTTTTAAAAATTGTTATAATCATCAGAGTAGCTAGAAGAAGTATACTTAAAGGGAACAGGGACAAACTATATAGGATGACATATATATATATATACATATATATATAAAACTAGGGAGAAAGAGGATAATACTAGAAAAATGGGAAAAGAAATAAAATGGAGTAATTTTGTATTTCATAAAGAAGCACATGAGGGGAATGGGGAGAAGACCAATACAATGGAAGGGTAAAAAAGGTTGTAGACAGTTGTAAAAATTAAAATTAATCATGATAATTTCAAATATATTTTAAGAGATTTATTAATGATCATTAGAAGTAAAAGAATAAATAAATAACAAGATAAAAACCACATGCCTATGGCTAATCTGTCTGTTGTAAAAATTAAATCTCTAATAATAGAAATATTATTTTTATGGAGGTTTATTAAATATCATTAGAAATCAAGGAATAAAGAGGGTGAGAAAAAAACCACATGGCCATAGCTGGCTAGCCATTTTGAAAAGCCCCACTCAACACAATCACTGTTGGCTACAAGCCCAAGAAGTGGCAGGACTCTCCCATTCTCCAATTATATTCTCTGTCTACAGCATGTACATAATGACAGGAAGTCAATGGGCTCTCAAGAAAAGTAGTTCTTTTTTTAATTTTAAATTATACATCACCCCCCCCCCCCAAGAGCCTAGGAAGCCTAGTCTCTCCAGTGGATCTTGTAAACATAAAAACTTTGAAATTACAATAATTTGAGGATAAGTAGAAAAGAGAACAAAACCAATGATTACTAGGTACATTGACAAAAAGCCAGTTAGGGCTCCATATATATATATATATATATATATATATATATATATATATATATATATACCCCTTATATATAAGCATATACATATAAAACAAATGCATTTAACCCCACACAGTTCACATCACCACATCCCAAAGTTAACTCTGGATCTCCTGGTGCAGCTTAAAGTCTGTAGAGGCATCTTCATGGTGCCTTCTCCAAAGAGTTCAATTTTCTAGATTTGGAGAGGTATCATGTTTCTTAACCTAAAATTACTCTCAAAAAGAATTTAAATTTTGTAATTTAAAATAATAATTATTATGATTACTGCCTTGAAGATGGTGATTGAAAAACACAGGCATCACTTAGAGATTCATTGCTGTTATGAGGTATATGAATCAATTGACAGAGAAATCAAAACATCAAAAAAAAAGAAGTCCAAATAAAAGAGAAAATAATTTGTGGATGAAATATAGGCTATCAAAGTGTGTAAAAATTTCTAAGTAAAGGAAAATAAAGCTATAACAGGTCTTTGAATCAGGGGCCAATTAAAGTGATTTAAGCAATTATGCATTTACCCAATCAGTCGCCAGGACAATAGAAAGTTTTCCACACCATGAAAGACAGAAAAGGGACTAGATTATAGGAGCCAGGTGGGAGCCAAATTTGAGATACTTGTTAGAATATGGGACAAGGAAGAACAGCCTTTAACACATGTTAAACAGCCACAACCTAAAACCCCAAACAAGTTCAAGTTCTCTTTTCTTGGCTCAAAATTTTCATCAATCTTATCAGGATTGGTTGGTCTCTTTGACCTAATTCTCAATTGGCCCTATGCAGTTTAGCTTTGTGCTGCTTTGGCACTGTGCAATGGCTCTTTATGTATTCCCTTGTCCTGGAATCAGACATAATCATTAATAAAAGTCTCATAATTTTTTCAAACAATCAGTGGCAACATTTTTATAGTCTCAAGCTTTTGGGGGTATGCATTGACATTATATCAAATATATTTTAAACTTATATTACTGCAAAATCAAAAAAGTTAAAGAAAATATCAATAATTGTGACATGTGCTTCAAATGCAAAAAGGAAAGAAAAAATAAAACTAAATTAGTATATTGCACATTGTGAAGACTATATTTAACTATCTCCTGATTGTAATAATGAAGATACTTAGTCTAACAAAATCAGGAATGTCTTGTGAACTTTAAATTACTCTACCCTAATTAGTCTAACAAAATCAGGAATGTCTTGTGAACTTTAAATTACTCCACCCTACTTAGATTTTACTTTATGGTGAAGATAAAGTTGTATTCTCCTTATTGAACAATGAAGGTACTTAGTTCTTACTTTATAGTGAACCTAGGACTTTAAGCTAAGTCTATTTTAAGATCTCAATACAAAAGGTGTTAAGTAACTATGAAAGTTCAATTAATCACAAAAAGGTTAAGTAACTTACAAAAGGTGAACTTAACAAAGAAGTGTTAAGTAACTCTAAAGATATAATCTAATCAAAGAAGATGAGAACTAAAGAATGGGCATTTAGAGGAGGAGACACAAGAGTAATATCTGGCTCACTTGCTCTCTTCAGGGACCTTTTGGCCGTGGAGATTTGGCTGGTAGCAGCGTGCTGGGCCTTTAGGCATCTTAACATGGCTATAAGCTATTGTTCGGTTAAGTGGTGAGTTTCTCACTGAGTTTTTTCTCCTTTACTTTCCAAAGTTATCCTCTTAGAAGCCTCTAATCTCCTTTAGAGGTCTAGTTGCAGAAATCTTGAACACCCCCTGGCACAAGCCAGGCGGGAGTAAACCTATACCCTCTTCCCTCTTTCTCCTTAAATCTTCCCCTCTATATTAATTAAAATTACCATAAATTTCCAGACTGACTTGGGTATTTTATTTGGGATTTTTTTCCTTGACAACCAATTCATTTAGATTTTAAGTCACAACCCTAAAATTATCTTTACAACATGAAAGCAAAAACAATAATAAAAAGTTTTAAAAAACAAAAATATATCGCTTACAATCATTGACACTCTGTGTCATCTAAGGTAATGTAGGATACAAAGGTTTATCACTAAAAAAAATAATGAGATCCATTTCCTCTTCAAACCTGGCCATGATCCAATGTGAGTGCAAGCAGATGAATTTCAAAGAAGTAACAGTTTTTTTTTATAAAGAGAAGTAGTACAGCATGTAATGCAATTTCAAAAAGTATCAAAGTCCCCAAAATTCACAATAGTCCAATTAATTACAATAGCAAACAAACACATTATCATATTTCATATCAGTTGCTGCACAACAAAAAAGAAAAGCAAACATAAGAACTGATGAATATTTGTCACAATTTTTAAAGATATAGCAAATATTTCAACCTTGGCAAATATATCTTTAAGCAAAGTAAAACTTATTTGTGTGTAGAACATCACCAAGAAATCTAGATTGTTCTGGTAGAAGTAAATTATACTGAAGAATTTTGCAGGAGCTCTTTTTGGCTTCCTGCTTCATAGATACACCTTGGTAGGAACATTTTTTTTTTGTTTCTTTACCTTTAAAAAAAACATTCTTTATAATATAAATATTTTACAAATCATCCATTCAAGAACCACTAGTTAATTAAAATTATTTCTGAAGATGTCTTAGAATTACCATTTAAAATCTTAGCTCATTAAATTATCCAAAGGTTGTTAGTCAACCAAATTGTTAGTCAAATGCAAAATGGAAGAAACAGATCTTTATGGGTTTTACAATATTTTGTTCAGTATAGTTATAGGGGAAAGGTAGCAGAATATATCTGATATTTAAAACACAGTAGATTAAACTGATTCATTGTAACAGAATAGTATTAAATACATTAATATATGAACGTAAAACAACAAAATTAAATCTTAAAACAATCAGCAAAATACAGTAAGATACAGACTTCCATTTAATAAAATGGAACCTGAAAAGGCTTAAAATTTCACCTCCAGACCTCCCTTTAAAATTCCTTTTTTCTAAAATTCGTATCGCTATTGTCAGCACTGTGGGATCTCCCACAGAAAGGGAGAACATGGGTTTTAGGAATTTCAAACTCGGCAGACCCAAATGGCAAAGAGTTGCAGGGAGATAGATTTCTCCCCTGAATCTCAGATAAGTTAAGTAAAAGGATCAGTGCACTCATGAATGGTAGAAGCTGTTTGAAATAGGCAATGCAATACTCTTTCATAGAACATGGCATGCTTGTAATCAACTTCCTGTTTGGAAGAGTTTCTTCCTTCTCCTCATCCCCTTCCCCCAAGGTGCCCTGCTATGTGGAGGCTAATTGTTGCCTAAGGAAAGATCACCCCATTTTTCTACCATTTGCCCTGATGCCTAGCTTCTTGGTGGCAGCAATAGGGGTCAAGGTCCAGTAGTAGCAAGCCAAATTTAAGAGCAAAGACTCTGAGGGTCTGGGACTGGGGTCCAGATGAGTGATTGGGATCAGGGGATGGAGGAAGCAGTATCAGCAACACCAGAGTCAGCAACAAGGAATGAGGAACAAAGGAGGAATGAGGAATGAATGATCAAGCAGTTGGTCAAGAGAAGGGGTTTATCTCTTCTTTGCCAAGAGTTCCCCCAGCTAAAAATATCCCGGACAGTAGGGAGAGCAAGCAATCAGGCAAAAAGTAGGAAAAGAAAAATGCAGCAGCTTGCTGTCTCTCTCTTCTATTCTACTCTTATCTCTAACTATTGTAGTTTCCTCTTAAAAGGTGAAATTTTGTATGCACCTGTAGTTAGAAGATTTAGAGGTACAAGATGATTATGTTAAGTGATGAATTGGGGAGTCTAGTCTCCCAATCATCATCAGGGGAATTGCAATTTTTAGATTTACTTTAGCCTGCTTATTCTTTAGAATTTTAGTAACCAGGAATGTATACACTCCCTCTTAAGGATTAAGTGTGGGGGAAGAAGGTCTATGACCCTCGTGTGCTAGCAAGTGACAAATCAGAAACAACTGACTGAACCCCTGGGCTGCCCAAAGCCAAGTTTAAGCCACCATTGGTACATGTGAGACACAGGAAGTGTTGTAAAGAACTGCCTTTATATTTCACTTCACTTCCTGTGAGAGGGACTTTGGTGGCGGAACTTGACTTGGAGGACCTCCAGCATGAGACCTGAGACTGCTTCCCTTAGATAACCACATGGTGAGTGATAAGGCTTACTTCCCTTGCTTTGGCCATTTTAGAAGCACCAGCCTCCACGGAGGCCCCTCATCTTGGAGCAGGCCTCATGGCTAAAGTTTGAGCTAGATTTAATCTTCTGGGAAGGCCCCTTGGCTGAGGTCTCTGAATTCCCCTTGACTCAGAACAGGCCAGAGCAGATCTTCTTCTCTTTTCCCTCTCTCTCCCTCATTCTTAATTTCTTCCTTCTATTGTAAATAAACTGCCATAAAATTCCATTCTGACTTGAGTATTTCATTGGGATTTAGAATTTAAATCCCTGGTGACCAACTAAAAATATATTCATTCTCAACCCTAAATTTTACTGTTAATACTGTTCAAAATCCCTGATTACCATCACAGTTGCTGGGAGGAAACAAAGAGCCCCAGGACCAGCAATCTCACTGCCTAATATCCTCTGTCTACAGGAAGTACATAAAAACAGGAAGTTAGTGGGCTCCTGGGAAATGTAGTTTTTAGGGTAACAGATTTCCAATTATACACAGTCTCCATGAAAGTTTTGATCATTACAATGGGAAAGGTCAGAAAAGTTCAAATGGATGGAAAACCTCCTGTGTGAAGTTATTGAAGTCTCCTATGTAAAAAGTTGCAAGAGAGGTTGTATTACCAGGAGTGAGGCATAATTCTGTCACAGTTAAAAAGAAATGGTTAAAATGTATTAAGAGGGTAAGGGGAATTTGTTGATGAGAGTACAATGAAAGGGCTAGGATATAAGTAAATCAGATCAGAGGGGAGTGTGAAGCCTGTACAAAAGGTAAGGAAATTAAAATAGGGATTAATTTGGGGAAAATGGTATTGGATGTGAGGCAATTTTATGTTTAGCTACTTAAGTCCTAAGTTCATCTAGTCACCATCTTACTGATTCCTGTATTTTCTACTTACTTTTTCTTACTCCTAAAACTACTGTGTTTAATACTACTAACATCTTATTACTAATAACTTCTTCTGGGTTAGTTGGAAAGTCTGAACTACTCTTTTTACTGAAGTGGAGGAAAAGAGATAAGGTCTTGGTCTCATTAGGGCTTGACAGGAAATAACTACCTATCTGAGAAAGAGAATATATTATTCATATGGTAATAGTATATGTCCCTACCACTAAGCTAGGAGCTGTACAAATATAATTTCATTTGATCTTAACCATAATGCTAACATCAAGGTGCTATTATTATCCATATTTTACAGTTAATGAAGCTGAAACAAAATGAGGCTAAGAATCTTATTCAGGATCACACATCTGATAATTATCTTAAATCAAATTTGAACCCAGGGTTTTCCTGACTTCAGACCCAGCACTCTATTCACTGCCTTGCTTAGCTACCTTTAAGGTAGGATGCTGTGCTGCAGACTCTGAAGAACAGCTTTCACCAGAGACATGTAGATAAAAGGAGAACAGTTGAAGTAGACAGTGACTTCATGGAAGTTGACTCCACAGAAAAACTGTGCTGCTCTTCTCAAATCTAATATTTCCTCTGTGAACCTTGGTAGATGATCTTGAATATTCTAGAAGATTGATGTACCCAATTCTAGAAACCACTGATAGAGGAAATTGGAAATTAGTTATTGGATTCATTTCCAGCTCTTTATCAGTGGTACCTTTCTTTTTCTTATTCTAGTTCCCCTTTCATTTTGTGTTTTCCAATTAGTATTTCCTATACTCATTATTTCTAAAGTATCTGGGAATAAGCAACAATTAACTGTCTCATTTTTTGTATCCAGACTTTTCAAACATTCCTCAACTATCAAACATCATTAAAAATAATGAGTAGTCATTGTTTTTAATAATAATTTGTTTCAGGAGTATGGCAAAACTTGCTACTTATAGTTCATTTTGTGTTTAACTGTCTTGAAGATTTATATTATACCATTCAGAAAAGAATGTACATTTTGTCTGTTTAGTCTCTTTCTTTTGTAGATTTCTTTAATCTTATACATTATATTCTAAAATTTAAAATAACCTATTCTTACAGTGTTGGACACTATCAAAGTGCCTATTCATAACACTTAAATTTCCCTCTAAATAATAAAATAAAATAATAAAAGACAAAAAATTAATTAATCTATCTTATGCCATTTAAATTGGAAAAGGTTAAGAGTTTGGTTATTACTTTCAAATAAGAAACACAGATTATAGCATTCTTGTATCATACAAGAATTAATCAATATGAAAATAAGAAGCCAGAAACTGTAGTTGGAAATAAATATATAATATAACATATCAATATGTATTGTATTATAACACAGATATAACACGTATTATATTACTTGCCATCTTGGGGTGGGGAAAGAGGTGAGAAGGCAAAAGAGAATATTAATCTTAAAATATTAGAAAATAATTATTAAAATTATATCAATAACATATAAAAATTAAAAAGGACATATTTGAAGCATTAACAACATGTATAGATGCATAAAGACTAATTTAAAAATTTTAAGAAGAATGTTCACTTCTCAAGTAAGTTTCTAACTTTAAATTGGGCCAAAATGCTTTAATTGGTGGATTATCTTTCATTCTTTTATTTAGGAATCTTAATATTGGTCAAGGCAAGGTAAAATGTAACATGAGAGATAGTCTGGATATAGTAGCCAAGATTACCAAGGTTCAAACTCCTTAACCCTGTCAAAGACTTATGTGACCCCGGACAAATTATTTAATCTCTTAGTGACCCCAGAAAATATTTTAAGGTGATAAGTCACATGGTATTTGCCAATTTGCTTTGGTAGAGGTTGTTTATTCCTTGGGGAATCCACTAGGCTGATGAAGTTTTGTTCTGGATGTCCTTTCAAAGGTGGGACAAAGGGTACTGTCAGAAAAAGTTAGTGTGTTGATAAATTTTAAAGGATTGATTTTTATTCCTATTTTTTTGCTTATTAATCTTTATAAAGAATGGCTCCCTAGAGAGGAAAGGGAGGGGATATATCCTGAAATTAAAGTTATATAAAAAACAATATAAATAAAAACCTAAAATATATACATATATATTTTAATGGAGTGTTAATTGTTTTGCTTTCTATATATGTGACTAGAATTTTCTCTCTATTGATGCATAGACCTATATTCTAATGACATTTTATTTTATTAGGAATGATAACACTTGAAACTTTATTTCAGTCCCTATTACTACTTCAGCTATGTAAAAATAAAAAAATAATAATGATAATGGTGAGATACACAAAATATAGATAGAAAAGCTGTTCAAAACTGTTTGGATACTTTTTATAGAGGTAATCAAAAGTATCTTCAGCAATGAAGTGAAGCTCAAATGTGAACTTCCCTTCAGGGCCATGTGCAAGGACACTAAAGAGACTCTTATTATGAACATAAAATATTTATTGAAAAATATAAGGATAAATAAATGATTTCTAATTCTAAGTGATTCTAAATCCACCCAAATAAACTCCCAGGTTCTACAAGGAACCACTTCTCCTGTGTTTCACAGGCTACACTAATCCTTCCTGATCTGAATAACCCAAATTTATACTATCTAAATAAAAATTACCAATATTATCCTTATAATTTTTAACTTTGCCTTCAAATTATAAAATAGCAAAGACTGCTGGTTGAGTCTCAACAAGAATCAAGCCTCTTAAGACTCAGAGTCCAAACCTAAGTCCAGGTTTTTCTTTGGTCTTCTCAGTTAAACAATCTTTAAAAACCACAATAGATATTCACTAGTGTTTCCCAAGTTGGGAAAGGAAAACACTGAGCACCTTCAGATCTTTACCTCAGACAGAAAGAGAGGCAAAGATGTTACCTCCTCCAGTTCCAAGAGTCTCTGAGAGTGTCTCTGTCAACTGCCAGAGAGAGTATTTGACATAGAAAAATGTTTATAACTGTCACATCTGAAATCAACATGCTCTCTCAGCTCTCCTTCAAACTCCAATTCTTTTCTCAAGCCAGCCACTTTACTTCTTATCCCTAAACTAATAAAACAATACTTATTTTCTAATATCATCCTTACACCCATGGGTTAGGACACATTGAAGCATCAACATGGGTCATGATTTACATGGGAAAATGTTAGCACACATCACTACTTTAAAGCAATGGTATTCAGAGATAGGTGGAGATGCCAAGAGTGTGTGAGGAGTTACTTTTTTCAGGATCAGGCAATTAGAATCATGGGTCCAATACCACATTTCCAATAGAGTATGTTTCAAATAAAATCTCACCATCCCTTCACCACAGATGACTGTCACTACTGCAGCATGATCTGGGGATTAGGGTATCCATACACAAGGTATAGGAGTTTATCTTTCCAGGTCAGAATATAATTCCCTAATCAAAAATCTTCACTGTGTCTCTAGTGAATATAGGATATTATTTCCTATAATAGTGTGAATTTTAAAACTACTCCACACTACTAAGTGTAATAATTAAAATGGTTGAGGTCATAAACTGTAGTGATTAAAATAGTGGAAGACTTAAATTATAGTAGATAAAAGAGTGGATGAGTAAATTGTGACTGCAGAAAATTATGTTTTCAAGACAGTGTCTTGTTTTTAAATGAATTATAAGGTGGTAGCCAGGGAAAAATTCCCAATTATGCAATATACCCAAGTCAACTGGGTTTTATATAGATTTTAATTAATATAAATGTGGAATTAAAGAAAAGGAGAGATTGAGAGAAAAGGGGAATAATGAGGAAAGGATAGGCCAGCCCAGGGCAGCCCTGGCAAACCCAGGCCTAAGCCCTAAAAGAAAGATCAGTCCTTCCTTAATCACTCACCACAAGATCTGTCCAAGCAAGGATTCTAGTGACACCAGGCCACCTTCATCTCAGCTGACTCCACCAGCTCAATGGCTGAATCTTAATGAATCAGAATGTCTCTGAATGAGTCTGAGCTCCTATTTAAAGGGAATTTTCTCCTATGTCTCCTCCCCTAAGTTATCCCAATCACAGTAGATGTTTTTCAAAGGACAGACCATTCTTAGTTGATACCTGAGTAGACTAATCTTTTGAGTAATTCACACCTGAGTAGACTAGAATCTCTGAGTAAATTTTCACCTCTTTGCTCCTTGTAAGTTCACAAGTTGCCTGGCCTTTATAGGTACTTAACATCCTTTTGTATTAGTCCTAAAATAGGCATAGCTTAAGAACTTTTGTCCCACTATAAGTATGGGTTTAAGTACTTTTCATTTTTCAGCAAAGAGTTTACAACTTTTTCTTCCCCTAAGGCATGCTTAAGTATGGTGAAGTAGAGTTCTTGATGTTCCTGATCTAAGTAGAGTTCTCACATTCCTGATCTAAGTACCTTCACTGCCCAAATGGGGAATGGTCCCAATGGGAAATGGTCTTAACTGAACCTTATGAAGTAGGGTCTGGGAATTTTTTTAAGGTTTACAATCCTAACCTTATGAAGTAGGGTCTGAGAATTTTTAAGGTTCACATAAGACTGTACTTTGGAAGATTTGATTTAGCTATCCCCTGATTGTAACAATGAAGACACTCTCTTTAACAGAATCAGGAATGTCTTATAGTACTTTACATTACTCCACCCTATTTAAACATACTTTAGGGGAAAATAAAGTTGTAATCCCCTAATTGTACAATGAAAGTACTTAGTTCTCACCTTATAGTGAAGCAAGAACTTTAAGTTAAGTCTATTTTTAGACCTTAATACAAAAAGGTGTTAAGTAACTTTAAAGGTTAAATTAATCACAAAAAGGTCAAGTAACTAACAAAAGTTGAACTTAACAAAGAAGTGTGAAGTACCTCTAAATATATAAACTAATCAAAGAAGGTGAGAACTAAAAGTATGGGCAGTCTTGGAGAAAACCTTTGATGTGATTGGTAGATGTGAAAATTTAAAGGTGGAGACACAAGGGTGAAAAGTCTATATATTTGTTATTTTTTTCATCTCCCAAAAACTCTTTCCCCAGAAAGTTGGAGCTGGCTGATCACTTCCTGTGAGCAGCCTGGGTACCAGTTTGATCCTGAAACTCAACCTGGAGGAGCTTACTCAGACAGCTTCCTTAAGATGGTCTCATGGTGAGGGATAAGGCTGACTTCCTTTTCCTTTGGGCTCAGGGAGGCCCCTTTGGCCAAGGCCTTTAACTCCTGCCTGGCTCAACCTTAACTGGAGCAGTTTAAACTAACTCTTTTTCCTCTCCCTCTCTCTTCTCCTTAAATTCCTTCTCTCTACATTAATTAAATTATCATAAATTTTCATACTAACTTGGGAATTTTATTTGGCAACCATTTAAATCTAGATTTAAAGTCATAACTCTAAATTTATCTTTACAATAGAATAGACTATGCTGGAATAAATGGCTTGTGTGGTCCTGATTGGTGCTCCTTTTATCTGAATTGTTTCTTTTTGGCTTCTTGTAGGATTTTCTCCTTAGCTTGAAAGCTCTGGAATTTGGCAATTACATTTATGGGAGTTGTTTTTTGGTGGTTTAGTGTAGAGGGTGTTCTATGACCTCTTTCAATGCCTATTTTCCCCCCATTGTTCCAGATCGCCAGGGCAGTTTTCTTGGATGATCTCTTCTAGTAAGGTGTCAAGGTTTCTCATTTCTGGCTTTTTAGGTAGACCAATGGTTCTCAAATTTTCTCTCCTTCCTGTTTTTTTGATCTGTCACCTTGTCAGTGAGATATTTTATGTTTTCTTCTCTTTTGTCAATATTTTGACTTTGATTTATTAATTCTTGCTGTTTTGCAAGATCATTGGTTTCCAGTTGCTCAATTATGGTCGTTAAGGCCTGGCTTTCTGTTAAAATCTTTTGGTTTTCTGCTTTAACCTTTTGGGATTCGAACCCACATTAATCATGCCGCCACCACCTTTGAAGATGAGTGACGTCGATGTCTTGCTGCTGCGTGTGAACGCCGACACCAGGTCACAACCGCACCTCCCGTAACAACTGGAGTCCCATGCTCCATGTGCCACAAACTTTGCGCCTCAGCCTTTGGACTCCAATGCCACATGAGGGTACACCGTAGATGAAACTGCACAAAGACAATAGTCATTCTCGATCACCGAGAAACTACCACTACTACTATGATTTCTTCATTTTTTTTTTGGGGGGGGAAGCCATTTCTCACTTCTCTTTCCAGAAGGCTTCCATCTTTTTGATAAGCTCCATTTGATATTCTTCCAGGTCTTGTGGACAATTTCCGTTTTGTTGGGGTTTTTTTTTGGTTTTACCTTTGTTTGTGTTTCGTCCAGTATTTCCTTTGTAGCCTGGGTTTTTCCTCCGTAAAAATTTTCAAGGGTCACAGCATTCTTTTTATGTTTTTTGGAAAGATGTTGAGGATCCTGTACATGATTAGCCATTTTCCTGGATGTTTTCCCTTCCCTATTTAGTCAGAAATATGAGTCAATTGGGCAAGTTCTTTGTGTATGGAGTTAAGGAGCAAGGATTTTGCCTCAGGCAAGCTCTCAATTCTCCGCAGTCCTTTGCAGCTCTTCTTGGTGCCACCCTCCCAGGAGCACTCAGGGTCTGTGCTCTCCTGCCTGCCTGGTTTTCTGGTCTAGCTGCTTTCAGGGGTAAGTGCCTGGGGGGGGGTGGTCCTAGTCAGCTTCCAAGGACCCTGAAGTGCTCCCAAATCGCTCCAGAATCCTTTCTCACTCATTCCCCGTCTCCAGTGGGCACGCTGGCTCTGGGCACCTAAGGTCTCCACTCTCACATGTGCTGGGATTTTCTGCCTAGCTTCCTTCAGGGGTGGGACTCCTGCTGTCCTAGTCAGCTCCCAAGGACCCAGAGGAGCCCCTACTCACTTCAAAAGCACCCCTTGCTTGTTCATCTTTGCCTGCCCTGACTCTGGCTCTGTAGGTGGGGGTGGGGGAAGGTGGATTGGCCCATGTTTGGGTGGAAGCCCTTTCACCCTCTTATAGACTAGAAAATCCCCAATCCCACACACCTTCAATGCTGCACCCCATTTTTCTGCTCCTCTGCTCCTATGAAAATGATTATTAAGGTCTTTTGGGGTAGTCCTTGTCAGTGTGTGCTGGGGAGAGTAAGTAAGCCACATGTAGATTGCCACCATGCTTACCCAGAAGTCCTTAAAACTTTTTTAAAAAGTAAAAGAAACATTCAAATTTTGGTTTAGTTTTCCTATAAATGCATGGATTGGGGCACTGAAATTTGAGCTTTCTTTTCTTTTACTTTTTAGGATAATGCTTAAGACCTATGATTTCGTTAATATACAGAAATACTAGATGAGGAAACTACCTCTTTAAGTAGAAGTCAACATCTTTTCAACTTATAGTGTTAGAAAGTTACATAGAACACTAATAGGTAAAGTTTTTGGTTATGGGTCAAAAGACATTATATGTATTAAGAGACAACACTTGATGGTTGTCTTGACTTTAAAATTTACTTTCCAGTATCCCACACTGCATTTTTTTATAGTGAGAAAATATTATATAGAAGGAAAGGCCAGGAGACCTTGAGAATTTAACTCATTTTTTTTTCTGCAGAGAATATATTTTACATATATTTAATTTTACATTTCTTTCAAATTGCATGGAATAATAATTGTTGATGTTGTATAATTGAAAATCTGTTACCCTAAAAAAGAACTACATTTCCAGAGAGTCCACCAATTTCCGTCATTATGTACATCCTGTACACAGGGGAGAATAGGCAGGGATATGGAGAGTCCCACCTCTTTACTTACTGTCCTGAGCTTGGTGATGGTAAGACAGGCATTTGAACTGACTGATCAGCCATGGGCATGTGGTCTTTATTTTGTATCATTTTTATTCCTTGATTTCTAATGATCATTAATAAATCACCTAAAATATAATATTTTATTATTTAGATTAATTTTAATTTTTACATTGATGGCAACCACTTGTTGGAGAAGAACCTTTCAATTTTTTTAAAATAGCCTAGATAAAATAATTTTTAAGCCATGTTTCTCTTTCCAAGGCTTTTTGCCCACTCCACCCACCCTTATAAACTCTGAACTCTCTACCAGAGCTGCTGCCTTTTTCTTTCCCTACTTTTTGACAGGTTGCTCTCCCTATTGGTCAGTTTATTTTTAGCTGGGGGACTCTTGGCAAAGAAGGGATAAGCCACTTCTCCTACCCATATGCTTGAGCCCATATTCCTCAGTTCCTTACTTCTGCCTCTGGCATTGCTGCTGCTGATACTGCTTGGCAAAATATGTTTGCCAAGATTGAAAGATTTGCTACATCTGTAAAAACTGTAACTGACAAATATCCATAGGGTTCATAGGGTTTTTTATGTCATAAAGCATCTTATATGACATATGATAATAAGTTTTTTTGATATTGTAATTAACTGGACTATTGTGAATTTGGAGGACTTTGGTACCTCTTTGTGCATTATATACTGTATTACTGTTTTATTCTGAAAATCATATGTACTCACACAGTGGTTAAGTTAAAAAGGAAATGGATCTCATATTTTTGTTGGACACTTTTGTATTCTAACTCTCCTTGGCTGACACAGTGTGTCACTGATTGTAAGCTATGTATTTTTTTTATTTTAAAGCTCTTTTTAATTGTTGCTTTTCTTTGCATGTGGAATATAGTATCTGAGTTTTATTTTTTCTCTCCTTTTTGTATTTGAAACACATGTCAACACTATTGATAAGATTATTCTTTATTTATTTATTTTTATTTTCTGGTAATATAAGTTTAAAATACATTTGTTCTAAAATTAATGCATATACAAAAGCTTTAGACTATAAAAATGATGCCATTGATTGTTTAAAAAATATGTGACTTTGCTTAATGATTTTGTCTGATTACAGGAGGAAATACAAAAAAGAACCATTGCACAGTGCCAAAGAAGCACAAAACTAAATTGCATAGTGCCAATCACACACAAGGTCAAGGAGACCAACCAATCCCAAGGTGATCATTGAAAGTTTGAGCCAAGACAAAAGGATTTGAACTTGTTTGGGGTTCAAGGTTGTGACTATTTTGACATATGTCAAAGGCAAGTCTTCCTTGTCTAGCATTTTACCAAGTATCTCAAATTTGGCTCTTTGTGTACCAAAACTTTCTTTAGTCCTGGTGCTGATTGGGAAAATGCATAATTGCTTAAATCACTTTAATTGGTACCTGATTCAAGGACCTATTATAAGTTTATTTTTCCTTTACTTAGAATTTTTACACATAAGACTTTGATAGTCTATATTTCATCCACAAATTATTTTCTCTTTTATTTGGATTTTTTTGATGGTTTTGATTTCTCTTGGTAATTGATTCATATACCTCATAACTCAGCTACGCATTCCTAAGTAATTCCTGTGTTTTTCAACACCCTCTTCAGGTGGGAATGTATTATTATTGTTATTCTAAATTGAAAAGTGTCAATTCTTTTTGAGAGTAATTTTAGGATAAGAAACATGCTACCTTTCCAAATACCGAAAGGGAATGGTTTGGAGAAGGCACCCTTCAGAAGCCTGCACAGACCACTTGCTGCACCAGAAGATCCAGACTGAACTTTGGGATGTGGTGATTTGAACTGTGTGGGGTTAAATGCATTTGTTTAGTATGTATACTTTTATTCCGAAGGGGACTGCCCCCTAACTGGCTTTTTGTTAATGTGCCTAGCAATCATTGGTTTTGTTCTCTTTTTCTTTTATCCCCAAATTATTGTAATTTCAAAGTTGGTTATGTTTACAAGATCCATTGGAGAGACTAGTCTTCCACATATCTCAGGGAGAAATGTATAATTTAAAATCTGTTTCCCTAAAATAAAGAACTACATTTCCCAGAAGCCCACCAACTTCCTGTCATTATGTACTTCCTGTACACAGGGATCAGGTATCAGGTGGGAACATGGAGGATCCCACCGCTTTACTTCCTGTCCTGAGCTTGGTGGTGGCATGGTGGGTGTTTCAATTGCCTGATCAGCCATGGACACATGGTCTTTATTTTGTATTCTCTTTATTCCTTGATTTGTAATGATCATTAATAAATCTCCTAAAATATAATATTTTATTATTTGAGATTAATTTTTTACATTGTATATTTTCTGAAATTATGATTTAAACTGTCTGCCTCACTCACTGTTCTCTTGCCTCCAGGAGATGGAAAACTCTTTGATCTGGTTTATATATATATATATTATTGTGTAAAATATTTAAGTTGTGCTTACTGTTATAAGAGAATACTCTTATAATATCAAAACCCCCAAATAAAAATACAAATAAACTAGTGGAAAATAATATGCTTTAGTTTGCATTCTGACTCCAGCATTTCTTTCTCTTGAGGTATATTGTATTCTTTGTCATAAGTCCTGAATTGTCCTGAGTCACTATATTGCTGAGAATACCTAAGTTTTTCACAGTTAATCATTACCGAGTATTGCTCTTTCTATGTAATGATCTCCTGGTCTTCTTATTATTTCATTCTGCATAAGTTCATGTAGATCTTTCTAGATTTTCATGAAGTCACCCTGCTCATCGTTATATAGAGCAAAATAGTATTCTATTACCATCATATACCATAATTTTTCAAGTTTTCTCCATTTGATGAACATCCTTGAAATTTCCAATTCTTGCCACCACAAAAATAACAGCTAAAAATATTTTTGGACAAGTAGGTCTCTCCCACCTTTTAAAAAAACCTAACCTGTTTTAGAATCAATACTGTTTATTGGTTACAAGGCAGAACTGTATTAAGGGCTTCACAATAGTAGCTAAATGATTTGTCTGGGGTCAAACAGCTAGGAAGTGTCTGAGTCCAGACTTGAACTGTGAAGATTAAATTAAAACTCCCTTGATTGCAAAGATTAAATTAATTCTCCCTTGATCATGAAGATTAAATTAATTTCCCCCTGATTTTGAAGACTAAATTAAGTCTCCCCTGCCTATTTTTAGATTTAATTACCAGAAGCTTATAAACACCACTCACACTTGAGTGGGGGAGATTTCTGACCCACATGTGCAATAGCAAGTGACAAATCAGAATCAACTGACTGCCCCTTGGGCAGTCCTAAGGAAAGTTTTAGCTGTAATTGGTACACATAAAATGGAAGAAAGTCACAGAAAGGGATGAAAATGAATGATCTTTAAAAATTCCAAGAACATCCTGTTAGGTGTTCTCTTTGGCCTTTTCATCTTCAACTTGACTTTGGAGGAGCCCTGACTGAGGATCTAGGACTGTTTCTACTTTCCTGATACTACCACGTTGGGTGAGTGAAAAATGCTGACTCCTTTCCTGGATTTTCTGAAGGGACAAGCCTCAGGAGAGATCTATCCTCTTGAGAGAGGCTTTGTGCATCCCCAGGTCCTTGGCTCAAGACTGAGGCTCCTGTGACTAAGGACTAATTTGGCCTGCCTGCATTGAGCCAGGGATCAGAGCAACATAATTAGTGTGTAAGTTAGATATCTTACCTTATCATCTTTCTGGTTTTCTTACTTTCACTCTTTCTATATTTTATAAATAAATTGTTAAAATAACTCTTTGGAATTAATTAAATTCCTGGTGACCCTATTCTTAAATAATCCAGTCCAAGCTTAAAAAAAAAAACCTTCATATTTCTATCCTTATAGAACCCCAAAACTCCCATTTCTAAGCATGGTTCTCATTCCACTGAGCCACTGAGCTACCCCCATTTCCCTCTTTTTGGAGAATCTCTTTGGAATACAGATCTAGAAGCAAATTACTGGGTCAAAGGGAATGAACTATTGTATATCCCTTTGGGCAGAGTAACAAATTGTCCTCCAGAATGTTTGGATTGGTTTACAATCCACCAATAATGCTTTAGTGTCCCTATTTTGTTAGACCCCCTCCAACATTCATCATTTTTCTTTACTCTCATATTGGATAATCTGATAAGTATGAGGTAGTACCTCAGAGTTGTTTTTTTTATCTTTTATTTTTATTTTATTTTCCCCCAATATATGCAAAAATAGTTTCCATTAATTTTCAAAGAATATTGAATCATCTCTTCCTCCTTTATTCTCCCTGTATAGTTGGAAATTCTTGAACCCCTAAAAACTACATTATGCAAAACTCCTTTCCGTAATACTGTAATTCTGTAATAGAATCCTTTCCCCTTTCCCTGTGTTCTCCCATTTGCATGGTTAAGTGATTGTATTTAAGTTTGCTGTAATTCCTCTCTTTCTTCTTACTTGTGGGCTAGTTAGGCAGGTTTTACTACAGTTATTTTTAAAATTTTAATAAATCTGATAAGTATAATTCTTGAGTTACTGCATATTAATTTTAAAACCCACATTTATGTACAACCACTTCAGGATATGAATTCTCAAAGTTTTTGAGCAGATAGCCTTGTAGTAATGATAATAAATTTACCCAGTATCTTGCAATCATGAGGTCCTGGAGATCTCCCTGAGCTACTGCCCACCCACATGTTTTCCTACCACCTGCTTGAACCAGCTCTCTGCCTGCTACTGCTGCTGCTGCCACCGCCAACCATGAGAGCCTGGGATCTATTTCTCCTCCCCCTTTGTGCTCTCCAGAAGAGCTAATCCACTTCTGCCTTCCACTTCTATCTCTGATTCAAGTCTCTGCTCATAGGGTGAGACTCCAATCCTTTTAAATCCCCTTGCCCCCCATGTGGGTTTTTGAGCCAGTGCTAGTCATTTTTCAGCAAGGAAAAGAAACCCCACACCTTCTAGTTTTCAAGCAGATGGGTTTTGTTTGTTTGTTTTATAAAAATCCTTACTGGTTCCAAGGCTAGTAGTGGTAAAGGCTAGGCAATGGGGGTTAAGTGACTTGCCCAGGGTCAAACAGCTGGAAAGTGTCTGTGGCCAGATTTGAACCAAGGACCTCCAGTCTCTAGGCCTGGCTCTCAATCCACTGAGCTACCCAGCTTTCCCCATCAAGCAGATTTTTTGAAGTTGACCCTGGACTCCTCATTTATAAGTCCATTACTAAAGACTTTTTTCACAGGGAGGGCAGTTAGTCCAATTCAGTGTATTTAAAGTCAGTTTTGGGGAATAAGACTGCTTTTTCCTTCTTTCTCTTTTCCCAAAACATTGAGGAGTACTCTTTTTATCATATGCAATTACTCTATTGTTGTCCCTTGCAGTTTTGCCCTTAGAAAAGGGAGCACAGCAGAATAGCTCTTAAAAGCCCTTTAGCAAAAAAACCCCTAGAAAATGTCTCTTTACCTTCAAGTCAGGGTTTCCTTTTTTTTAACTTTATTTAAAGAGTAAATGTGTTAGAAAACATGGCTCACTCTGTGAGAAAGCAGTGCATTACCTATCTCAAGAAGCTCAAAGTTTTGGAGTGTCTTACTTCTGTTCCTGGATACAATGATCCTTTTGTTTGCTTGAATAATCCTGAGATTCCGAGGGGAGATACATATTCCTACACACCTTTGGTAACTGGGCCTGCCCAACCTATACAATGCATTCAATTTGAGATTACTCCATACTATGTTCTGAGCAGAATACTCCCTCACTATGATGAACTTCAGAGTTCTCACAAATGAATTCTAAAAGGTTAATAAATATAGGGGAGGGGAAGGAAAATTCGCCACCTTGATAGTAAACAAGTCTACTGGGTGTGTTGAAAAGGATTTTGACTGCACTGCCTGCCTGTACTTTCTAATTTGCTTATATTGTTGTATTTACTGATTGCTTTAAAGTTAAATTTTTTAAAGTTTATCTTTCTTTCTTTTTTTAATTTTTTTATTATATTTTATTTGATCATTTCCAAGCATTATTCATTAAAGACATAGATCATTTTCTTTTCCTCCCCCACCCCCCATAGCCGACACGTAAGTCCACTGGGCATTACATGTTTTCTTGATTTGAACCCATTGCTATGTTGATAATATTTGCATTAGAGTGTTCATTTAGAGTCTCTCCTCTGTCATGTCCCCTCAACCGCTGTATTCTGGCAGTTGCTTTTCCTCGGTGTTTCCACTCACATAGTTTATCCTTTGCTTTGTGGGAGTAGAATCAAAGAAGAAAAACAACTTCTTGATCATGTGTCAGTGGGGATATGATTGGGGTTATAAACCCTAAATGATCACCCTAGTGTAAATATCAATAATATGGAAATAGGTCTTGTCCAAAGACACATGCAAAACCCAGTGGAATTGTGTGTTGCATATGGGTTGGGGGAAGGAGAGGGAAAAAACATGATTTTTATAATCCTGGGAAAATGCTCTAAATTAATCAATTAAATAAAATTTAAAAAAAATTAAAGAACTTGCCAAAGTTGAAAGATTTGTTACATCTGTAGAATTTGTGCCAAGTGTCCATCAGTTCATAGGTTTTAAAAAATATCACACAGTGAGTGGCTATATATAAACTCATGTAAATACAATAGTATCATGGGTTTGTTTGATATTGTAATTAACTAGACTATTGTGAATTTTGGGGACCTTGGTACTTCTTTGAATGTGCATTATTTACTGTATTGTTGTTTTATAAAAATCTGTTACTTTGTGAAAAATAATTTGCACTCATACCATGTTTCATGGCCAAGTTAAAAAGGAAATGGATCTAAAATTTTTGTTGAGGAACCTTTGTATTCTACCTCTCCTTGACTGACACAGTGTTTCACTAATTGTAAGCTATATATTTTTTTTATTTTAAAAACTTTTTATTATTGTTTTTCCTTGCATGTGCAATATAGTATTTGAGTTTTATTTTTTCTGTCCTTTTTGTATTTGAAGCACATGTCACAAGTATTGATAAGATTTTCCTTTAACTTTTGATTTTTCAGTAATATACATTTTAAATAAATTTGTTCTAATTTTAATGCATCCCCCTCCCCAAATAGCTTTAGATTATAAAAATGATGCCATTTATTGTTTAAAAATTATGGGATTTGATTAATGATTCTGTCTGATTCAAGATGGGAATAGAAAAAGCACCATTGTATAATGCTAAAGAATCACAAAACTACCTGCATAGTGCCTATTGAGTACAAGGTCCAGGAGACTAAATCCCAGTAGGATTAATGTAACTTTGAGCCAAGGCAAGAGGACTTTAACTTGTTTGGGGTTCTATATTGCAACTGTTTTGACATGACTTCCTCTGAACCACATTCTACCAAGTATCTCACTTTGGCTCATACCTGGCTCCTATAATCTGGTTCCTTTCCTGTCTTTCATAATGTGGCCAACTTTCTGTAGTCCTTGATACTGATTGGGTAAGTGCATAATTTCTTCAATCATTTTAATTTGGTCCTGATATAAGTACCTGTTATAGGTTTATTTTTCCTTAGATTTTTTTTAGACATAAGATCTTGATATTTTATATTTTATCCACAGGTTATTTTTTCTTTTTTGTTTGGACTCTTTGATGTTTTTTATTTCTTTGGCAAATTTATTCTTATACCTCACAACTCATCCATGAATCTTTGAGTGATCCCTATATTTTTTTTAATCCACCTGGGGGGGGGATATGTTATTGTTGTGAACTTTGATTTGAATTTGAGCAACTTTGGGATGAGAAACTTGCTATGTCCCAAAATCCAGAAGGCACAATAAAGATGTCTGCAGAGACCACATGTTGCACCAGAAGATCCTGAGAGAACTTTGGGATGTGAATTGAACTATGGGGGGTTTAAATGCTTTTGTTTTGAATGTATTCTATTATACCAAAGGGGACTGCCCCCAAATTGGCTTTTTTTAAACCAGTAATTATTGGTTCTGTTCTTTTTTCTTTTTATCCACAACTTATTACAATTGATAAATTAGTTTTGTTTCCTTGATCCTTTTGGGGAGACTGGTCTCTCAATAGGATCACAGGGGGAATGTAGAGTTGAAAATTCTTGAACCTCTAAATACTATATTACCCAAAATTCTTTTTTGTATTACCTAGAGCCCTTTCCCCTTTTTCTGAGTCCTCACATTTGCTTGTTTATGTGATTGTATTTAAGTTTGCTGTGACTCCTCTCTCTTCTTCCTCATGGTCATTAGGATATTTTCCTTTATTTTTTATTTTAATAAATTTTATAAATATAATATTTGGGTTAATGTATATGAATCTTCAAATCCACACCCCTCCAACATTCCATCTCCCTTGGTATAGTAAACAATATCATGTAGAAAATACTTCTGCAATCATGTAAAACATTTTTATATTAATTATTTTGTGCAAGGAAACTCAAATTAAAAATAAAGATAAAAAATTGCTTTGGTGTGGATTCAGACACAATTCTTTTTCTCTTGATGCAGATGAAAATTTGTTTAAATATATTTTATTTGATCATTTCCAAGCATTATTCGTTAAAGACATAGATCATTTTCTTTTCCTCCCTCCCACCCCCCCCCCATAGCCAACTAGTAAATACACTGGGCATTACATGTTTTCTTGATTTGAACCCATTGCTTTGTTGATAATATTTGCATTAGAGTGTTCATTTAGTCTCTCCTCTGTCATGTCCCCTCAACCGCTGTATTCTGGCAGTTGCTTTTCCTCGGTGTTTCCACTCCCATAGTTTATCCTTTGCTTATGAATAGTGTTTTTTTTCTCCTGGATCCCTACAAATTGTTCAGGGACATTACACCGCCATTAATGGAGACGTCCATTACGTTCGATTATACCACAGTGTATTAGTCTCTGTATACAATGTTCTCCTGGTTCTGCTCCTCTTGCTCTGCATCACTTCCTGGAGGTTGTTCCAGGCTCCATGGAACTCCTCCACTTTATTATTCCTTTTAGCACAATAGTATTACATCACCAACATATACCACAATTTGCTCAGCCATTCCCCAATTGATGGGCATCCCCTCGTTTTCCAGTTTTTGGCCACCACAAAGAGCGCAGCTATGAATATTTTTGTACAAGTCTTTTGGTCCATTATCTCTTTGGGGTACAGACCCAGCAGTGCTATGGCTGGATCAAAGGGTAGATATTCTTTTGTCGCCCTTTGGGCATAGTTCCAAATTGCCCTCCGGAATGGTTGGATCAGTTCACAACTCCACCAGCAATGAATTAATGTCCCTACTTTGCCACATCCCCTCCAGCATTCATTACTTTCCATAGCTGTCATGTTAGCCAATCTTCTAGGTGTGAGGTGATACCTCAGAGTTGTTTTGATTTGCATCTCTCTGATTATAAGAGATTTAGAACACTTCTTCATGTGCTTGTTAATAGTTTTGATTTCTTTATCTGATAACTGCCTATCCATGTCCCTTGCCCATTTATCAATTGGAGAATGGCTTGATTTTTTGTACAACTGATTTAGCTCATTATAAATATGAGTAATTAAACCTTTCTCAGAGGTTTCTATGAAGATTTTTTCCCAATTTGTTGTTTCCCTTCTGATTTTAGTTACATTGGTTTTGTTTGTACAAAAGCTTTTTAGTTTGATGTAGTCAAAATGATTTATTTTACATTTTGTGATTCTTTCTATGTCTTGCTTGGTTTTAAAGCCTTTCCCCTCCCAAAGGTCTGACATGTATACTATTCTGTGTTTACCCAATTTACTTATGGTTTCCTTCTTTATGTTTAAGTCACTCACCCATTTTGAATTTATCTTGGTGTAGGGTGTGAGGTGTTGATCTATTCCTAGTCTCTCCCACACTGTCTTCCAATTTTCCCAGCAGTTTTTGTTGAATAGTGGATTTTATCCCAAAAGCTGGGATCTTTGGGTTTATTGTATACTGTCTTGCTGAGGTCGCTTTCCCCCAGTCTATTCCACTGATCTTCCTTTCTGTTTCTTAGCCAGTACCAAATTGTTTTGATGACTGCTGCTTTGTAATATAGTTTAAGTTCAGGGACTGCAAGGCCCCCATCATATGTGTTTTTTTTTCATTATTTCCCTGGATATCCTTGATCTTTTGTTCTTCCAAATGAACTTTGTTATGTTTTTTTCTAAATCAGTGAAGAAGTATTTTGGTAGTTCAATGGGTATTGCACTAAATAGATAAATACGTTTGGGTAGGATGGTCATTTTTATTATATTGGCTCATCCTATCCATGAGCAGTTAATGTTTTTCCATTTGCTCAAGTCTAGTTTTAGTTGTGTGGCGAGTGTTTTGTAGTTGTGTTCATATAGTTCCTGTGTTTGTCTTGGGAGGTAGATTCCTAGGTATTTTATTTTGTCTAAGGTGATTTTGAATGGGATTTCTCTTTCTAGTTCTTGCTGCTGAGCTGTGTTGGAGATATATAGAAAAGCTGATGATTTATGTGGGTTTATTTTGTATCCTGCAACTTTGCTAAAGTTGTTGATTATTTCAATTAGCTTTTTGGTTGAATCTCTAGGATTCTTTAAGTAGACCATCATGTCATCTGCAAAGAGTGATAACTTGGTCTCCTCCTTGACTATTTTGATGCCTTCAATTCCTTTATCTTCTCTAATTGCAGATGAAATTTTTACCCTGAGTCCTTGGGGATAGTTTTGGATCATTGTATCACTCAGAATAACTATTATTTACAGTTGTTCATTTTAAAACATTCCTGTCACTGTACAATATTCTCCTGATTCTGCTTATTTCACTTTCCTTCAGTTAATGAAATTCTTTCCAGGTTTTTCTGACCTCTTCCCACTTGTCATTATTTAGGGCACAAAATTTTCCATTGTAATCATGTTATAACTTATTCAACCATTCCCCTATTCAGGTGCCCTCACTATCCAAATCTTTGCTGCCTGAAAAAGATTTTTTTTAAATATTTGTGTACATTAAAGTCCTTCCACTTTCATTTTTATTTCCTTTTGATACAAATCTAATAGCAATATTTTTGAGTCTAAGGGTATATACTGCTTCTAGTCCTTTAGTCATAGGTCCAAATTGCTTTTCTGAATATTTGATTCTGTTCTCAATTCTCCCAACAATATGTTCCTGTCCCAGCTTTCCCTCATCTCCTCAAAGTTTTGTCATTTTCCTTTTTGGTTATAATAGCCTCAGTGTTGCCTTAATTTATTTTTTCTAATTAATAGTGCTTTAGAGAATATTTACATGTACATAGAAAGTTTTTATTACTTTGTTTGAAAACTGCCTATTCATAACCTTTGACCCTTTATAAACTGGGACATGACTTGTATTCTCATATACTCATCTCATTTCTCTATGTATTTGAGAAATGAGACTTTTATTTGAGAAACAAGACTTTTATTTGAAAGACCCATAAGTATATCAATTGGGTCTAAAAAGCTACCCTGCATGAAAATAGAAAGGGAAGGTGATAAGATAAGTGAAGTGGGCTGATAGAAAGGAAGGCAAATTGAAGAGACAGAAGTCTGAAACTAAACTTTGGTAAAAAGTATGGAAAGTGAGAAACAGTAATCATAATGTGCAAATTTTTGACATTACTTTTTAGAGAGTTATTTGGCCATTATCTCAGCTCTGCCCTACGAGTTGTTTTAATTTATATTTCTATAATCAACAGTGACTTATATCATTATTTCATATGACAGCTTTGATTTCTTCAATTGAAAACTACTTGTTAATATACTTTGACCATTTGGAAAATGGAAAATGAGCTGTGTTCTCACTAAACAACAACCACTAGTCTTTTTTAATTTATCTATAGTCTGTTTAACTAGGTGTATTTAGGTATGATATTTTGATAGTTTAATTAATTTTGTTCAACTTTAAGGACAGTGAAGGAAGCTCAGAATTATAGACCTGTCATTAATTTTATGTCTGGAGGAATGTATATGATTGCAATATATAAAATAATTATTTCTCTGTTATTCAGATATAATTTTTCCCCTTTAGAGACCTTCTTAGAATCTTAGTGATTATTTAAGTTCATTATTTTCTCTGATACTTGAACTTATCTTTAATCAAAATAATAAAATCCATGTTTTTTTTTTTCTTTTTCCTGTATAATTTCAGCAGTATGGTCAATATATTTTGGTAGCAGTGACTTACCACATGAATGTAGATAGATTATTTTTCCATCATAAGACAAATGTCTGACATCTCAAGTATTTTTTCTCTTTTTAGCAAAATTATCACATAATTATAATGTAATTTGATTGGTAGTTTACTTTAGTATTAACAATAAAGTTGTTTGCAATGTTTTCAATGGATGTCTTAACAGAGGATCCATATTTATCAGTTGTTTATACACAGGTTGCTTACTGCATTATATTATGCAGGCATTTAATTCATTATTTTTTTTAAACCCATACCTTCCATCTTGGAATCAATGCTGTATATTGGTTCCAAGGCAGGAGAGCAGTAAGGGTTAGGCAATGGGGGTTAAGTGACTTGCCCAGAGTCACTCAGCTGGGAAGTGTCTGAGACCAGATTTTGAAACTAGGACCTCCCATCTCTAGGCCTGGTTCTCAATCCACTGAGCTACCCAGCTACCCCCCATTTATTTCATTGTTGATAAATAATTTACTCAAAGATCTCAACCACAAAATAGAGATTTAAAAGTCCATGGAATCTGTTACACAAAGTGTATAAATGATATCTTATTAAGGTAAAAAAATCTTATTCTTTATTTTAGTTATGCAAAATTGATATGCTATCTTATTAAAGGAAGAAAACTTATTTTACCATCTTACACATAAAACTAAATTAATACCCTACTATCTTACTGAGATAGTAAATCTTCTATTTACAATAACAACCATACTTTCTTACTCACTATTCAATTCCTTTTTATACTTTGTCTTTCCTTATTGGAAAGAAATCTCCATCAAGACTTCAATTTACTTTTTATGCTGATATTTGTATCTGTAGCACTTAGTTTGGCACTTAGTAAATGCTTAATAAGTGCTTGTTAACTTTTTATCTTCTTGTGTCAACAGTTCCAATCTTGTATAGAGACTGAATCTCTCACTGATGGTTAATGGATTCTTCAATCTAATTAAGGCAATCTTTTCTTAAGCTTTTCTCTTTCCTTCTTCTGTGACACATAAGCAGGACCTCACTCATTTCTGCATCTATAATATTTCCCAATGTATAGTCTCCCTCTTATTCCACCATTCTTTGCCAATAATTTATTTTATTCTATGTTTTATAACTTTTTGTGGCAGTTCTAAAGCTTCATGGGAGCCTCAGGAGAATCTTATCCATTATGAGTCTATATGATTGGAAATCAAGACATGACTAGTTTGATGGGTTAAATTTGGGGTGACAGGAGTTTGATCTAGTGAACAGTTTATTAAATGCAAAATACTTAGTTTATTATTAGGAAATATGGATAGGAAAAAGAAAGGAGGAAAAAGATGAAAAGTAATCTTATAATAAATTATAACTATACTCCAAATCCCAATCCTTACTAAATTTTTCTAGAAAACCCTACATCTATCAGCCTCAAAGGGCAGTATCTTTTGCTAGGCTGTAGCCCTCACCTACTCTGACTACTCTCTCTATCTAATAATACAACCACTATCTATCTACTTTATCTACACAAGTTAATCGATAATGAATAAAATTAGTAAGGCCTTAACTAAGTTTTTTTTGTCTCCAACCAGAGAGATTGCTAGCAGCACAACCTTTCCTCAGGAGAACTAGAGACAAAAGCCTTTTCCAACAGTCTGCAACTTACAAACCACACTCAGCCACACACCTTTCTAAATGTCACTAACTGACAGTATGTACAGCAGGGGGTAACCAATTGATGAACTGGTCAGCAGGAGGCCTCCCACTGAAAAAACATATTACTCCTTTTCCTCTTAAACATAAAAAGTAGAAATTAATACAAACTATCTTAATGCTAACAAAACTAAAAGAAAAAGAAATGTACTAATGAATGAGGGAAAACTCCTTGAACTAAGAATGACTTCAGAATAAAACTTCAGAATTGACTTTATAGTGTTTTAGGCTTTCATGGAATACAAATCCAATCAGTAGCATTCCATAGCAGATTAGAAATTAGAGAAAGATCCAAATCTTAGAATCACTGGTGTCATTAAAATCAGGTTTGTTTATATGGAAAATGCATTTTCCCTATGGATAGTATTATCAGAATTCCCTCTACTGGAAAGAAATTTCTTAAATTTTAAAGGTATTCTTAAAACTAATTACTATTTAACCTGTCATTGCCAATAGGTAAGAAAATAAAGTACGAACCCCACAGTTCTCTTTCTTTGGTCTCAGAAATTATTTTGCCTGAGGAAGAAAAATGTCCTAAAAAATGTGCACTTCATAGCTTTGTCTATCTCCTTCAGAACTTCCACTATTGGGAATTTTGAGGTAATGCATTATGGGGTATTCACCAAGTGAATAGAGCACTTGATTTTATTTCAGGAAAACCTGGTTTTTAAATCCAGCCTCTGCCACTTAATAGCTGAGTTAAGATGGAGAAGTCATTTAATTTCTATCTCAGTTTGCTGATTTATAAAATAAGTCTATTTAGAACATCTGATTCCCATGTTTTCTTGAGGATAAAAATAGATAATATTTATGAACATTTTGCAGACCTTAAAACACAATAAGATGCCACATATTACTATTGTTGGTGTTCTTATGAGATTCCATGATACGATGAATAATATAGAGTGCCACCTTCAGAAAACAAGAAACTCCTTCAGATAGATACAAAGAAAGTGAGAGGCACAAGAAAAGGATGCAGAGAGAAGTAGAGGAATTGGGATGATATTGATGTTCAATGTGGAGAGATAAAATGAGAAATTATTTGAGAAATCTAGAAAGATCTGAGATGAAGAATTAGCTAGACATTAACTTGCTATTGTCACACCCTGCATTTAAATTGGACTGATGAGCAGTGTTGGTTACCACTCCTTTTTGATATGCTAATATCTCTTTAACATTCATGGTCTTTTCTTCATTGGAAACAGATTGACTTGCTTTTTGCTATTATTTTTCAAACTTTTTTTTTCTGAAATCAAGTTTATTTTGCCAGAAAATACTGACATGTTTGAATCTGTAAAGAAAGTACAACATGTTTCTGAAGGAATCCTAAAGGTGTTATCCAATTTGTTAGTTCTTTGTTAGCTCAAAGACTCTTTGAAATTTCAAACTTTTCTAATTCCTTTATCTCCCCTAACTTCATTTTAGTGATAACTAGCATTCATTGGTTTGTTTTTATAATTCTTGATGTTTATTTTTCTTTTGCTTATTTTGAGTCAGACATTTTCAGCCCACAATCCAGTTATGTCTTTTTTGAGGTAATAGTTAATTGGGAACCCAAAATACCTGCTAGAGGATAAAGGAAGAAAGCCTTCCATAATTCCCTTATTTATTTGTTTTTACTAATAAAATGAGTTTATAAATATTTTTCTATCTCTTCATGTTTTCAAATCTTCAATTTTGTGAATTGAAAAATTTGGTGGAAATATGATGAAGTAGAGTCTGACATACATTACTGTTTTTTTTTTTTGTAAAAGTATATGTTAATTTCTGAAAATTTATTGCTTATATGTACTGAAGTGAAATTAACTAAAAAGTTAATTTACTGAAAAACAAATCTAGTGGTAGATTCAGTTAGTCAATAAGCATTTATAAAAGGTAGGAAAATGCCAAATGAGAAGCTATAGGATCCTAGGGAAGAAAAGCTTCTTTTTATAATGTTGTGCAATAAAGGACTCAGGCTAGAAGAAATTTGTTACCCCTTTCCTGAAATATAATATCAGAAGGTGCTAAAGTATGATCTATTATAGATGTTTCACAAAGTCTAATAGGATTTCAATGAGGAAGAAACAATTTTGAGTTGATATAATATTGGTAAGTAATATGGAAGAGATGCGATTGGAAGTAGACTTTTAATAAAAAACTCCTTTGTGACTATGTTGATGGTATATATGTGAGAGATTAACTGGAGAAACATCACAGAGACAGGAATGAAGTAGGCCAAGTACATACATACACATACATCTCAATAGAAGGATAGATGGTAAGATGGTTGTCAATTTGAGTAGACTTCATTGGTAGATGAAAAGGGATTAAATTGTATAGACAAAAAGGGAATAGAGGTTTCAGAACATAAATTCCAGACTTTAAGTTTGTATTTTCTTTTATAGAGTAGGGATTTTGAATATAAAACAAGGAGATTAATCTTTTCAGAGCTACTGGAAACTCTATTTATGCTTTTACAGGTACACATAATAGGTGTAAAAAATAGACTCGAATACAGGACTACAATCCCCATGAGCCTTTGCTCCACTTCCCCAGAATGCCTTGTAATCTCACCTGGGCCGAGATCGAGAAGGGATTGAAACTAATTCAAAGGTTTTTGAGGGGGCTCTCGGGTCTTTTGGACTGCCGTTTTAGAGAAGAGGCGTCTCTTCCATGATGTGAGGTTATTTTGTCTAGGCATCTAGCCTAGGCACATGTTTCTTACTTGTATATTTTTTAATCTTTAACCTTTAATAAACCTCTAAAAAATATAATACTCCTTGCAGAGAGAAACTAATTTCTACCTGCCTCAGTCTCCACATATTCCTAAATTCTAATCTTTACATAGGTCTGTGATCCTAGGCAAGTTCCTTTGGAGATTTGGCAGGTGAACGGTGAAATGATTGAGGAAATTTTTTTTTTTTCTGAGCATACCAAATTGTTAAGCATTTCATGGCAGTTGCCCAACAATTGGGGACCAAGCCCCTTCCTCAGCTTAGGGCTAAATTCCAAATACAGAGGGAGAAACACTTTTAAACTTTAAAAGTCAGTAATATAAAATGGTATGTGCTGCAGTCTGAGAAGTGAGACATTTGATGTCTATTCCTAGGAAAAAGTTTTCAAAACCACCTTGGCATGTCCTAAATTGGGACATGATTTCTCTGTGCTATTTCCTTTCTGAACAAGAAAATCACCAGCTTGTTAGCCTAGATTTTGATAACCTCTGACTATAGTATTGTCTCATACCTGGAATCAAACAGAGCTACAGGGATTTTCCCCTTTTCTTCTATATATCAGGTCATTCTGTGCCTTGAAAGGAGTTTCTCTCTTTTTCCTTTTATAGTAAATTTCTATAAACAGGACAAATGAGTAGTTAGAGTTTTGTAAAGACAAATCTATATCTATAAATTAATATATTGATACTGAATATCTCTAAGTTACTAAAAAAGCATAGAAATATGAAATATTTTAAAAGTTTTAATCCATATTTGTAATCAATTTATAATATAAGCCTGATATCCTCCAAAAGGGTGAATTATACAAAATAATAAGACAAAGATAATGTAGTCTTTCTAAATTAATCAAATAGTATACTTTAAGAAAGCAACAGGATGAGACATATTTTTCCTAAGAACTATATGCATATATATATATTATTTGCTTACAAATGTATCTAGTAGGGAAATTAATTCTTGGTGTATGCTTTAGTAATAAATTTTCATAATTGGATTAAGTAATTTAACTATACATTGCCTTCTACCTATAAAATAATTGAATTTATTTTCCCATTTTAAAGTATATAATGATTTAAAAAGACATAAGAGTTTATTTTATAAGTTTTACACATTTCTAAGATTCTTTTATCTAGCATGGATTTTTTTGTTTTCTTCTATTTTAAATTTTATTAATTTCTCCTTTGATTTTTTAAATATTATTTTTTTATTTGGTCAATTTGAAACATTATTCCTTGGATACAAAAAATCATTTTCTTTTCCTCCCTCCCCTATCACCAACCCTTGCATAGACGATGCACAATTCCACTGGGTATCACATGTGTCCTTGATCTGAACCCATTTCCATGTTGTTGGTATTTGCACTAGGATGTTCATTTAGAGTCTACATCCCCAATCATATCCCCTCGACCCCTGTAGTCAAGCAGTTGCTTTTCTTCAGTGTTTTTACTCCCACAGTTTATCCTCTGAATGTGGATAGTGTTTTTTCTCATAGATCCCTCCAGGTTGTTCAGGGACATTGTATTGACACTAATGGAGAAGTCCATTACATTTGATTGAACCACAGTGTATCATGTTCTCCTGGTTCTGCTCCTTTCACTCTGCATCATTTCCTGGAGGATTTTCCAGTCTCCATGGGATTCCTCCACATTATTATTCCTTTTAGCACAATACTATTCCATCACCAAAATATACCACAATTTGTTCTGCCATTCCCCAATTGAAGGGCATCCCCTCATTTTCTAATTTTTTGCCACCACAAAGAGTGCAGCTATGAATATTCTTGTACATGTCTTTTTCCTTATTATCTCTTTGGGGTACAAGCCCAGCAATGCTATGGCTGGATCAAAGGGCAGACAATCTTTTATAACCCTTTGGGCATAATTCCAAATTGTCCTCCAGAATGGTTGGATCAATTCGCAACACCACCAGCAATGAATTAGTGTCCCCACTTTGCCACATCCCCTCAAGCATTCATTATTTTCCTTTGCTGTCATGTTGACCAATCTTCTAGGTGTGAGGTGATACCTCAGAGTTGTTTTGATTTGTGTCTCTCTGATTATAAGAGATTTAGAACACTTTTTCATGTGCTTATTAATAGTTTTGATTTCCTTATCTGACAATTGCCTATTCATGTCCCTTGCCCATTTTTCAATTGGAGAATGTCTTCATTTTTTGTACAACTGGTTTAGCTCTTTATAAATTTGAGTAATTAGACCTTTGTCAGAGGTTTTTGTTATGAAGATTGCTTCCCAATTCGTTGATTCCCTTCTAATTTTAGTTACATTGGTTTTATTTGTACAAAAACTTTTTAATTTGATGTAGTTGAAATTATTTATTTTGCATTTTGTGACTCTTTCTAAGTCTTGCTTTGTTTTAAAATATTTTCCTTTCCAAAGGTCTGACATGGATACTATTCTGTGTTCACCTAATTTACTTATAGTTTCCTTCTTTATATTCAAGTCATTCACCTATTCTCAGTTTATCTTGGTGTAGGGTGTGAGGTCTTGATCCAAACCTAATCTCTCCCACACTGTCTTCCAATTTTCCCAGCAGTTTTTATCAAATACTGGATTTTGGTCCCAAAAGCTGGGGTCTTTGGGTTTGTCATAGACTGTCTTGCTGATGGCATTTACCCCAAGTCTATTCCACTGATCCTCCTTTCTGTCTCTTAGCCAATAACAAATTGTTTTGATGACTGCTGCTTTGTAATATAGTTTGAGATCTGGGACTGCAAGGCCACCTTCCTTTGTATTTTTTTCCATTATTTCCCTGGATATCCTTGATCCTTTATTCTTCCATATTAACTTTTTTATGGTTTTTTCTAATTCAGTTAAAAAGGTTTTTTGGAAGTTCAATGGGTATGGCACTAAATAGATAGATAAGTTTGTCTAGTTTTAATTGTGTGGAGAGTATTTTGTAGTTGTATATGAACACAATATATGAACACAATATATGAACAAAATTTATGAACACAACTACAAAACATGCTCCACACAATTAAAACTCGATCTAAACAATTGGAAAAACATTGATTGCTCATGGGTGGGATGAGCTAACATAATAAAAATGACCATCCTACCCAAACTTATCTATCTATTTAGTGCCATACCAATTGAACTTCCAAAAAAAACTTTTTAATTGAATTAGAGGAAACCATAAAAAAGTTAATTTGGAAGAATAAAGGATCAAGGATATCCAGGGAAATAATGGAAAAAAATACAAAGGAAGGTGGCCTTGCATTCCCAGATCTCAAACTATATTACAAAGTAGCAGTCATCAAAACAATTTTGTACTGGCTAAGAGACAGAAAGGAGGATCAGTGGAATAGACTTGGGGTAAATGCCATCAGCAAGACAGTCTATGACAAACCCAAAGACCCCAGCTTTTGGGACCAAAATCCAGTATTTGATAAAAACTGCTGGGAAAATTGGAAGACAGTGTGGGAGAGATTAGGTTTGAATATTTTTCTAAATTGAATGAATTTTTCTTGTTCACTTTCCCCTCTCCTAACTTGGAAAGTCCCTAATCTTTCCTTCAATTAGAAATCAGATTACCTAATATTGTATTGGTCCATTTTAATTAATTGACTTTATATTGGAATCCACCCCAAAGCTGAGGAATGGGCCCGGCCTCCATTTGTTGAACAACTGAAAGTACATTGTATACTAAATCAATATGCTTGGGAGATCAAATTTCTCTTTCCTCAGACATTTCATCTTTCACCCACCACCAAGGATTTTTAGTGCAGATGAGATACAAATTTGAAATGGTTTTCCACTTCAGAAACCCCATTCTTTTGAAATTACAACTTGTAGTACAGGTAATAACAATTTGGCAGCAGTATAGAGAATGGAACAAAATATAAAGTCTGGAGGAGGTGAATATAATATTTATAATACCATGCATATGAGCACTGGGTTATATTTTATTTTTCAGGAAACTAGAATTATAATATATATTTATAAATATAATATTATATATATAATTACATCCACACAACCCTATTGTTATGCATTTCCAAAGAGATGAAATGGAAGGAAAATGCTTTAAAACTAATGTTAACTATATCCATATAACTTCTTTCAACAATCATTATTATGATCTATAAAATATAATATTAACTGATATTTAGGTGATAGAGGCAAAATCAATGATTGATACCTGATATTATATTAGAAAATTTAAAATATCTCTAGTATTTTAAATTTAGTAGCTCACATTGCTTTGAAAAGTATAAAAATTACTTTATCAATACTTTTAGCTGGAAAGAACTCTTTTATAAATGCTTGGTTTCTGTTTTGTATTTAGTTGTTTATATTCAAATCTTTTTATATATTTCTCTTGGTATACTTGAAATTTTAGACATGTAATTTCTTAAAGTAAAAGAAATTCAATGTCAGATTTTTTACTTATCTAAAAGGGAAAATTGATTTCTCCTTTCTGCATAATGACTTTATTAATTTTTTTCCTATTTCTATCAAAAAAGTAAATAGCAAATTAATTTTTGTCATTGGGGACATTTTTTTATTTTCATGAAATATATTTAATTTTAATTTTTCCTTTAGCAGATTGTTATAAAGCAAGAAGCATTTTTAAAGAAAACCAACAGTGAAAACCTGCCATATGGTACATTGAAATATCACAACTTTCCCCCAAATAAATGAAAAACAACAACAACTTCTCAGGCCATCCTCCTCATTTCTGTTTAATTTTAACTGGTTTTATTATAAATAATACAATGTAGTATCAATGCTTCTAAAATAAGTATATGTGTATGACCTAATGCAGATTTTTATGGCTGTTTTCATTTAAATGGCATTTTATATTTTGACTAAATGAAAATGTGGGATTTCCACTCTAAAATTATTGAAGTTAAGCTAATTTTCAAAGAGGCAAAGGAACTAGAAACTAAATTTTCAACATTTGTTGGATTATGGAGAAAGCAAATGAATTCCAGGAAGCCTTTGACTGTGTGGATCACAACAAAGTTTGGTAAGTCTTTAGAGTTACCATTGTAAAGAGATGAGAGTACCATATTATTTAACTTGTCTCCTGAGGAACTTGCATGCAGGTCAAGAAATAACAGTTAGAGAAAAAAACATAAACAAAAACATGGAACTGATTTCTTTAAGATTTGAAAATAAGTACAATAAGGTTGTATATTGTCACTTTTTTTAACTGACATGCAAAGTACAACTTGTAAAATGCTAGGCAGAATGAATAAAAATGCAGAATTAAGGTTGCTAGGAGAAATATTAATAATTTCATAAATTGGAGATGAAACCATTCTGGTGGCTGAAAGGGAAGAATGATTAAGAAGATTCTTGATGAGGGTAAAAGAGGACAATATAAAAACTGCCTTGAAGTTTAGTAACAACAACACCAAAAACTAAGGTCTTGGCAACTAGTCCTATCACTTTCTGGCAAAAGGGAGGGAGAATAAAAAGAGGCAGTGTCAGATTTTACATTCCTGCACCCAAAGATCCCTTCAGGTGGAGACTATGTTAATTAAGTTAAGAGATATTTGTTGGAAAGGAAGCCATGACAAATCAAAACAGAATACTAAAAATCAAAGACATCACTTTGTTAAGAAAGGATTGTATAGTCAAACCTATGTATTTCCCAGTACCATGGCTCTAGAGTTGGACTATGAGAAAAGCTAATGCCACAGAATCAACACTTTCAAATTGTGTAGGATAAATTCCTTTCTATTCCTATTCAATTTTCTCTAGAAGTCTATCCTATCTACCTTTAATAAAATTCCATTCCTTTTCTTAACTTCTTTCCTGTTAATTTTTGGTTGGATTTCTGTAATTTTGAAGAGGTGCTTCACTAATACTGTTTTACTGACAGTTTCTCCTGAACTCTTCAAATTTTTCTTTTAAGAATTTGGATGCTATACATTTTGGTACATATATGTTTAGGATTTATATTAATTCATTATTTTAGCAAAATGTAGTTAACAAGCATATCGTTTTAAATTAGATCTATTTTTTTCTTTTGCTTTCTCTGAGGTCAAGTTTGGTTTGCCTTAATTTCTTTTCTTTTTTTACTTCAGTTGAAGTATTATAGGTTCTCCTCCAGCCTTTTACTTTTACTTTGTGTGTGTGTCTTTTTAATTCAAGTGCGTTTCTTTTAAACAACATATTGTAGGATTCCCATTTTTAATTCATTTTGCTATGCATTTCAATTTTATTAGTGAGGTCATTACATTCATATTCACAATTATTATTATTTTTCTTTCATCCTGCTTTCCCCACTGTTTTTCCTTCTCTCTTTTCTTTTCTCCTACCCCTCCTCAAAATTGGTTTGCTTCTATATATCCCTTTTCCAACTCACCTTCCCTTCTATTAGTCCCCAACTTTTTCTTATGCCCCTTCTTTCCTTTCTACTTTTCTTTGGGACAAGATAAATTTCTATACCCAAAAAAGTGTGCATTATTCCCTCCTTGAGACAATTCTAATGAGAATAAAGTTCAAATGTTTCTTTTCTGCCTTTGTCTTTTCCTATTTTATAAAATTTTTTCTATGCCTCTTTTCTGAAATATAATTTACTTAATTTTCTTTCTGTTTTGCCTCTTCTCCCAAGGCATTCCTGTTGCTCACTCTTTAATTTAATCAATTTTTGGATATCATCCCATCATATTCAATAGAGACTTAATAAGAAAAAAAACTGAGTAATGAATATCATCTTCTCATACAGAATGAAAAAGTTTACCTTATAGAATCCTTTGAGTTCTCTTTCTTTTTACTTCATGCTTCTTATGTCTTTTGTTTGAATGTCAAATTCTTTATTCACCTATCTCCTCCAACCAACTCCCCAAGGGATATTTGATTTTTCTTTATTTCACTTAGTATTTATTTCCCCCTGAAGGATTATACTCACTTTTGCTAAGTAGTTGATTCTTTGATTTAAAACTAGCTCCTTTACCCTCTGGAAAGTTACACATCACAAATCCTTTGACCCTTTAATGTAGAAGTTGCTAAATATTATTTTATCTTGACTTATTTTATCATGACTGTGGCATCATATTTGAAATGTTCTTTTTTTGAATGCTTATAAGATTTTCTCCTTGACCCAAGAGCTCTAGAATGTGGCTAAAATAATCCTGAGAATTTTCATTTTCAGAAAATTTTCAAGTAGTGATTTGTAGATTCTTTTAATTTCTAATTTATCCTTGGGTTATATAATGTCATTAATTTTTTATTAATAATTTATTGAAAGATTCAGGGCTGGTTCAATATTAGGAAAACTATCCACATAATTGACCACATCAACAAGCAAACCAACAAGAACCACATGATTATCTCAATAGATGCAGAAAAAGCCTTTGATAAAATATAACACCCATTCCTACTAAAAACACTAGAAAGCATAGGAATAGAAGGGTCGTTCCTAAAAATAATAAACAGTATATATCTAAAACCATCAACTAATATCATCTGCAATGGGGATAAACTAAATCCATTCCCAATAAGATCAGGAGTGAAACAAGGATGCCCATTATCACCTCTATTATTTGACATTGTATTAGAAACACTAGCAGTAGCAATTAGAGAAGAAAAAATAAATTGAAGGCATTAAAATAGGCAAGGAGGAGACCAAATTATCGCTCTTTGCAGATGACATGATGGTCTACTTATAGAATCCTAGAGATTCAACCAAAAAGCTAATCGAAATAATCAACAACTTTAGCAAAGTTGCAGGATACAAAATAAACCCACAAAAGTCATCAGCATTTCTATATAATTCCAACACAGCTCAGCAGCAAGAACTAGAAAGAGAAATCCCATTCAAAATTACCTTAGACAAAATAAAATACTTAGGAATCATTCTCCCGAGACAAACACAGGAACTATATGAACACAACTACAAAACACTTTCCACACAACTAAAACTAGACTTGAACAATTGGAACAACATTAACTGTCATGGGTAGGACGAGCCAATATAATAAAAATGACCATCCTACCCAAACTCATCTATCTATTTAGTGTCATACCCATGGAACTTCAAAAACAAATTTTAACTGAATTAGAAAAAAACATAAAAAAGTTAATTTGGAAGAATAAAGGATCGAGGATATACAGGGAAATAATGGAAAAAAATACAAAGGAAGGGGGCCTTGCAGTCCCAGATATCAGACTATATTATAAAGCAACAGTCATCAAAACAATTTGTTATTGGCTAAGAGACAGAAAGGAGGATCAGTGGAATATACTGGGGGCAAGCAACCTCAGCAAGAGAGTATATGACAAACCCAAAGATCCCAGCTTTTGGGACAAAAATCCACTATTTCATAAAAACTGCTGGGAAAATTGGAGGACAGTGTGGGAAAGATTAGGCTTAGATCAACACCTCACACCCTACACCAAGATAAATTCAAAATGGGTGAATGACTTGAACATAAAGAAGGAAACTATAAGAAAATTAGATGAACACAGAAGAGCATACATGTCAGACCTTTGGGAAGGGAAAGACTTCAAAACCAAACAGGACTTAGAAAGAGTTACAAAATGCAAAATAAATTATCTGGAATACATCAAATTAAAAGTTTTTGCACAAAAAAAAACAATGTAACCAAAATCAGAAGGGTAGCAACAAATTGGGAAACAATCTTCATAAAAACCGCTGACAAAGGTTTAATTACTCAAATTTACAAAGAACTAAATCAATTGTACAAAAAATCAAGCCATTCTCCAATTGATAAATGGGCAAGGGACATGAACAGGCAGTTCTCAGCCAAAGAAATCAAAACTATTAATAACCACATGAAAAAGTGCTCTACATCTCTTATAATCAGAGAGATGCAAATCAAAACAACTCTGAGGTATCACCTCACACCTAGCAGATTGGCTAACATGACAGCTATGGAAAGTAATGAATGCTGGAGGGGATGTGGCAAAGTGGGGACACTAATTTATTGCTGGTGGAGTTGTGAATTGATCCAGCCATTCTGGAGGGCAATTTGGAACTATGCCCAAAGGGTGATAAAAGACTGTCTGCCCTTTGATCCAGCTATAGCACTGCTGGGTTTGTACCTCAAAGAGACAATAAGGAAAATGACTTGTACAAGAATATTCATAGCTGTGCTCTTTGTGGTGGCCAAAATTGGAAAACAAGGGGATGCCCATCAATTGGGGAATGGCTGAACAAATTGTGGTATATGTTGCTGATGGAATACTATTGTGCTAAAAGGAATAATAAAGTAGAGGAATTCCACGGAGACTGGAACAACATCCAGGAAGTGATGTAGAGCAAAAGGAGCAGAACCAGGAAAACATTGTACACAGAGACTGATACATTGTGGTACAATTGAAGGTGATGGACTTCTCCATTAGTGGCAATGCAATGTCCCTGAACAATCTGCAGGGATCTAAAAAATACTATCCACAAGCAGAGGATAAACTGTGGGAGTAAAAACACCAAAGAAAAGCAACTGCTTGACTACAGTGATTGTAAACCTTAAAATTTCTCTGACTTATGAATGTTGGAAATTTCCCCATTGGGGAATCTTCTACTTCAAAAAATTCCTTAGCAGATAGTGAGAATTCTACTTGAATATCCCTACTCCACCCACTTAAGACTGCTTTAGGACAGAAAACTCATTGCTGAACAAAGAAAGTGCTTTGACCCATGCTTATGGAAAGGACAGGAAGTTCTTTGAGTCATGCCTGTTTTTAAAATTGATACAATGAGATTCTAGGTACCCATATAGGTGGGGCAACTTGTAAACTACTTAAACCTAAAAGGGTGATAACTGATTCAGAGATTTTTTCTTAATGAAATTTGTCGACAGCAGCATTTTTTTCTGACTTACTAAAGAGATTAAAACTACTCAGCTGTGAATTTAAAATGGGTGGTCCTTTAGAAACATCTACAGTGATTGGTAGATGTAAAGACTTAGGGGAGGTGACAGAGGAAATTTTTGCCCTTAAAAATAAGAGCTTGGATCTCATTGAGGATATCTGGATTTCTGATTCGCATTCTGAAACATTCAGATTGAGGAGGACTCATTCTGAAGAATCTCATTCTGAAGGAGAGCTCTTTGAGGAGCTCCTCTGAGGGGGCTTTGTCCCTCTGGAGACTCTTTGAGAGAGGCCCTTTGAAACAATCTCTGGCTAGAAGACTCTTTGAGGAAGGATGCTGGCCTGGTGTCACTAGTATCCTTACTTAGACAGATCTTATGGTGAGTTATAACAAACTGACTGATTTCTCTTTTAAGACTCAGGTCTAGGCCATATTGGCTTGAGACCCTTCATACTTATTCCTTTCTTACTCTCTCTTTTCTTTGATTACTCATTGTATTGTTAATTAAAATCTCTATAAAACCCAATTGACTTGGGTATTTGAATAATTGGGAATATTTCACTGGTGACCACCTTATATTTGATTTTAAAACCCAAGACACTGTAATGAAACATATTTCTGCAGTCAAATTTAGTCACCCTCTCTTATATCTATAACAATTTATATCTTCCACTATTTTAATCACTACAGTTTAAGACCTCAACCATTTTAAATCTCACAGGGTGGAGGGGATATGACTGAGGAGAGATTCTAAATGAACACTCTAATGCAAATACCAACAACAGGGAAATGGTTTCGAGTCAAGAACACATGTGATAACCAGTGGAATTGTGCGTCAGCTATGGGAGAGGGAAAGGTGTTGGGAGGGGGGGCAGGGAGGAAAAAAATGATCTTTGTTTCCAGTGAATAATGTTTGGAACTGACCAAATAAAACAATGTTTAAAATTTTAAAAAAAGAATAATTTATTGAAAGATATCTAGGTTCTCTTTTTTTAACATGAATTTTAAGGAATCCAATAATTGATTAATTCCTTCTACTGATTTTTTCCAGATAAGTTGTGTTTTTAAATGAGATATATATTTTCTTCTTCTTTTGATTTTGTTTGTTTCTTAATGTCTCATGCAATCATTAGCTTTTATTTGCCCAATTCTCATTTTTAAGAATTAATTTCTTCAGTGAGCTTTTGTACCTCCTTTTCATTTCAGCAATTTAGATTGTTAATTTTTTCTTCCTTGGGTATCTGTATTTTACATTTTCCCCAATTCTGCTTTTTTAAATTTATTTAGAATATTTATCCATGGTTACATGATTCATGATTTTTCCCACCCCTCTTACCTCACCTCTCCTGGAGCTGACAAGCAATTCAATTGGGTAATACATGAATCATTGCTCAAAGCCTATTTCCATGTTATTCATATTTCTAAAAGAGTGGTCTTTTAAAATCAAAACCCCAGTCATTTCACCATCAAACCACGTGATTGACCATATGTTTTTCTTCTGCATTTCTACTCCCATAGTTCTTTCTCTGGATGTGGATAGCTTCTGGAAGTATTTGTATATCTTTTTGTTACATTTTTCCCAATTCTATTTTTTTCTTTTTAAAAATTTCTTCTCTTCACTGGATTTCTCTTTTATCATAGTCTCTTTTTAAAGTTTTTCTTTTTTTTCTTCAGAATTTTTTGTGCCTCCTTTACCAAACTCTTTACTTTTTCTTATAGCACTTTAATTTATTTTTTTCATTTTTTACCTCTACTTGAATTATTTGATTTTTAGAATTTCTTTTGAACTTTACCAGGGAATGAGATTAATTTACCTTTGGGAGTGGGGTGAGGCTTTGCATGGAAGTGCTTAATCTTATTGTTTTATTCTGAATTTCTGTTTTTCTCTTTCTTGTCATGAAATTAATCTTTGATAGTAAAGTTCATGTTTAAATGTTTGCTCATTTCTCCTATTTTTTTTAATTAACTTTTGGTTTTATATTAACACTGGGCTTTGTTCCTAGTTTTAGGGGGTCCTGTCATAAGGTTCAGGTTTTTCATGCTGCTATAGTGAGAGCTGGTTTGGGGGGGTCTCTAAGTTTCAGTTCTTTCAAGGTGGTAGGACCTAAGGAGAAATGTGGTTAATGCTCTGTTCTATGAGGGACCACAAGCACTAATTTCTGCCCTATAACTGTTATCAGTCTCCCTCTTCTTTCTAGTATTTCCCCTCACTGTGTTACTGTAACCCAGAATCACCCCTGTGTGCAATGTAACAGATTCTCGTACTCAATGCCAGGAAAAGATATCCTGTAATCTTTCTTTGGACCAGTTTTATGATCCCCTTGCCATCTATTAGGTAAGATCTCCAGAAGTCATAGCTCCTAATAATATTCCTAAGGCCTGAATATAATATAATATAATATAATACAATATAATACAATATAATACAATATAATATAATATAATATAATATAATATAATATAATATAATATAATATAATATAATATAATATAATATAATATAATATAATATAATATAATATAATATAATATAATATAATATAATATTCCTAAGGCCTGAAAGGGTAATTCAGTCATTTCCAAGGATGAAAATTGTTTCAACCCATTCTTTTTCTGGTTCTACAACTCCTGAATTTATTTTGAGTTGTTATTTCACTGTTGTTTAGAGTGGAAATTGGGAGAGCTCAGGTGATTTTTCTGCCTTTACAATATTGTCCCTTCCATTCAAATGAAATTTACCAACTATCTTTTACATTGAAGACACTATTTTGTGAATTTCAGACATAAAGACAAAAAAATAATTACTATGGTTATTTCTCACATTTCAGTGTATAACAAGAAGCAATAGTACATACTAGAGGAATATATTATCTTTCAGAGAGAATCAGTTGTCAGTTCCATAACATAAAATGTTATGGAAGGGGATGAGTATAAAGATTAAAGGGACTTTGCTAATGACAGAGTGGATGTTCCCCAATATTATGGTCTGCAGAAAAATAGGGTTGATGCCTATATGGAGACAGAAAGATAAAAATCTGAAAAAAAGTAGGTTGGAAAAAGGAATATCACTTAAATATATAGAGAACAAATCATAGAAACCAGGAGAGCAATAGTTGGGAATTTACTAGTAATAGAATGAGACAAGAATCAGACAAGATTGGGAATGTCACCATCTAGGGAACTGTGATGATTGAGAACAGCAACAGTAAGTAACTGGAGAAATATATGGCTGATAGAGCTATCAGAAAGTTTAGGTATACATCTGATTTAATAAATATCTAATAATCAAATTCCTTGAGATAATCTTAACTCATACTCTGCTTCCTTCATATGCTTGCAATAAAATAGTAGGAAGATACTTGAAGAGCTAATTGATTTAAAATTTTGGAAACATAAGAATTATTGGCCATCTAGTGTCTTTAGTATAATCAACTTTTCAATGTCTTTTAGATATGAATCTGATAATGAAACAATTAACAAAACTATACATATTTTTAATACAAGTAGCCAGGAATAAAATGTAAATAAATACTCTGTGATTTTTTCAGTGTGAGAAATTCTGATTCTTCCAACTAATTCTATGTCATGTTACTTATTAAAGTTCCTGCTTTAATGAATAGATAAGAATTATTTGTAACTTATATAAATTAATGCCAGACTAATCAGTCTTAAATCTTCCTCATATTGTAATTCACTTGTTAATATGTATTCCTGAAGTAGTTCTCTTCAATTAAAAATAAAAATTCTGGGAATAGTTCTTACACTGTTAATTGACTTACCAAGCCATTTAATTATAGATGGTTCAGGGAATTACTGCAAATTCCAAATTAGTGAAGTCTGACTCCTTTCTATTTAATCATTTTGGAATTGTTCAGAAGGAGAATTCAAGGAGAGAAAAAACACAAAGAACTGAAGCATTGATATAATAAGTGAATCAGTAACACATAGGTTTAAATCATCTTTTCCTCAAAGATAATGTTTAAATTCTACCATTGCTTGGTGAATTTTAATGAGCATTTGAAACTTTATCTCTAGAAGCTTCTAGCAAACAATATTAATCATCAAGTCAGACTATACATACATAATACTTGTCCTACATAGTTGGAGGCCAGTGCATCTATATCAGAATAATTATATCAAGGTGAGATCCAGACATCATGGAGGCAAAAAAAAAAAGATTTTTAAGAAGCTAGGCCCAGAGTTTAGCAGAATCCCAAAGCAAATGGAGAAGGAGCAACTCCTAAGAATCTATTCAACTGGAAATTGCATTTGTGAATTAGTTTTTCAATGAGACTTACTTAATTACCTGTAAAGGTTTGAAGCTGAAGTTAAGAATTATAAGGATATTAGCAGTAGTTAGATAGTATAAATTTGGGTTAGCCAAATGAAGGAGAAGGGTAGCCTATGAAACACAGAAGAAGCAGTTGTGAATTTCAAAACTACTCAACCCTGTTCAAACCATTCTTTAGAGGATGGGATTTGGCTATTTCCTGATCAATAACAATAGAAATACTTGGAATGACAGAATCAGGTCTTGGAAACTACAATCTCCACCCTACTCAGGGTAACAGGATTTAGGAAGGGCTGAAGCAAAGCTCAAGATTTAATTATTTGAGAATATGGCCTTCAAAAGACATGTGCAAAGGGGACAGCTCTCTGGGTGGTCCTGGGTGAAGCTAGAGCCACCATTGGCACAGGTGAGACACAGGAAGTGAGGTAGAGGACAGCTGAGGAGTTCTGGGGACTTCCTGTGTAAAGGAGAGGAGGTTGCTGGAGCCTGGTGCTTGGAGTGGAGGCCCTCAGACTGTTTCTCCATTTTGGTCATGTGAGTGATAGGGACTGATCTCTTTTCTTTGCCTCAGCTATCCAAGGCCTTGGGCCTTTGGCCCAGCCTAAGCAGAGTGGGTATTTAAGCCCTATTCCCTTCTCTCCCCTTTTCTCTCTCTCTCTCTCCCTCTCTCTCTCTTTCTCTCTAATACCTTTCTTCCTCCTGTTTATAATTAAAAACTCCATAAAAGGTTGACTGCTGACTTGAGTTTTCATTTAGGAATTACATAGCTGAATTCCTTGGTGACCTTAAATTAATATATATCAATCAGTCTTTTAAAGTGATTTCCATATCACACAGTGCCTTGCAGAACCAGGAATATTATTTGAATGGATTTAGAATCCCTTAGAATTAGAAATCCTTCTTTATCCTTATATATTTCAATAAATATTTTATTTTTATAATGGGTCTCTTTCGCATCCTTGTTCCTGGCCCTGAAGGGAAGTTCATATTTGAGCTTCACTTCATCACTGAGGATACTTTTGATTACCTCTATAAAAAGTATCTGAATAATTTTGAACCTATATTGAACAGTTTTTCCATCTAAATATTTTATTTTAATAACTCACCAATTTATTTTCAAGAGGCTAGATAATTTCATTGATTCCTGTTAATTACTCATCAAACAATCAACATTTTGTCAGCAGCAGCTTCTAGGTGTCAGATACTGTTCTAGATGCAAAGGATACAAAAGAGGAAAAAAGATGGTCTTTGATCTCAAGGAGTTTACAATCTAATAAGTGAGAAAACATACAAACAATTATATAAATATATCTCCATATATTTGTTTGTAAGTTATATAGAGTATGCTCAGCAAATAATTAAATAAGAAAGGAATGAAATTAAAAAGGGTTGGATAAGTACTGAAGGAGTTGGTATTTCAGTTTGAACTTAAATAAGCCAGTGATAGTAGTAGAGAGAATAGAGAAGAAAAATGTGTTCCCACCATTGGAGGCAATCATGGAGTCAAGAGACAGGGTGTATTTCTTATTCATGGAGTAGCCCAGAGTTCAGTGTTCACTGAATTAAAGAATACAAGTGCAAGAATAAGGTGTAAAAACTGAAAAGGTAGGGGACAACTAGGTTATGAAAGACTTGTATAAAATCCTATTTCATGTTCGGAGTCTCAAATGTTTTTGAGTTGTGAAATCTTCATAAGTCCATTCATGGGCACCACATAGCAAACGTGGACAATTGTTGTCACACAATTGTCAACTAGTATACGAAAATATAAAATTTTGAACTGTTCTTTTTCTTAATAGGATTTTTTCTCCTTGCCACTACTGCTGACTTTTTAAAAATGAAGCTCCTGTTTTTAAGTTGGGAAGGATGTTAGTGAAGACAATGAGACTAGTTAATTAAAAGATTAGTATTTGAAAAAAAATATTCTTGGACAGGTGGTTATCTCTCTGGGGTCAGTTATAAAATGGAGATGTTAAAATCCAATTTCATTGTGTAATTTTGACATAACACATATATAAGAATTTATAAAATTATAATGTTATGAATGACTTTTTGTTGTTTGGTATTATTTTTGGAGAAGGGAGAAATAGACTTGTAATTTTGTTGGTAGAGGGAACTTTGAGTGAGGAAAAAATTCTCTTAATCAATGCAGATCAGAAACTTAGAGCTTTGTACTCTATGTCAGTGGTAAGATTTGCACTCAATTCTTCCTGATTCTAATTTTAGTTTTCTTTCCTCTATTTGGTTTCCTCCCTTATTACTATTATTACTATGGATAAAGCAATGAGCTTAGCCTAGATCATTCCTTTGGTCTCTTGCAGTTTCAAATATGTTATTTTAACTATACATTGACCCGTGAAGTCATTATCAACTCTAGGATGCAAATTGGGAATTGAAGTCAATAGCAGTTACTGTAGATTTCAGAAGGAAGTCTCCAATTAATAGTAGCTAGCATGTGAAAAGCACTTTAAGGTTTACAAAGAGATTTATAAATATTATCTAATTTTATGCTCACAATAACCCTGAGAAATAGTTATTAATATCCCTATTTTATGATTGATAAAACTGAGAGATAGCATTAAATGTTTATTTCTGGATAGAAATCTTTTAAGTGTCTGAGGCCAAATTTGAATTCATGACATTCTGACTTCAGATCCAGGTGTTATAGAGTCAATGTAGGAATTAATTAATTTAGAGGGTTTATATTCCCTCTGCTTCTCTCCCTGAAATGTACAATATGTATCCCCAGATGGTAGAAGCTTATGCCTCAAAAAAATGAGTGCATTTCTCTGAATTGAAATAGTGAATGTTTCAGGTTAGCTTCCAATCTCAGCTCCATTCTGTAAAAACCATAACTACATCATTTCAGTAACCACACACTATATTATTTAGTAAAATGATGAATAAGTATATGGGATTTGACTACTGGAATAAAAGAAAACCAACCTGTGACTTTTATAGGATTAAGTTCATTGGCATTTGTGTTTAACTTGTTTCTTTAAAGCATATCATAATGATAGGATGATTGAGGTCTTTTTCACTAATTCTTTCTCAAAAAGTTCATATATATGTAAACACTAAATATGTATCCCTTTTAAGGTTCCTTTGGTCAACATCAGGATCCTATCACTTTGCAATATTTATGGAAAACCTAACATCTTAGAGGAAATTTTTTAGTTGAAGAAAGATACACATTCTTCACATTGTTTGCTATTATCATGGATGAAATTCAATTTTAAATCTAAATAGAAATGAACTTCTTTATTGATTCTGAAGTCCTCCAGGTAGCATTTGAAGATGCCACTGTGTTGATTACATTAGCCATAAAACTTTAAAAAGCTTCCTAAATATGATCTATATTGACTCAAAAATCAACCAAATCATCTAAACTGTTGAAACAGCAAAATGTAGAGAATAAATATGGACTAAAAAATAAATTAAAATTTGTGGCTTACCTAGGCAGTAATGAATAGGTACATTAATAATAGATAGTAATATCGTATATGAATGATAATAAAGAACTGCATCATGACACCAAAAAAATCCAAGATATTACCAACAAAGGATTACATAATGAAGTGCTTAAATTATGACATCAGAGCAATAGGTGTCTGGAATAGCAAGTATGAAGACAGAAACAATCTTGTAGAAATTTTGTTAATATTTCCACCTCCCATTATAGATTATGATAAATGCCAAATGAATATATGAATTAGATAAAACAGTTCATATAAGAAATACATAGATATTCAGCTATGTAATTTAATATAGTTATTTAAGAACTAGGAGTTCAAAACTTACCTCTGACACAAACTTGTCATTGTCACCCTGGGGAAATCCAAACATCAGTGTTCCTTTGAGGTTTAGTATGCATAAAAATATCTACACAAAAACATAAATACACAAATATCTTTACATCTAGCATATATGGTTTTTTTTACATATCTAAAAAAGACATAGTGTAAAATTGAGATTTGAACTCTGGACTTCAATCCCCACAAGCCCTTGCTCCACTTCCCCAAAATGCTTTGTAATCTCAGGGAATTCTGAGGTGGATGAGATTGAGAAGTTATTTAAGCTGATTGCAAAGACTTTTGAGCTCTCTCTTTTTGGACTTCCATTTTGGGCAGACGTGGCTCTTTCCATAATGTAGGTGAGGTCTTGTCTAGGCCTCTGGCCTAGGCATTTGTTGTTTCTTATCCTGTATTTTCTTTAATCCTTAATCTCTAATAAAGCTCTAAAAAAAATAATACTCCTTGAAGAGAGAAATTAATTTCTACCTGCCTCAATTGTAATCTTTACAGCTGGTGACCTAATGGGGGAAAAAAAAAAAAACCTCTTGATCTTCTGATTTAATCTTTAATATCTAGTACCTAGAATTTTTTTTTGAGCCACATCTCTCTGGCCAAGGTGATTTTTTTTACCCTTGCAAAGCTGCTGCTCTTTCCATAATACCTGTTGTGTTTGCCACCCACCCCACCCGGATCAGCCTCTTTTGCCTGCAGGCGTTCATCCTTCGATCCAGACCTGATTCAACCAAGATTGCAATCACCTGGTACCCAATCTCATAGCCCTGCCTGCCTGTTTCTGTGCCCCAGACCCACGAGCATGATGCCAGCTGGCTCATCACCCAGATCCTTGGAGCAGATCGCACAGGACCAGCTGGTAACTATTGGCCAAGTGGGTGGATAGTAGCAGGGGAGAGAGAAAAAAGGGAGAGAGAAGAAATAGATTTTTCAAACAGACTTTTAAGCAATGGGCTATTTAAAAGGATTCCTTTTGACTGTTCTGGTAATAGCATTGACTTCACCTGCGTGTCAGGGAGAAGATTCAACTAACTTTGAAGTTGCAAATGGGTGGCTCAGCAAACTAAGAACCAGGCCTACAGACATGGTGTCCTGAGTTAAAATCTGGCCTCGGATACTGCCCAGCTGTATGTCCCCGAGCAGATCGCTCAGACTCCATTGCTTAGCCCTTACCACTCTGCCTTCGGACAATAGACATTTAAATGGATAAGAACCCAAGGAACCTAAAGACTTGAGGTTCTAAGGCATTTCAGACTCCAATGGTTTATACAAATCTCTGTATTCTATAGCATTTTTCCTGATTGTTTTGTTATGGTTTAACTTTGTGATTTTAAGTTCATATATTACTGGATTGAATATTATTCTGTTACACTGAAGGTTGATTGAATTTATTTTTAATGTACTGAGTTTTTAAATTCTGTTGTTTTTCCCCTATAACTGTGCTAAAAAATATTAGTGATTAAGCCCATATATTAAAAAAAAACAGTTTTTTCTATTTTGGCTTTGTAAAATTGTCACAGCGGAGAGATGGACTTTGGGACTGGTTATAATTGTAGAACAACCTTTGGAAAATTTTATGTGCTAAATATCTCAACTGATTTTAAGGGTTTTTTAAATATGATTTTTGTAATTTTTTTTAAACAATCTCTGCTTATTTTGCCTGTCCCTACCATGAGGTAAGGCCCATTCTAGTAGATGAAGTGAAATGCATTTTATAAACCCGAACCTTCCCGCATTTCTAAATATGTGAATGGAAGTTGGGCATTTGTACCCTTAAATCTCAGGGCATTTGTAACCTTAAAAAGCCTTCAAAAAAGGAACACCCCTTTATTTATACTCTTCAGCTCACTATTTTACTTTGTAAACCTTAAAATTTCTTAGACTTATGAATGTTGGAAATTTCACCATTGGGAAATTTCATACTTGAAAAATTTTCTACTGATAGTAAGAACTCTATTGGAACATGAAATTCCTTGGCATGGTAGGATCCTTCTCCTCCCTACTTAAGACTACTTTAGGACAGAAACCTTTTGCTAAACAATGGAAAGGGCTTTGACCTATGCTTAAGCATAAAACAGGAAGTTCTTTGAGTCATGATTGATTTTAGAATTGATACAATAGAGATACTTGGAATGACAGAACCAGGTCTTGGAAACTACAATCTCCACCCTACTCAGAGTAACAGGATTTAGGAAGGGCTGAAGCAAAGCTCAAGATTTAATTATTTGAGAATATGGCCTTCAACAGACATGTGCAAAGGGGACAGCTCTCTGGGTGGTCCTGGGTGGAAGCTAGAGCCACCATTGACAGAGGGGAGAGATCGACAGTGATTGGTAGATGGGAGAACTGAGGGAAGGGAACTTAGATTTTTGGCTTAAAGATAGCAGGGTCTGAGGAATGGGAAGAGAGTGGCTGCTCTGAAGGAGTCTGAGAGGAGAGAGGTCCTGGAGGGATAGCTCCTGGAGAGGTCTTGAAGGAGCCTGTGGAAGGAGAACTCAGGAGGAGTCAGGAGGAGAATTCTCTTGAAACATTTCTTGAAAGGAGGCTCTCTTGAAGGTGGAGCCTGAGGTTGGCATGAGAAGCCTTACCTAGAGAGATCTTGGGTGAGTGATAAAACCAACTGACTGATTTCCTACTTTCCTTCCTTACTTTCTCTCTTTTTCTATTGATTAATCAGTGTATTATAAATTAAATTTCTCTATAAAACTCAGTTGGCTTGGGCATATTCATAAATTGGGAATATATTCCCTGGCGACCATCTTATATTTATATAAAACCAAGACACAGTAGAAAACATATTTCAGCGGTCATAATTGTTATATATTTCCCTGGCTCCCAAACATTTTAATTATCACAGTTTATGGCTCCCACTCTCTTATCTACAACTATTTAACACTCAAAACTCTTTTAAATCTAACAACTTGCACCAGAATGGTATATAGATTTCTTGATTATGTTCTTAACCCAAAATGAGTTTTACTTTGTTTAAAAAAATATGTTTAAATACCAAGGTTGAAAGATTTGCTATGATTGTAAAAATTGTGACAAATATCCATCAATTAATAGATTTAAAAATGTCATACAACTTATGTGAAATGTTAAAGTGTGTTTGTTTGCTATTCTAATTAATTAGGCTATTGAGAATTTTAGGGATATTGATATCTACATATTTATACTACTGAATTTTTAAAAATGAAAAATTGTTAACCTTGTTCAATTCATTTGCCTCATACTTACAGTGGAGCATGGCCAGATATTAAGAGGAAATGGATCTCATTTTTGGTGAGAAAGCCGTGTAT